>NC_057850.1:261414780-261714780 GCF_015237465.2 Chelonia mydas
CTGTGGGGCAGGAAGTGGCGTGGGGCCGGGCCGGGGCTGGGAGTGACGGTCCCTGTGGGGCAGGAGGCGGCGCGGGGGCAGGTCCAGGGGGTGACGGTCCCTGTGGGGCAGGAGGTGGCGTGGGGCAGGGCCGGGGCTGGGAGTGACGGTCCCTGTGGGGCAGGAGGGTGGCGCGGGGGCAGGTCCAGGGGGGTGACGGTCCCTGTGGGGCAGGAGGCGGCGTGGGGCCGGGCCGGGGCTGGGAGTGACGGTCCCTGTGGGGCAGGAGGTGGCGTGGGGCAGGGCCGGGGCTGGGGAGTGACGGTCCCTGTGGGCAGGAGGCGGCGCGGGGGGCAGGTCCAGGGGGGTGACGGTCCCTGTGGGGCAGGAGGTGGCGTGGGGCAGGGCCGGGGGGGTGACGGTCCCTGTGGGGCAGGAGGCGGCGTGGGGCAGGGCCGGGGCTGGGAGTGACGGTCCCCTGTGGGGCAGGAGGTGGCGGGGGCAGGTCCAGGGGGTGACGGTCCCTGTGGGGCAGGAGGTGGCGTGGGGCAGGGCCGGGGGGGTGACGGTCCCTGTGGGGCAGGAGGCGGCGCGGGGGCAGAGCCGGGGGGGTGACGGTCCCTGTGGGGCAGGAGGCGGCGCGGGGGCAGAGCCGGGGGGTGACGGTCCCTGTGGGGCAGGAGGTGGCGTGGGGCAGGGCCGGGGGGTGACGGTCCCTGTGGGGCAGGAGGTGGCGTGGGGCAGGGCCGGGGCTGGGAGTGACGGTCCCTGTGGGGCAGGAGGTGGCGTGGGGCAGGGCCGGGGCTGGGAGTGACGGTCCCTGTGGGGCAGGAGGTGGCGTGGGGCAGGGCCGGGGCTGGGAGTGACGGTCCCTGTGGGGCAGGAGGCGGCGCGGGGGCAGGTCCAGGGGGTGACGGTCCCTGTGGGGCAGGAGGCGGCGCGGGGGCAGGGCCGGGGCTGGGAGTGACGGTCCCTGTGGGGCAGGTGGCGTGGGCAGGGCTGGGGCTGGGAGTGACGGTCCCTATGGGGCAGGAGGCGGCGCGGGGGCAGGGCCGGGGGCTGGGAGTGACGGTCCCTGTGGGGCAGGAGGTGGCATGGGGCAGGGCCGGGGTTGGGAGTGGAGGTCCCTGTGGGGCAGGAGGTGGCGTGGGGCAGGGCTGGGGCAGGGGGGTGACGGTCCCTGTGGGGCAGGAGGCGGCGTGGGGCAGGGCTGGGGCCGGGGGGTGACGGTCCCTGTGGGGCAGGAGGCGGCGCGGGGGCAGGGCCGGGGCTGGGGGTGACGGTCCCTGTGGGGCAGGAGGTGGCGTGGGGCAGGGCTGGGGCCGGGGGGGTGACGGTCCCTGTGGGGCAGGAGGCGGCGTGGGGCAGGGCTGGGGCCGGGGGGTGACGGTCCCTGTGGGGCGGGAGGCGGCGCGGGGGCAGGGCCGGGGCTGGGGGTGACGGTCCCTGTGGGGCAGGAGGCGGCGCGGGGGCAGGTCCAGGGGGTGACGGTCCCTGTGGGGCAGGAGGCGGCGCGGGGGCAGGGCCGGGGCTGGGGGTGACGGTCCCTGTGGGGCAGGAGGCGGCGTGGGGCAGGGCCGGGGGGTGACGGTCCCTGTGGGGCAGGAGGCGGCGTGGGGCAGGGCCGGGGCTGGGAGTGACGGTCCCTGTGGGGCAGGAGGTGGCCCTGCACATGGGGCTGGACACCCGGAAGAGCTCGTCCCTGTGGAAGGACAAGGCCGCGGTGGAGATCAACGTCGCTGTGCTGCACAGCTTCCAGGTAGGGGCCGGGAAGAGCGACCGGGGGTGGGGGAGCACGGGGTGGGGGGCAGAGCTATGGGGCGGTTTCGAGCCCCTACGGCCCTGGCCCTGTCTCGGGTCCCGCACCCACTGCTGGGTGCTCGCTGTAACCCCCCCCCCTCCCGGGGGGGCTCAGTCTGCCCCCTCTCGCGGCACCGAGACGTAGGGGGGTGAGTGAGTGTCTCACCCTCCCTCTGAGCTGGGTCCCCCTGCCCGGCCCCCGGCTCGGTCCCGGGCCGCCAGAGTCCCCTGCCCTCAGACCCACCCTGCCCCACGGCCTCCGAGAGCTGGGGCAGGCCCCGCGCTCGCCTGGCAGCTGGGAAGCGGATCACCCACGGCAAGCACTCGCCAGCTGTCACAGACCCACAGGCTCGGGGCTGCGCCCTCCAGCTTTGGAACGGTCTCTGGGAGGCCCCTTCTCTGTGCCAGCCCCCCTGGGGGTCCCACTCTTTCAGGGTGAGCCACGCGGCCCCACTGCCCCCTAGACTGGCCCTCTGGGCCTGCAGCTCCCCCCACACCCCCACGAGCTCCAGGCAGTGAGTCCCCCGGAGACAGCCCCTGAGGGAGACTTGGCCGCTGTGCAGGGATCAGGGCCCCTCGCCCAGCCCCTGGAGGGACCCTCCCAGCGCGGGCACAGCCGGGGTCACTCGTTAGCTGGCACCCAGCCTAGGGGGCCCTTAGGGCAGCCTGGGGCAATGAAGGGTGAAGCAGGGTCCGTCCTGGCCAGCCCCGAGCCCAGCCCGGCTGTGGGGAACCCTCGGGTCCGGCTCTGGGCGTCCTGTTGCAGGCCCTGCGTGCTAGGATGCGGCTCTCTCCTCTCCGGCTGGGCCACACGGCGCCTAGGCCAGCTCAGCACAGCTAAGCCCTTGGCCAGGGGATGCGCTGGGGCTGTCCCAGGCGATGCCACGTCAACCACCCTGCTTCGCCAGCAGCCTTTGGGGTCCCAGTTCCCCGGGGGCGGGGCAGGGTGGGGGCTGCTCATTCCCAAGGGAGTTGGCAGCCTGCCCCAGACCCACATGCAGCTCAGAGAACTCACATGGGCGCTGGCTCCGGAGGCTGACTTGGTTCCCTGCTTGCGGGGGGACGCCCTGGTTCCCTGCCCTGGGGTGGGGCCTGTCTCGAGGGGGCAGGGGCATGACTTGGTGCCCTGCGGGGGTGGGGGGCTGGTTCTGCCATCTGTTCCTTTCCTTCCACCCCCCCAGGTTGCCAAGGTGACAATCGTGGATCACCACGCGGCCACGGAGTCCTTCATCAAGCACATGGATAACGAGCTGCAGATGCGCGGTGGGTGCCCGGCCGACTGGGTCTGGATCGTGCCCCCCATCTCGGGCAGCCTCACGCCCGTGTTCCACCAGGAGATGGTCAACTACCTGCTCTCGCCTTGCTTCCGGTACCAGGTGGGCTCCCGGATCCAGGTCCAGATTAACACAGGGGCTTTAGGGGCTGCAGCCCAGGGTCCCAGGCTAAGGGGGGCCCGGTGCCGCAGGGCTCAGGCAGGCTGCCTGCACGCCATGGCCCCACACCGTTGCCAGAAGCAGCCAGCTGCTGGCATGTCTCTATGGCCCCCACCCCCAGCACCCTCCCCGCAGCTCCCACTGGCCGGTTCCACTGCGGGGGTGGTGCTTGCGGGCACGGGCAGTGCCAGGAGACACTCTGTCCCCCTCCCCACAGCCGTGCACAGAGACGTGCCAGCAGCCGTCCGCTTCTGGGAGCGGCGTGGGACCACGGCATGCAGGCAGCCTGCCTGAGCCCCGCTGCGCCGCTGGCCGGGAGACACCTGTGGTGAGCGCCTCCTGGCCGGAGCCTGCACCCTGCACCCCCTCCTGCACCCCAACCCCCTGCCCCTCCTGCACCCGAACTCCCTCCCAGAAAGAAACTAATATAACCTCAGTTCTTCGAATGCTCGTTCGTGTCCACTCCACTCAGGTGCGCGCGCATGTGCACCGTAGCCGGAAGATTTCTCCCCTCGCAGCATCTGTGGGGTCGGCCTGGGGGCCTCCTGGAGTCACGCCCCCATGGCGCCCAATATCGAGCCCTGCCGACCGCCACCCCTCAGTTCCTTCTCGCCGCCAGTGACAGGGGCGGGGACTTCCCTTTGCTCTTGTTTGGCAAGTGCCTTCGCAGCACCTTTCCATCCTCCTGCATTAACAGCGCCCCCAGTCCCGTGTCTGAGGCGCCAGTGAAGACCACAAAGGGCTTGTCAAAATCTGGGTTTGCCACAACTGGGCCACGGACCAGAGCCTCCTTCAGGGCCCGGAAAGCCTCCTGGCACTGCTCGGTCCAGACCATCTTGTCTGGCTTCCCCTTCTTGCATAGCTCAGTGATGGGGGTGGCGATGGCGCTAAAGTGGGGAACGAATGTCCGATAGTATCCTGCCATCCCAATAAAGGCTTGGACCTGCTTTTTGGTGTGGGGAGCGGGCCAGTCTCTGATCACCTCCACCTTGGCCGGTTCCGGCTTTAGGCGGCCGCTCCCCACCCGATGGCCCAGGTAAGATACTTCAGCCATCCCCACCTTGCACTTCTCCGCTTTGACAGTCAGCCCAGCCCCCTGGAGTCGGTCCAGCACTTGTCTAACCTGGGACACGTGGTCCTCCCAGCTCTGGCTAAAGACACAGATGTCGTCAATATACGCCACGGCAAAACTCTCCATCCCCCTCAGGAGCTGGTCCACCAGGCGCTGGAAGGTGGCCGGCGCTCCCTTGAGGCCGAAAGGCAGGGTCAGGAACTCATAGAGCCCCAGAGGGGTGATAAAGGCCGATTTCAGCCGGGCATCTGCATCCAGCGGCACTTGCCAGTAGCCCTTTGTAAGATCCATGGTGGTAAGGTACCGAGCTCCTCCCAGCTTGTCTAGGAGCTCGTCCGGCCTGGGCATGGGGTAGGCATTCGATACAGTGATGGCATGGAGCTTCCGATAGGCCACACAGAACTGGACCGACCCATCCTTTTTGGGGACCAGCACCACCGGCGAGGCCCAAGGGCTGGCCGATGGCTGGATCACCCCCAAAGCCAGCATGTCCCGGACCTCTCTTTCCAGGTCCTGAGCAGTTTTCCCTGTGACTCGGAAGGGGGAGCATCTTATCGGTGGGTGCGACCCTGTCTGCACCCGGTGGACAGTCAGATTAGTGCGTCCAGGCTGGTTGGAAAACAGCTGTCGGTACGGATGCAGCACCCCCCTGACTTCAGCTTGCTGGGCAGGGGTTAGCCGATCCGAGAGGGGAATTGTTTCCAGGGGGGAACCAGCTCTGGTCCCAGGGAACAGATCTACTAAAGGGTCATCTCCCTGCTCCTCCCACTGTCCACACACGGCCAACACCACATTCCCCCTAGCATAATATGGCTTCATCATATTCACATGGTACACCCGGCGGTGGTGCGCCCGGTTCGACAGCTCCACCACATGGTTTACCTCATTGAGCTGCTTGACGACCTTGAAAGGGCCCTCCCAGGCGGCCTGTAGTTTGTTCTTTCTCACGGGGATGAGAACCATCACCTGATCCCCAGTGGCGTAGGCCCGGGCCCGCGCCGTGCGGTCATACCAGACCTTCTGCTTCCTCTGGGCTCTGGCCAGATTCTCCCTGGCCAGGCCCATGAGTTCAGCCAGTCTCTCTCGGAAGGTCAGGACATACTCCACCACTGACTCTCCATCGGGAGTGGCCTTCCCCTCCCACTCGTCTCTCATCAGGTCCAGGGGGCCCCTCACCCTCCTTCCATATAACAGTTCAAAAGGCGAAAATCCGGTAGACTCCTGGGGCACCTCCCTGTACGCGAACAGCAGGTGAGGTAAGTACTTGTCCCAATCCTGCGGGTGCTGGTTCATAAAGGTTTTCAGCATCATCTTTAGCGTCCCGTTAAACCTCTCCACCAGCCCATTGGACTGGGGGTGATACGCTGAGGCCCAGTCGTGCCGGACCCCACATTTCTCCCACAAGCACCGGAGCAGGACCGACATGAAGCTGGACCCTTGGTCTGTCAAGACTTCCTTGGGGAACCCCACTCGGCTGAAAATGGTCAGGAGCGCATCCGCCACGGTGTCTGCTTCAATGGAAGCTAAGGGCACTGCCTCGGGGTAGCGGGTGGCAAAATCTACCACCACCAGAATGTATTTCTTCCCCGACCGGGTCGTCTTGCTGAGTGGCCCCACGATGTCCATGGCCACCTTCTGGAAAGGCTCCTCTATGATGGGCAAAGGTCTCAAAGGCGCTTTCCCCTTGTCCCGGGCCTTCCCCACCCTCTGACAGGGGTCACAGGATCGGCAATACTGCCGGACCGTGGTAAAGACCCCGGGCCAGTAAAAGTTCTGTAGCAACCTCTGCCGGGTGCGCCGGATTCCCTGGTGCCCTGCGAGGGGGATGTCATGGGCCAGGGACAGGAGCTTGCGGCGATACTTCTGGGGAACCACCAGCTGCCTCCTGACCCCACAGGACTCCCCTTCCCCTGGGGGAGCCCATTCTCGGTACAGGAACCCCTTCTCCCACAGGAACCTCTCCTGGCAGCCTCTCCTCATGGTCCGTCCCACACTGAGGTCGGCCAGGTCCCTGAGCTTCTGCAAGGAGGGATCTTTCCTCAACTCGGCCTGGAACTCAGCGGCTGGGGAAGGGATGGGGACCGGCTCCCCCTCCGTGGCCAGGTCTGAGGCCTCAGCCTCTCTGAGCCGTGCCCCTCGGCGCTCCCTCCCCACCAGGGTAGGGTCCTGCGCCTCCGGTGTGGTACCCTCCCCAGGGTCAGGTCGCAGTGCCCCTCACTGGCTCTGGCTACGGGTCACAACCAGGGCGGTCTGGGGGTTGCTTGGCCAGTCCTCTAAGTCTCCCCCCATCAAAACCTCAGTGGGCAAATGAAGGTGCACCCCCACGTCCTTGGGGCCCTCCTTGGCCCCCCATTTCAGGTGTACCCTTGCCATGGGCACCTTGAATGGGGTCCCGCCCACCCCCATCAGGGTCAGGTAGGTGTTGGGCACCACCCAATGTGGGGCCACCAGCTCGGGCCGGGCCAGCGTCACCTCCGTGCCCGTATCCCAGTATCCATTGACCTTCCTCCCATCCACCTCCAGGGGAACAAGGCACTCTCTCCGGAGGGACAACCCCACGCCCACCCTGTAAACCGAGCATCCTGAGTCCGGAGCATCCGGCCCTCTGGCGGGGCTGGCCGGGGGTACTCTTCCCTCCGGAGCAGGTGGTAAACTGATAGCCCCCCTTTCCTGGATCGTCTGCCCCTCATCCAGCTGGGTCCCTAACCAGTTAACCCTGGGTAGGTTGGGTCTGCTCAGTTTGTCCCTGAGCCTGGGGCACTGGGTCCGTACGTGGCCTCTCTGGCCACAGTGATAGCAGCTCAGGTCACGTTGGCCCCCTCGCGCGGGTCGGAGGGGCCCGACGCCAGGCGTTCCCCTTGGGAGGGGGTTCTACGTGTTCCCCCTTTGGGGGGTCCCATGGTGACTCTCTCTCTGCATCATGGCCGGCCTGTTCTTTTGGGACTCCTCCCTGCTACCCCCTGACCGGCGGCCCACAAACTCGTCGGCCAGCTGCCCTGCGTGCTGGGGGTTCTCTGGCTTTTTGTCCCCCAACCACAGCCTCAGGTCAGTTGGGCACTGTTCATACAGTACAATCAGGTTAACCAGGTTCTCCTTCGTCTGAGTCCCCTCTGCCCACTTGTGGGCATATCCCTCCATTCGGAGGGTCAGTTCCAGATGTGTGTCCTCCTTGGGATTCACCGGGCTCCTTCCAGCCCCTCCCCTAGGCATAGGTGACTGGTAGGGGGGGCCTCGGAGTGCTCTCGGCAGCCGTCTGACCCCTCCCAGCCGGGACAGACACTGGTGCCGGCGCTGCGTCTGCCGGGCTGCTTCCCACAGAGACAGGGATCGGCTCCTCTGAGCGATCCTTTTCCTCCAGCTGGGCAATCAGCGGTTCTTTGGTGAGCACCCAATGCGCAGCCCCCTCTGCCTGCACAGCTCCACCAGGTCGCTCTTAAGGAGATGGTTATACATCTTCCCGCTAGTCCCACGTTGTTGTGGACTCACAGGCCTGTGTGCTCTCAGCTCCCCACGGTTTCCAGGGAGAACCCCTAGTGTGCCAGCCCTTCTCGAGGTCACCACCTCTTTGCCCAGGTCAAGCCGCAGACTCCTCCGTCCCTGGGACCACTCATTGCACTCTCCAGGGGGACCCCTTCACTGCAACAGTCCTTCTCGCTGGTCACACACTCCCAGGGGTTAAGCATAGCTCCTTCGCCCCCTGCCCCTCTCTGAGCCTTCAGCATGCCTGGTCCCCGTCAATCCCCCTTCGTTTTACTGCTCCCCAGTCACTTACCGCAGGAAGCGCCATCCACGGGGTGCAGTACATCCCACTGCTGCCACCAGTTGTCACAGAGTGTGGGGCACCAGCGACAGCCCGGCACCGGCTGGCTGCAGCCACGTCCATGAGGATCCTGGCGCAGATGCTACACCAGGCATCTACACCGGCACTGGCATGGGACCCAACGTCGGCACCAATAACCGCACCCTTCATGGCACGGGGACCAGGCCGACCAATCACAGTCCCCCTGGGGTCACGAGGTTCCTCGGGTGGGGATGGTAGAGAACAACCACCTCCTCTGGTGGCCTCCTCCTCCTCCTCACCAGATGAGGCGCTGGCGGGCACTTCCATAGCCCCAGCTCTGGAAGACTCCCGGACGTTACGGCAGTTGCTGCGCCGGGCCGCCCAGGGTCTGGGCATTAAGGCGAGGAAGTGGTAGATGCTGCAGACCCTATGGTGGACATCCTGGCCCCCTCTGGCCCTTCCCGTATCGCCTTACTGTTTATAAAGACAACCACGGACATGACTAGGACCCTGTGGCAGATCCCGGCCTCGCTCCCACCCACCGCCAAGCGTAACGAATGCCGGTACTTTGTGCCCTCCCGGGGTTATTAACACCTATATTCCTATCCCCGGCCTGACTCTCCGGTGGTGGATGCTGCTAACCAGCAGGAGAGGCAAGGTTTTTGAGGGCCCTTCCCCCAAGAATAGGGACGTTAAAAAACTAGACCTATTCGGGCGAAAGGTGTACTCAGCGGGGGGACTACAACTCCGAATATCGAACCAGCAGGCCATCGTCAGCAGGTACTCCTACAATGCCTGCTCGGCGATGGCTAACTTCACGGAGTTGCTCCCCTCGGACTCCTGTGCTGAATTTTCGGCTTTGGTCCAGGAGGGGAGACTGATCTCCAGGGCGTCCCTGCAGGTGGCACTTGATGGAGCAGATGCTGCCACCAGGGTTATGGCCACAGGAGTGGCCGTGAGAAGGGGCTCCTGGTTCCAGGTTTCTGGTCTCCCATATGAGGTCCAGCAGACCATACAGGACCTGCCTTTTGACGGGGAGACTCTCTTTTTGGAGAAAATGGACCAGAGGCTAAACAGCCGAAAGGACTCCAGAGCCACCCTCGGGTCCCTGGGCCTCTACACACCGTCAACGCAGCGGGGACCCTTCCGTCCTCAGCCTCCTCAGCAGTGTGGTCACCAGAACCGCCAGGACAGGTCCAGACGGAGAAACAGTGCACGCAGGAGAAGGCCACGTCAACCCTCTGGCCAGGGCTCGGGACAACCCAAGCTGTCATCAGGGCCCAAACTGGCTTCTGAAAGCACAGTTGAGGACGGTGTACCACGTCAAAGACTGGACCCACCCTGCCTTACCTTCCCGCCCCGACTGTCCCCTTTCTACCATGCATGGCCCCGGATCACCTCAGACCGTTGGGTCCTCCGCACCATAGAGAGGGGATACTCCATCCAATTCTGTGCCCTCCTGCCCTTCCACCCCCCTTCCCTGTCCCTCTTCAGGGGCCCTTCTCACAAGCAGCTCTTTATCCAGGAGGTGCAGTCGCTCCTATCTCTAGGGGCAGTGGAGGAGGTTCCTCAGGAACACAGGGGCGAGGGCTTCTATTCATGGTATTTCCTAATACCGAAAGCCAAAGATGGCCTCAGGCCCATCCTGGACCTGCGAGAACTCAACAAGTTCGTGAAGAAACTCAGGGTCCTCATGGTCTCTCTGGCCTCCCTCATTCCCTCATTGGATCCAGTAAAGGACGCATGCTTTCATATCGCCATCACCCAGCCCCACAGGAAGTTCCTCAGGTTCATGGTGAACAGCACCCACTACCAATTTCCGGTCCTCCCGTTCGGCCTGTCAGCAGCACCTCGAGGCTTCACCGAGTGCATGGCAGTTGTCACTGCGTTTCTGCGCAGGCACCGAGTACAGGTGTTTCCGCACCTCGATGACTGGCTGATCAAGGGCCGCTCCAAGACCCAAGTGACCTCAACCTGGTCCTGTCTAGACTCACAGGACCCCGCCGTGATGTTCCCCTCTGGTGTTATCCGGACCGGTGATCTGCTAGGTCACTCCACTCCTTGACTCTGGGAGCCAGCCTGACCCTGCTCTGCTGGGAGAATCCCCACTCCTGGGCTGTTCACGCACGGCCTCTGGCATGTAACCTGCTCCTTGGATTGTGCAACCGAATGACACCAGCCAATATCTCCAGTGCCCCAGGAGCCTCCGTCTTGCAGTGTCCAGTAATGCCTGCTGGACGCTGCAAGCTTATATGAGTTCATCAATTTAACAAAGAAATTGATATGTACCAGGCTTGTTATCCCAAGGGGAGTCTCTGATACACTTCATACCAAACGCACGGCTTCAGGTAGAATAAACAGATTTGTTAACTATAAAGGTAGATTTTAAGTGATTATAAGTCAAAACATAACAAGTCGGATTTGGTCCAATGAAATAAAAGCAAAACGCATCCTAAGCTGACCTTTCAATGCCTTTGCAAACTTAGATGCTTCTCACCACAGGCCTGCTGGTTGCCCTTCGGCCAGGCTCTCCCCTTTGCTCAGCAGTTCAGTCACTTGGTGGTGGTGTCTGTAGATGGAGGTGGAAGAGAGAGAGCATGGCAAATGTCTCCCCCTTTTATCATGTCCTTTCTTCCCTCTTGGCTTTGCCCTCCCCGCTTCACAGTCAGGTGAGCATTACCTCATCGCAGTCCCAAACTGACCAAGGGAAGGGGGGTGACTCCCTCGAGAGTCTAACAGATTCTTTTATTGCTACCTAGCCCAGTGTCCTTTGTTCCTGTGAGGCTGGGCTGGGTTTGTCCCATACATGCCCTGATGAGAAGTAAACTGCCCCTCTGTTCCTGGAGAGTTTTTGCCTGGGCTGGCTTTACGCCGTGAGGACACATTTTCAGCCTCATAACTATATACATGAAATTACAAGCTATAACATCACGATAACATCAGTATAACAACCACGCTCAGGGCATCATGAGCCTTCCGAAGACACCCGACATGACAAACTTTGCATTGGATACCACACAACCATTTTATAAAGATGAACCTGGGGGTGTAGGGTGTTCCCCCGAGGTGCAGAGCACCACACCCCCTTTGAGCCCTTGGCAAAGTGCTCCCTGCTCTACCTCTCTTACAAGGTGGTGATCCTGGTGGGGATAACCTTGGCCAGGAGAGTGTCTGAACTCAGGGCCCTAACCTCAGCGCCCCCTTATTCTGGGTTCTATAAGGATAAGATGCAGCTCAGACCTCCTCCTGCTCCTCCCGAAGGTGGTATCGCAGTTTCACATTGACCAGGACATCCTCCCCCCCGTGTTCTACCCTAAGCCGCATTCCAGCGGCAGGAGCAGAGACTCCACTCACTAGATGTCCGCAGGGCGCTCGCTTTCTACGTCGAGAGAACGAAGCCATTCAGAAAATCGGTCCAGTTCTTCTTGGCGGTGGTGCACAGAATGAAAGGCCTGCCTGTGTCATCACAGTGCATTTCGTCATGGATCACGTCCTGCATCCGCAAGTGCTGCAGCCCGGCGGGGATTCCCACACCCCCGATCTCTGCGCACTCCACCAGGGCTCAGGCTTCGTCAACAGCCTTGCTGGCTCAGGATCCCACTCGGGAAATCTGCAGGCGCCGATGTGCTCCTCCATCCACACCTTCACCACGCGCGATGCGATTACCCAGCGGGCCAGAGGCGATGCGGCCTGCGGACGAGCCGTGCCCCAGTCAGTGGACGACTCCGACCCTGCCCCCTGAATTTGGGCTTGAGAGTCAGCTGATGGGAATGGGCGGGACAAGCAGTCGAGAGTGCGTGGTAATAAAAGAGGGGAACTCGCCGTCTCGTAACTGTTCTTCGAGGTGTGTTGTTCACGTCCGTTCCAACACCCACCCTCTGTCGGAGCGGCCAGCGCGAAGGAACTGAGGGGGTGGCGGGTCGGCAGGGCTCGATACTGGGCGCCGTGAAGGCACGACTCCAGGGGGCCCCCAGGCTGACCCCACTGTTGCTGCATGGGGAAAAATCTTCCGGCTACTGTGGACGCGCGCGCGCACCTGATCAGAACGGACGTGAACGACACGTCTCGAAGAACAACCGTTACGAGGAGTGAGGAACCGTTTTCTCTAAGGTACGAAGTCGGCCATTGTGAATGAACTGCATTCTGCGTGGCTTAAGACTGAAATGCGAGCACAGAACGGCTTTATGTTCGCTGCAGGCGGGGTTCGTAGGGCGTTACGAGCCTCGATGCCACAACGGCCACCATTTTGTTTTACATGAGGAAAAAGACTTGTATACGGGGGGAGGGGGCCCCGGAAAATGTACTAGCCCCGGGCCCACAGGAGACTTAATCCGGCCGTGCCTGGATCGTCCCTCCCCCCATTCCCCACCAGGGATCGCCCCTCCCCCTGCCCCCCTGGGATCACCCCTGCCCCAGTCCCCCCAGTGCCACCCCAGGGATCACATCTCCCCACCCACACCCTCTCCTTCCCAGGCAGCCCCACCCGGGCCCAGCCCCCCACCAGGGACTCCCCCCAGCACCTCCACTTCCTATCCTCCTGCACAGTGGGGCTGGCCGCCCCCCGGACCATCGGGCGTGGCTGGTCCCAGGCCCTGGTGGGCTGAATGGCCCCTTCTCCGCCTCCTCCCCACGGCTGGCCGGGGCTGACCTGGCTGGTTCCTTTGCAGCCGGACGCCTGGAAGGTTTATACCTCGAAGGGCACCAGCGTCACCAGGAAGAAAACCTTCAAAGAAGTGGCCAAGTAGGTGCCAGCCTGGCCTCGGGGTGGGGCACAAGGGGAGGGGGAGGGGCAGCATGAGCAGTGGGGGGAGTGGGTGGGAAGGGTAAGGGGACCGTGAGCGGGTGGGGGTGGGGGGAGTGAGGGCCCTGGGGTGGAAGGTGGGAGTGTAAGGGATGAGAAAGGGCAGAGCCCGTCCCCTCAGAACTCCCCTTCTCGGTCCCGGGACCTTGCACCGGCCCCACCCCTTGCACTGCCCCTACCCCCATCCCTCAACCTCCCCCCACAGGGCTGTGCATAGGGGTGTCCGGGCGTGGCCGGACCAGCAAGGCTTGGAGACGCGTGTCTGAGCGTGGCAGGACTGGCAGGGTGTGAAGACGTGTCCGGGCGTGGCAGGACCGGTAGAGCATGGATACACGTGTCTGGGTGTGACAGGATTTGCAGGGTGTGAAGATGTGTGTCCAGATGTGGCAGGACTGGCAGGGCATGGATAGGTGTGTCTGGGCATGGCAGGACTGGCAGGGTGTGAAGACGTATGTCCGGGTGTGGCAGGAGCAGCAGGGTGTGGATACGCGTATCTGGACATAGCAGGACTGGCAGGGCATAGATAGGCATGTCTGGGCATGCCACGACTGGCAGGGTGTGGATAGGCGTGTCTGGGTGTGGCAGGACCGGCAGGGCATGGATACCCATATCTGGCAATGGCAGGACTGGCAGGGCATGGATACCCATATCTGGGCATGGCAGGACTGGCAGGGTGTGAAGACGTGTGTCTGGGAGTGGCAGGACTGGCCAGGCGTGGATACAAATTTCTGGGTGTTGCAGGACTGGCAGGGTGTGAAGACGTGTCTGGGAGTGGCAGGACTGACAGGGTGTGGATACACGTGTCCGGGCGTGGCAGGACCAGCAGGGCGTGGATACACATGTCAGGGCATGGCAGGACTGGCAGGGTGCGAAAGACGTGTCCAGGCGTGGCAGGAGCAGCAGGGCATGTCGTGTCTGGGCGTGGCAGGACTGCCAGGGTGTGAAGACGTGTGTCCAGGCATGGCAGGAGCAGCAGGGCGTGGATACACGTGTCCGGGCGCGGCAGGACCAGCAGGGCATGGATACACTTGTCTGGGCGTGGCAGGACTGGCAGGGTGTGAAGACATGTGTCCGGGCATGGCAGGACCGGCAGGGTGTGGATACAAGTGTCTGGGTGTGGCCGGACTGGCAGGGTGTGAACGCGTGTCCAGGCGTGGCAGGAGCAGCACGGCGTGGATACACGTGTCTGGGTGTGGCAGGACTGGCAGGGTGTGAAGACGTGTCCAGGCATGGCAGGAGCAGCATGGCGTGGATACACGTGTCTGGGCGTGGCAGGACTGGCAGGGTATGAAGACGTGTGTCTGGGCGTGGCAGGACTGGCAGGGCGTGGATACACGTGTCTGGGCGTGGCAGGACTGGCAGGGTGTGAACGCGTGTCCAGGCGTGGCAGGAGCAGCACGGCGTGGATACATGTGTCTGGGCGTGGCAGGACTGGCAGGGTGTGTAGACGTGTGTCTGGGCGTGGCAGGACTGGCAGGGCGTGGATACACGTGTCTGGGCGTGGCAGGACTGGCAGGGTGTGTAGACGTGTGTCTGGGCGTGGCAGGACTGGCAGGGCGTGGATACACGTGTCTGGGTGTGGCAGGACTGGCAGGGTGTGAAGACGTGTGTCTGGGCGTGGCAGGGCTGGCATGGCATGGATACATGTGTCTGGGCGTGGCAGGACTGGCAGGGTGTGAAGACGTGTCCAGGCGTGGCAGGAGCAGCATGGCGTGGATACACGTGTCTGGGCGTGGCAGGACTGGCAGGGTATGAAGACGTGTGTCTGGGTGTGGCAGGACTGGCAGGGCGTGGATACACGTGTCTGGGCGTGGCAGGACTGGCAGGGTGTGAACGCGTGTCCAGGCGTGGCAGGAGCAGCACGGCGTGGATACATGTGTCTGGGCGTGGCAGGACTGGCAGGGTGTGAAGACGTGTGTCTGGGCGTGGCAGGACTGGCAGGGTGTGAAGACGTGTGTCCAGGCGTGGCAGGAGCAGCACGGCGTGGATACACGTGTCTGGGCGTGCCAGGCCTGGCAGGGTGTGAAGACGTGTCCAGGCGTGGCAGGAGCAGCAGGGCATGTCGTGTCTGGGCATGGCCAGCTGCTTCAAGGCGCCAGGAGCTGCAGCATCCCTGACCCCCCTGAGCGGGCATGGGGGGGGCTTGGGGCTGCAGAGAGCACCTGGGGGGGTTGACAGAGGCCTTGGCCAGCTCTGCCCGGGCCAACCTATGGCAGAGGCCCCGAGGCCATATCCTGCCCCATCGCTGTCTCCTCTCCCTCCCCCCTGCCCCCGCGGCTTATAGCCGTAGTGCCCAGCTGCCTGGCACTGCCCTGGCTGGCTCCGAGCCCTGGCCCCTGCAGGAGGGAGCTGGCGCTGGGCATGGGCTGGGGTGGGCATGGTGACACCCTCCGGCCTCCCCCCAGCGTGGTGAAGATCTCGGCCAAGCTGATGGTCCACGTGATGGCGCGTCGCGTCAAGGCCACCATCCTGTACGCCACCGAGATGGGCAAGTCCCGCACCTACGCCTGGAACCTGGGCGAGCTGTTCCGGCACGCCTTCGACCCCAAGGTGGGGCTGGGGGGCTGCAGGGTACTGCCTGGGGGCGGGGGGTAATGGCCAGGGGCAGGATGGGGGGGCTGGTAGGGGTGGGTGGGGGTTAGTGGGGATTGGTTGAGGGCTGGCTGGGGGAGAGGGAGACTGGCAGGGGGGTATGGGGTGGAGATTGTCTGGGGGAAGGAAGAGGGCCTGGCTGGGGTGGGGGCGGGCTGGGCTAGGAGAGGGCTGCCAGGGGGCGGTGGCAGGGGGCTGGCTGTGGGGCAGGGGATGGACGGGGGCTGGCTGGGGTGGGTGGGGGGCACATGGGGGTCTGGGGGAGGATGGGAGCTGGGGGACAGGAGGCTGGTGGGAGGAGGATGGGGGGCTGGCTGTGGCTGGCGCGTTGGCCCCTTGCTGGGTCCCCCCATCTCCCCAAATGCTTTTCAGATGGGGGGGGAACCTGCCACATTTGGTTTCCCAGGATCCTGTCACTGCCCCAGGCCCCCAAACGCCCCCAGCACAGTGCGACCCACAGGAAGGATTTGTGGGTCAGAACATCCGGCAGTCAGGGCTCCTGCGTTCTCTTCCCAGCTCGGCGGGGGCAGAGTCTGGTGGGTACAGAGGGGGAGGGGGCCGGAAACCAGGACGCCTGGGTTCTATTCCGGCTCTGGGGGGCAGTGGGGTCTGGGGCTAGAGCAAGGGGGGCTGGGAGCCAGGACGCCTGGGTTCCATCCCTGCTCTGGGAACCCAGGCAGTGCTGGCGGCTCCCCCCCAGGCCCCTGTAGCCCCCTGGCCCAGCTGCTCCGGAGGAGGCGGGGAGACCCCTTTTGGTCAGTGACGGAATAACCAGCCCAGGGGAGGCGCCCTGGACCCCTAGCGGGCCAGGCCCAGCAGCTCCAAGGGACCCTGCCCAGAGGGAGACCCCCCAAGCCCCTAGCGGACGCCAGCCCAGTGCTGTCGCAGGCAGCCCGGCCAGATGGACGCTCTCGTTATCCACAGCAACGTCCGACGCTCTGACCGTGCCTGAACCCTTGGCCCAAGCGAGACCCTGTGGCAGGGAGTTCCACCGGCTCCGCATGGGTGGGGACAGAGGGATCCCTCCCCTCAGCCTGGAGCGTGCGGCCTGCCTGCCCCGCGCGGGAGACAGGCACAGCAGTGCCCATCGGCTCCCTCCGCAGCCCTGCACCCCCAGCCCCACTGACCCCCCCAGTGTCATCCCCTAGGTTGTCTGCATGGACGAGTACGACATTGTCAGCCTGGAGCATGAGACCCTGGTATTGGTCGTGACCAGCACCTTCGGCAACGGCGACCCGCCGGAGAGTGGGGAGGTGAGGGGGGACCCCAGGGGGCAGAGTCTTGGGGCCAGCAGCTACGGACCATTGTTGGGTGGGGAGCTGGCATTAGAGGGTCGGGGCAGTGCCCAAGATGGGGGGGTCAGTGCCCAGGGAGTGAGGCAGGCAGTGCTAGGGGGTTGGGGGTGCCTGGGGGTCGGTGCCCGGGGGAGCAGCACTAGAAGGCCAGGGGGTGCCCGGGGGAGCAGTGCTAGAGGGTTGGGGGTGCCTGGGGGTGGCAGGCAGTGCTAGAGGTCCAGGGGTGCCCGCCTGAGCCCCTGACCCCTCTCTCCCGGCAGAGCTTTGCCAAGGCGCTGATGGAGATGTCCTGCCCCTACGTCAGCTCCACGCAGCCCGAGCAACAAAAGTGAGTGATTCCCCCAGGTGTGGGGCAGCTCTGGGCCAGTGCTCAGGACCCCCTGGGGCAGGCAGCCCCCTGTGCCCGGGGCAGTGGGGTTAGCGAGGTCCCTGGGCTGGCCGGGGTCACTGCCCTGGGGCAAGGCTGCGGGTGGCACGTTCCAAACCTTGGACTGGGGGAACGCACCCATCACACCAGCGCCCCCAAGAGGGGAAAGGCCCCCGGCCCCCTGAGCCAGCCAGCCCCCTCTCTGGGGCTGGATCGGAGCTGGTGCCCCCTAGAGGGGAAAGGCCCCACATCCCATTCCCCACCCCCCTGCGGATTGGAGCCATTGCCCCATAGAGAGGAACGGCCCCATGCCCCGTTCCCCACCCCCCTGCGCCAGCCAGCCCCCACCCTGGGGCTGGATCGGAGCTGGTGCCCCCTAGAGGGGAAAGGCCCCACATCCCATTCCCCACCCCCCTGCGGATTGGAGCCATTGCCCCATAGAGAGGAACGGCCCCATGCCCCATTCCCCGCCCCCCTACGCCAGCCAGCCCCCGCTCTGGGGCAGGAGGGATGGGCCCAGCTGTGCCCTGCCCGGCCTGGGGCTCACTGCGTGTCCCCTCCCAGGAGCTACAAGATCCGGTTCAACAGCGTCTCGCAGAGCGACGGGCTGGTGGCCTCGTGGAAGAAGAAGCGGAAGGAGTCGAGCAACACGGACAGCGCCGGGGCCCTGGGCACGCTCCGGTAGGCGCCGCCCGCGGGACAGCCCAGCATGCCATGCCCACGGCGAGGGGCGCCAGGACACCTGGGTCCGGCCCCAGCTCTGCCCCTTTTAGCGACTGGCTCTGGCTGCCTGTTTCCTTGTCTGTTGGGTGGGGGTGTCACGGAGCCGCAGGGTCCAGCTGTGCCCAGCCTGTCACCAGGCTCTGGGGCATGACCCCTTGGCAGGCCGGGCCCAGGGACCCCCCGTTCCCTAGAGACCCGCCTGTGGCCTCCACACTCCAATCTGGGCCTTCGCCCCAGCGCCCCGTCTCTCCGGCCCCCAGCAGCGAGGAACTGCCGGAGGCCGTGCTGGGCCCTGCCGGGGGTGATGGTCCCGGGCATGTTCAGCACCACCTGGGCCGCTTGTGCCAACCGGGAGCCGTCGACTAGTCGCCCGGCCAGTCTGACGGGCCTAGGTCAGCGCAGCGAGGCTGGAGTCCAGCCGCAGGCCAGTGCCCGCCGGGCCACCCGAGCGGCACCAGCCCCAACTCCCTCCCACTACCCGTCTTCCCGAGGTTTCCTGCTGCCAGGCACGGCTGGTTCGGCCCTTGGCGTCTCTGTCTTGGGGGACGTACTGTGGAGCTGGGCTCGGTTTCAGCCGGTGGTTGCGAGACCCTGTTCGCTCCAGCCCCCTGTCGGGAGCCCCCAATTCCCTGCCACCTTCGCTGGTTTCCCAGGAGAGTCAACCCTTCAGTGACAGTGCAAAGTGCAGAGGTGTCATGGAGTCCCCGGGCGATGCTCTGGATCTGCTCCCCTTGAAGCCAGGCAGGACTCTGGGGCAGTCGCCTTCCTGGGAGCAGCCTGTCTGCAGGACACACAGCTCACCTGGCTTCCACCTTCCTGGGTCTGACCTCGGAGCATTCAGCATCCTCTGCCCCTCCGTGCGCTTCCCACAGCGAGTCCGCCCAGGCGGGGTCTTGGGGAAGCCAGAGGGTCCTGCCCCCCAACTCCGCAGTCAGACGTGACTCTCAGCCAGCCAGTAAAACAGAAGGTTTATTAGACGACAGGAACATGGTCTAACACAGAGCTTGTAGGTGCAGAGAACGGGACCCCTCAGCTGGGTCCATTTTGGGGGGCAGTGAGCCAGACAACCACGTCTGCCCTTCACTCCATGTCCCCAGCCAGCCCCAAACTGAAACTCTCTCCAGCCCCTCCTCCTCTGGGCTTTGTCCCTGTCCTGGGCCAGGAGGTCACCTGATTCCTTTGTTCTCCAACCCTTTAGCTCTCACCTTGCAGGGGGAAGGGCCCAGGTCACCAGTTGCCAGGAAACAGGGTGTCGGCCATTCTCTGTGTCCAGACCCCTGCACACACCTGCCCTCTAGGGCTCTGCAAAGATCATACACCCTTACCCCACCACCTAGATGCTTAAGAACTGCCTAGGGGAAACTGAGGCACTCCCACACTATTCAGAGGAAACATTAAGAACAGTCCCACTTTGTCACAAGAGGGAAACTGAGGCACATGCAGGTGTCATACAGATATCACCCAACTCCCCCTTTGGCCCCCTCCGCCTGTGTCCCCAACTCAGCTCCAAGCACAGTGTTAACCCTTCTGCCCCCACTGGGGAGCAATGCAAATTCCAGGGGAAACTGAGGCACACATAGGCTTTGTAAAAATGTTACCGAAAATTCCCTTTGGCACTCAGAGAAGCCAGTGAGGGCTGGGAAACGCCCCCCTGGGTGAGGGCAGCAGGAGGGGAATGGGAGTGGGAAAGTCACACTGGGGCCAGGGGGCATTCTGGTCAGCCCCTCCCTCCACTCTCAGTGTCTCCCCAAGAGCCATGGCGCCCCCTCTGCCAATGCCTCTTAGGTCAGCAGGGCTCCCTCCTGCCCTACTGGTGCCCCTCACTCCTGACCCACAGCCCCGGCTTGCCCAGCCCTGTCCCCCACAGCTCTGCCGGTGCCCCTCACTCCCGACCCACAGCCCCTGCTAGCCCAGCCCTGGGCTCCCCCCTGTCCTGTAGCATGTCCCCTGGGCTGATGGGAGGTGACTGGGTGACCTGTGTCCCCACTCGGCCCTGGGGTCCCCCTCTTGGTGAGGCTGGAGCGGGGGTCGGGGCAAAACCCCGGCAGAGGCTCAGCTGCCGTCTCCTGTGCCCCCCAGGTTCTCGGTCTTCGGGCTGGGCTCCCGGGCCTACCCCCACTTCTGTGCCTTCGCCCATGCCGTGGACACGCGGCTGGAGGAGCTGGGGGGCGAGCGCATCCTGGCCATGGGGGAGGGCGACGAGCTGTGTGCCCAGGAGGAGGCCTTCCGCACCTGGGCCAGACGGGTCTTTCAGGTGAGGGGGAGGGGCTGGGCGCAGGGGCAGTGGGGCTGGAAGGGCAGAGGGGAATGGGGTGCAGAGGGAGGGGCTGGGTGCAGGGGGAGTTGGGGTGCACAGGGGGACTGGGGCACACGGGGAGGGGAAGGGCAGGCTCTGGAGTGGGGGATTGGGGTTCCGGGAGACGAGGGTGGCACAGAACCAGGAGAGGTGCGGGATAGGGGAGGGTGCCGGGGTCTCCTCCCCCGGCTGTGGAAGGAAGGGCGCCCCCCTTGCCGTGCACTCGGGTCAGGTCCCGCTGGCAGCCAGCTGCCCCCAGGGGTGGTACTGGGGCTCTGGGCCCCCCCGCAGGGTCTGGGGGTTGTGACATCAGAGATCTGGGCTCGCAGTGACTCCCCCTGCCCCCCCAGGCCGCCTGCGACACCTTCTGTGTTGGGGACGACGCCGAGGAGGCCGCCAGGGAGATTTTCACCACGCGGCGAAGCTGGAAGCTCCAGAACTACCAGCTGGGCGTCTGCACCGAGTCCCCGGACGTGCTGACAGGTACCCGCCGGCCAGTCCCCCCGCGCCCTGCCGGGGGCGCTAGCCTGGGGGGCCGATCACCAGCTGGGCAGGACCCCCCGTGCAAGGCTGGCCGCAGGACCCGGGCCGTCACCTCGGCCGGGCCCTGGTGCGACCGGGATCCCAGCTCCAGCTCGGGGGCCACGCGTCCAGAGGGAGGGGTGGCGAAGAAAGCGATTGAGGGGTGGGGACCGGCCGGTGACGGACTCCGGGAGGGGAGCGTCTCAGCCACGCTTCCGGGTGCGGGGCCCGGTGTGGGAGGTCTCCTGCCGGCGTAACGCCCCCGACGAGCGCGGGGCGAGGCCGGGGAGACCCAGCGCTGTGCACCCCGGCGCGGCTGCTGGTGACGCGTCGCTCACGGGGGTCACGCCCCCCCGCCGACCCTAGTGCTTGTGCGGACGTGGCCGGGGCACCCAGGTGGGGCACCGATCCGGCGGCAGGCGCTCCAAGAGGAGCCGGTGGCCGGAAGCTGAGGCGAGATAAAGCCAGGCGCCGGGCCGCGTGCTTAGCACTGAGGGGTGCTAGCCGCAGGGACGACGGAGCCGGGCTCGGGGTGGAGTCTCCGTCACCACCGGTGTTCAGCCGGGGTCGGCCGTTTGCTCTAAGCGCGGCTCTGGGATTCTGGCCCTGGCCCGTGTTACGCAAGGTCAGGCCGGCTGGACACGCTGAGCCTGCTGGCCTTGGCATCCATGGGTCTGAGAGAGGCTGGGGCTGGAGTAGCCGGGAGCCCCCCCAGCCAGTGCCCCTTGCTGGAGAGGCTGGGGCTGGAGTCACTGGGAGCCCCCCCCGACCCCAGCCCATGCCCCACCCTCCCCATCCCCCGGACCCTCTGCTGGGAGGGGCAGAGGCTGGAGTCGCCAGCAGCCACCCTCCCCCGAGCACCCCCTGCTGGGGGCTGGACCCCACTGACCCCCCCGGGCTCTGCTTGCTTGGCAGGTTTATCCCACGTGCACAAGCGCAGGGTGTTTCCGTGCCGTGTCCTTTCCGTGCAGAACCTGCAGAGCCAGGAGTCCAGGTGAGACCCCCACCCAGGGCCGCCCTGCCTGGGGCTGGGAGCCCCCCGCCCCTGGCGCTGGGGCCCGCTCTGACGCCTCCCTCCCTCCCAGCCGCTCCACCATCCTGGTGCGCCTGGACACGGCCGGGCAGCCGGAGCTGCAGTACCTGCCCGGGGACCACGTGGGCATCTTCCCCGCCAACCGCCCGGAGCTGGTGCAGGAGCTGCTGCAGCGCGTGGAGGACCCGCCCCCCGACGGGGAGCCCGTGGCCGTGGAGTTCCTGGAGAAGGCAACCAGTGGTGAGAGGCGAGGGGCTCCTCCCCAGAGCCAGCGCTGGGGGCAGGGACCCTGGGGCTAGTGCCTGGGGGATCCCATGGGGGGCGGGGAGGAATCCAGCAGCTAGGGCCCCCTTTTGCTCTGACTCTCTGTGTTGCTCCCTCCAAAACGACCCTGTGGGTCGGGCGCGTGGGGGCCTGCCCCCGATGGCAGCCGAGCTCGGGTTCTGTCACAGATCCCCCAGGGCCGGTCTGCGCCCAGCCTGTCACCAGCCCTTGGCACGGACCCCTGAGCAGACCCCCCGTTCCCTGGGGCAGCCCCGTGGCCTCCTGCTGCCCCGTCTCGCTCCGTGCTCCTGGCCCGAGGCCTGCGGGAGGCCGTGCTGGGCCCCGCCGGGTGCGATGCTCCCCGTGTGTCTGCGCTGACCCCGGGCAGCCCGGCCCCGCAGCGCTGCATCGGGCACCCGGCTATGGACCCTGACGCCCACAGGCCAGCAGAGTGGTTGGGCCAGGGCCGGCCAAGCCGCGTTGGACCCAGTTCAGGCTGTGTTGCTCCGTCTCCGTCAGGGTGGGATCCCGACACCTCTCGGTCCCTCGGCCCCGCTTCCCTGCAGGGCGGGGACCCCCGTCCTCAGGGCTACTGGGCGCCAGAAGGGTGCGTCCCAGCCATCGAGCTGGGCGGGTGTCAGCCAGTCCGTGGTGACCCACTCCTACCCTGCCAGCTGCCTGGTGCACACCCCTCCTGCCCCCTGCTGAGCACCCAGGGGGTAGCCACGCCAAGTAAAGAGGGAAACTGAGGCATCGCTAGGGGTCCTGTCCCAGACTAGGTTCACTGCGTCACAGGGCAGATGTGCCCCCCCCACTCTTCGGTCTCTCTGCAGGCAGGCGCGCCAGCCCCAAGGCCAGCTGGGTGCCCCTCAGTCGCCTGCCGCCCTGCACCCTGCACCAGGCCCTCACCTTCTTCCTGGACATCACCACCCCGCCCAGCCCCCAGCTCCTGCAGCTGCTGGCCACGCTGGCGGAGGACAGCGCCGAGCGGGAAGAGCTGCAGCGGCTCAGCCAGGTGCGAGGGGCTTCGGGGGGCGCTGTCATGGGGTGTGGGTGGCCGGGGCCAGCCAGGTGCCAGGCCCAGCATGGGGGGGGGGTGAGGGAGGGTCCGTGGGCTCCCAACCCAGCGTTCTGGGTGGGGCTGGGGTTAGTATTGTCGAGGGGGGCCCTGTCATTGGGGGCAGGGGGAGGTAGTGTTGGGAAGGTGGGGGGCTGCGTGCGGGGTGGGGGAGAGCATAGGAGGTGCTGTGGGGGGCTCTATGGGTCCCAGCCCAGTTGTGGTTGGGGATGGGGAGAATGTGAGGGGGCTCAGGGGGTCCCAGCCCAGCTGTGGTTGGGGCTTGGGAGAAGGAGAGCACTGGGGGGTTCGGGGGGTCCCAGCCTGGCTGTGGTTGGGGTTTGGGAGAGGGAGAGCATTGGGGGGCTCGGGGGGTCCCAGCCCGGCTGTGGTTGGGGTTTGGGGGAGGGAGAGCACTGGGGGGCTCGATGCAGGGCTCGGCAGGTCCCAGCCCGCTGCCGTTGCAGGACGCCCAGCTCTACGAGGAGTGGAAGTGGTTCTGGTGCCCCACGCTGGGCCAGGTGCTGGAGCAGTTCCCCTCGCTGGTGCTGCCCGCCTCCCTGCTCCTCACCCAGCTCCCTCTGCTGCAGCCGCGCTATTACTCGGTCAGCTCCGCGCCCGGCGCCCACCCCGGCCAGATCCACCTCACCGTGGCCGTGCTGACCTACCAGAGCCAGGGTGAGCCACCCCTCTTCCCCGGGAATGACCCCCCCAGCCAGGGTGAGCCACCCCCCTTTCCCCCCGGCCAGGGGAATGACCCCCCGGCCAGAGTGAGCAACCCCCTGTGACAGGTTCCCCCCAGGGTGCCACCTGGAACTGGGGTACCGCTGAGCCCCCTGACCCACCAGCCTGGGCTCCCTTTACACTGTACTGCTGTGACCAGCCTGCCAAGCCCTCTGCCAGGCGCCAGCACACAGACAGGTAGGAACACACCCAGCTGCAGCTACATACAGCCCGGTTCTTTAACCAGCTCCTGCATGGGAAGGCTCAGCTAAGGCACCTCCCAGTTCCTAAGGCACGCACCCCTCTGGAGTGTAAACCCAAAATTATATTGTCTTGCGCTGCCCAGAGATCTGTACAGTGTAAGCTCATGAAAGTCGCCCCCTCCCTCAATGTGGAGAGGAATATACACAGCTTTCTGCCCCAAGTTATGACCCACACACTGGTTTTAGACAAAACAAAAATAACTTTATTAACCACAAAAGATAGATTTTAAGTGACTATAAGGGATAGCAAACGGATCAAAGCAAAAAAGCAAAACCACAATCTAAGCAGAAACTTGGTGGAACGAGGATAATCAATGGGACACAGTAATACCAGGGTACAAAATATATGGCAAGGACAGAACGGGTCATGCTGGTGGGGGAGTGGCACTACACATGAAAGAAAGTGTAGAATCAAATGAAGTAAAAATCATAAATGAATCAAACTGTACCATAGAATCTCGATGGACAGTAATTCCATGCTCTAAGAATAAGAATATAGCGGTACGGATATATTACCGACCACCTGACCAGGATGGTGATAGTGACTGTGAAATGCTCAGGTTGATTAGAGAGACTATTAACATAGAAAACTCAATAATAATGGGGGATTTCAGCTATCCCCATATTGACTGGGTCCATGTCACCTCAGGATGGGATGCAGAGTTAAAGTTTCTTGACACCTTACCTGACTGCCTCTTGGAGCAGCTGGTCCTGGAACCACCAGAGGAGAGGCAATTCTTGATTTAGTCCTAAGTGGAGCACAGGATCAGGTCCAAGAGGTGAATAGAGCTGGACCGCTTGGTAATAGTGACCCTAATCTAATTCAATTTAACATCCCTGTGGCAGGGAAAATACCCCAGCAGCCCACCACGGCAGCATTTAATTTCAGAAGGGGGAACTACACAGAAATGAGGAGGTTAGTGAAACAGAAATTAAAAGGTACGGTGCCAAAAGTGAACTCTCTGCAAGCTGCGTGGAAACTTTTTAAAGACACCATCATAGAGGCTCAGCCTCAGTGTGCATCCCAAATTAAAAAACACAGTAAGAGAACCAAAAAGCACCACCGTGGCTAAACAACAAGTAAAAGAAGCAGTGAGAGGCAAAAAGGCATCCTTTAAAAAGTGGAAGTTAAATCCCAGTGAGGAAACTAGAAAGGAGCATAAACACTGGCAAATGAAGTGCCAAATACAATTAGTCCGGCCAAGAAAGAATTTGAAGAACAGCTAGCCAAAGACTCAAAAAGTAATAGCAAAAAAATTTTTTAAGTAGATCAGAAGCGGGAAGCCTGTTAAACAACCAGTGGGGCCACTGGATGATCGAGATGCTAAAGGAGCACTCAAGGACGATAAGGACATTGCAGAGAAACCAAATGAATTCTTTGCATCGGTCTTCACAGTTGACGATGTGAGGGAGATTCCCAAACCTGAGCCATTCTTTTTAGGTGACAGATCTGAGGAACTGTCCCAGATTGAGGTGTCATTAGAGGAGGTTTTGGAATAAATTGATAAACTAAACAGTAATAAGTCACCAGGGCCAGATGGTATCACCCACGTGTTCTGAAGGAACTCAACTGTACAATTGCAGGACTACTAACTGTTCCTCAAAAAAAGAAAAGGAGGACTTGTGGCACCTTAGAGACTAACCAATTTATTTGAGCATAAGCTTTCGTGAGCTACAGCTCACTTCATCCACTGAAGGCATCCGATGAAGTGAGCTGTAGCTCACGAAAGCTCATGCTCAAATAAATTGGTTAGTCTCTAAGGTGCCACAAGTCCTCCTTTTCTTTTTGCGAATACAGACTAACACGGCTGCTACTCTGAAACCTAACTGTAGTCTGTAACCTATCATTTAAACCAGCTTCTCCACCAAACGACTGGAGGAGAGCTAATGTAACACTGTAACGATGCTGGTTCCGGCGGGACCCAACGGAGAGTGCCAATTCAGGACAAAGTGCTTCAAGCAGGGCAGTTACAGCCCATGGATGGGGTTTTTCCACCTCTAAGGCAAACCAAACCAGCCAGACAGAGAGGACTTCGGTCTCACCCCACTGGCTAACCACAAGTCACACAAGCAATTCCCTTAGACACTCCCGTTTCCCAGTATCCCCACCAGGGCCACTCGTTATGGGGACGAATGGTTATGAAAACCAATACCCCAGTAAAAGAAAAAAGGTTCTCTCGATCCTGAAGGACCAAGCCCCAGGCCCAAGTCAATTTACCAGTCAGATCTTACCCACAAATCACGCTGTTGCCAATCCTTTAGAATCTAAAATCTAAAGGTTTATTCATAAAAGGAAAAGGATAGAGATGAGAGCTAGAATGGGTTCAATGGAATCAATTACACACAGTAATGGCAAAGTTCGTGGTTCAGGCTTGTAGCAGTGATGGAATAAACGGCAGGTTCAAATCAAGTCTCTGGAGAACATCCCCAGCTGGGATGGGTCATTCAGTCCTTGGTTCAGAGCTTCAGGGTAGCAAAGTCCCTCCAGAGGTAAGAAGCAGGACTGAGGACAAAATGGAGATGATGCAGCTGCCTTTTATAGTCCTTTTGCCATGTGGCTTGTGCTTCCTTTGTTCCAAACACAAGCTGCCCAGCACATGGCCTGGAAACACCTCAGAGTTCTGTCCCTAGGCAGGTCCCTGCCTACCTTGCTGAGTCCCCAGGCGCGTCTGCCTTCTCTCAGTGGGTCAGTTGTGTAGCCGATGGTCCTTAATGGGCCATCCAGCAGGCTGGGCAGAGCTGACACCAACTTGTCTGGGGTGTCACCCAGAAGCACAGCACACGTTTGAACTACAGACAGGACAGAGCCAATATTCATAACTTTAACTACAAAAATGATACATGTATACAGACAGCATCATCATAACCAGCAAACCATAACCTTTTCATGGACACCTTATTTGACCCCCTTTGTACAAGATTTGGTGCCATTACAGGACCTTGGTTGCAACAATGATCTATACAGTCCCAGTTCATGTAAAATTGATGCAGGAAGGGATAAGGACATAAGAACGGCCAGACTGGGTCAGACCAAAGGTCCATCCAGCCCAGCATCCTGTCTACCCACAGTGGCCAATGCCAGGTGCCCCAGAAGAACAGGTAATGGTCAAATGATCTCTCTCCTGCCATCCATCTCAACCCTCTGACAAACAGAGGCTAGGGACACCATTCCTTACCCATCCTGGCTAATAGCCATTAATGGACTTAACCTCCATGAATTTATCTAGTTCTCTTTAAACCCTGTTATAGTCCTAGCCTTCACAACCTCCTCAGGCAAGGAGTTCCACAGGTTGACTGTGCACTGAGTGAAGAAGAACTTCCTTTGATTTGTTTTAAACCTGCTGCCCATTAATATTCATTTGGTGGCCCCAAGTTCTTATATTATGGGAACAAGTAAATAACTTTTCCTTATTCATTTTCTCCACACCACTCGTGATTTTATAGACCTCTATCATATCCCCCTTAGTCTCCTCTTTTCCAAGCTGAAAAGTCCTAGCCTCTTTAATCTCTCCTCATATGGGACCCGTTCCAACACCCCTAATCATTTTAGTTGCCCTTTTCTGAACCTTTTCTAATGCCAGTATATCTTTCTTGAGATGAGGGGACCACATCTGTACGCAGTATTCAAGTTGTGGGCATACCATGGATTTATATAAGGGCAATAAGATATTCTCCCTCTTATTCTCTATCCCTTTTTTAATGATTCCTAACATCCCGTTTGCCTTTTTGGCTGCCGCTGCGCACTGTGTGGATGTCTTCAGAGAACTACCCACGATGACTCCAAGATCTTTCTCCTGATTAGTTGTAGCTAAATTAGCCCCCATCATATTGTATGTATAGTTGGGGTTATTTTTCCTAATGTGCATTACTTTACACTTATCCACATTACATTTCATTTGCCATTTTGTTGCCCAATCACTTAGTTTTGTGAGATCTTTTTGAAGTTCTTCACAGTCTGCTTTGGTCTTGACTATCTTGAGCAGTTTTGTATCATCCGCAAACTTTGCCACCTCACTGTTTACCCCTTTCTCCAGATCATTTATGAATAAGCTGAATAGGATTGGTCCTAGGACTGACCCTTGGGGAACACCACTAGTTACCCCTCCCCATTTGAAATGACACAAACATCTCTGACTGCATCCCAAGAGCTCCCCATCCTGGGTTCTGTCTCATTACAGCCTGTACTGGGTTCGAAGCCGTACCAGTGTATAACGGAAATGGTTTGCCAAAGTCATGGTCAATACCATGATTGAATCTCTTTACAGACCCAAGGTAAATCTTGGTTAGAACAATAGCGGATTGGATCTGTCCTTGCAGCATGGTTCCTGTAGGTCTAGTGATCTTGCCAAGAGCCAAAGAACGTAGCTACTTTATCCATACAAGCTCTGGCAAATGTGTGGAACCCAATTAACATCAAGTCAATGTAGATATTAATGGTGTCCATAGTACAGGAATCTTGGCATTTAGCCGTGAAAGCAATAGGGTAGCGTGCCTCAGTTTCCCTTTTCATACAGCACATCAGGTCTGGAATGTCTTTTCCCCTGTGAAAAGTTCCAAGTTCCAAGACTGTTCACGGGCATTAACTGTGAAACATCAGTATAACAAGGCCGTTTAACACAAAGTTGATCTCATGTATCACTCTTAACATGTTCAAGGGTTTTTTCAAAAGATTAGGCACATTGGACATTTTTTCAGTTATGGTAATAGCAACACACTAGTTACAAGAATTACCATGAGCAACAACAACAAATGCATCGCAAGTGTCCATCTACAATCACCTTTGGCCCAATACCATTGGGATTTTGGCATTTTAGAGTTAGCCTGCGGCTTCCTTTTGCAAAATCAAGTTCTCTTTTTCCTCCTTGTCCTGAAGGATCAAACCCGGATTTCTCTTGCTTAACCGAATTCACTGGCTGATGGGGCATGCTCTCTGTGCTAACAGCTATTTGTCACGGAGTCCCTGGGCGATACTCTGGAACTGCTCCCCACGAAGCCAGTCAGGACTCTGGGGCAGTCGCCTTTCTGTGAGCAGCCTGTCTTCAGGACACACAGCTCACACAGCTTCCACCTTCCTGGGTCTGACCTCGGAGCATTCAGCATCCTCTGCCCCTCCGTGCGCTTCCCCCAGCGAGTCCGCTCAGGCAGGGCTCCTGGGGAAGCCAGAGGGTCCTGCACCCCAACTTCGCAGTCAGACGTGACTCTCAGCCAGCCAGTAAAACAGAAGGTTTATTAGATGACAGGAACATGGACTAAAACAGAGCTTGTAGGTGCAGAGAACAGGACCCCTCAGCTGGGTCCATTTTGGTGGGGGGGGGCAGTGAGCCAGACAACCACGTCTGCACTTCACTCCATGTCCCAGCCAGCCCCAAACTGAAACTCCCTCCAGCCCCTCCTCCTCTGGGCTTTGTTCCTTTCCCGGGCCAGGAGGTCACCTGATTCCTTTGTTCTCCAACCCTTTAGCTCTCACCTTGCAGGGGGGAAGGGCTCAAGTCATCTGTTGCCAGGAAACAGGGTGTCGGCCATTCTCTGTGTCCAGACCCCTGCACACACCTGCCCCCCAGGGCTCTGCAATGATCATACACCCTTCTCCCACCCCCTAGATACTTAAGAACTGCATAGGGGAAACTGAGGCACCCCCACAATATTCGGAGGAAACATTAAGAACAGTCCCACTTCGTCACACTATTAACAAGTCCTTCTTCTCCCTGCCAGCCAGGCAATTTGCATTATCACAGACACTAGCCTTTAAATTCTTAGCTGCTACCAATTTCAAGGCTGGACACTCATTCTTCCCTTCAGCAGGATGGGGTCTTTCCCTCCCCACCTTTTTCCTAGAAGGTTGAAAGTGGAAACTTCCTGCTCACAGGAATTCCACTGGGTGTGGATGGGTCATTACACAAAGTAAAAACTATTTCTCCCTGCTAATTTCCCCCCTACTCTTACTCACACCTTCTTGTCAACTGTTAGAAATGGGCCATCCTGATTATCACTACAAAAGGTTTTTTTTCCCCTGCTGATAATTGATAGGTCTCCTCACAGTGTGTATGGCAACACCCATTGTTTCATGTTCTCTGTGTATATATATCTTCCTACTGTCTTTTCCACTGAATGCATCCGATGAAGTGAGCTGTAGCTCATGAAAGCTTATGCCCAAATAAATTGGTTAGTCTCTAAGGTGCCACTAGGAGTCCTTGTTTTTTTCTGGCTAGGTGTGTTTACCAATTGCAGACTGTGAAGCACGGACTGCTTACTTATAGAATTAGCCCGGAGACATTCCTGTTCCAACACCATTGTCTTCCCAACAAGCTGGCCAAACACAGCCACTTGGTCACAGGGCTGGTCAACTTTCTTAACAGTTTTTACTCCGTCTGAGACCTTCTCAAAGCTATCCACACTGGATCTTTCAAAAGGAAAGTCAGTGGATCCATTTACAACAGAAAATTTCTGGCTGTTAGGAACTGAAACTTCCTTGGTTAAATCACTTCCACCCCCTTCAGTTGCAGTAAACTGCTTGCAAAGACCACCCTGAAAATTTTTCTCTTCAGGAATCTTTCTAAGCACCAATTTACCTTTACCTTGCTCTACAGAAGCATTGCTCTGCTGAGCCACTTCCAACTTCTGAATTTCACTTACATCCAGAATCACCTCTGGCCCATCAGGCGAATTCCTACACAATCCCCTTTTAGGCAAACTTACAAACTTCCTAGATAAAAGGTTAGAAGCATTCTCCTTCCCTTTGCCACACACAAGTTCAGGAATCTTTTCCTTCTTTTTACAGGTTGTCAAACTGTCAGTAGGTAACACAATCAAATCACCTTTATGCTCTCCTTGTGCCCTGGCTAGGACATCAACCTGGTCAGACAGAGTTGCTCCACCCTTTCCCAACCACACACTAGCAACAGGCAAAATACAAGCACCAGAATTGTCTGGTCTCTGGGATTTTGCTAGGACACTAACTGGATGCAACCTAGTTACAGTGAACCAACTCTGAGACAACTGCACTATCCTCAACCATCACAGGCTGAAAGGCCCCTTCTGTCTGCTCCACAGACAAAGAACTGGAGACACCTTCTCCTTTACCAGACCCACAGCTTGGGATCTCATTCCCCTGGTCCCAGCACACAAGGCTGTTCAGAGACAACTGCTTGGAGACTGGGGTAGCTCCCTCCATAGGCAAGTCAATACCCCTGACAGACACAGGCACGTTTCCTTCACTGTCACAATTCTCCATCCAGCTAACAGGTACGGTCCAGGGACACTCATCTTCCACTCTCCTCGCCTTCCCACCCTGCTGACTAGACACAGCCATCGGCTCACAAGGCTGCCTAGGCTCATCCAGACTTTCCTTACCAGGCACATTATCTGTTGGGAGTGGCAAACTGCTGCTCTTCTCACTACACTGAGTTACTTCCATCAAATCACAGTTACCTTTTTCAGGTTCACTTTTACAAGCTGCACTAGCCAACAATCCATCGCCCATCAAAAATCTACCTTTTCCTTCCTCAGTTAACCTGACCATCCACTTTAATCTGCTCCTGAGAAACGTTTTCCTGACCCACGAGATTTTTCTGCTCTTTATCTAATTCCAGATTCACTTCTGAGACATTAGACAGACATTCAGAAACTTCATTCACAGACAAACAGCTCTTTTCCTCAGACAAACCTTTGGAGAAACCCTCCCCAGGCAAATCATTGCCCATAATAGACACAGGTTTAAGATCATTCCTTTCCTGTGACCGGTTAACTGGATTGAACACAGCTTTAATATCTTCCCCAATCAAAAGAGCCTTAGGCAATAACTTCCTTACACCAGCTATAACTTCATGCTTAGTAACCATTCCATTCAAGGTGGATTCTGGCTAAAGGCATGCTTACTGTAAACTCATAAAAAGAACAGGAGGACTTGTGGCACCTTAGAGACTAGCCAATTTATTTGAGCATAAACTTTCGGGAGCTACAGCTCACTTCATCAGATGCATTCAGTGGAAAATACAGTGGGGAGATTTTATATACACAGATTTCAGAGTAACAGCCGTATTAGTCTGTATTCGCAAAAAGAAAAGGAGTACTGGTGGCACCTTAGAGACTAACCAATTTATTTGAGCATGAGCTTTCGTGAGCTACAGCTCACTTCATCAGATGCATCGGTTAGTCTCTAAGGTGCCACAAGTACTCCTTTTCTATATACACAGAGAACACGAAACAATGGGTGTTACCATACACACTGTAACAAGAGTGATCAGGTAACGTGAGCTATTACCAGCAGGAGAGCGGTGTGGGGGGGTTGGGACCTTTTGTAGTGATAATCAAGGTGGGCCATTTCCAGCAGTTGACAAGAATGTATGAGGAACAGTGGGGGGGGGGGGGGGGGGCAGGGAATAGTTTTACTTCGTGTAATGACCCATCCACTCCCAGTCTTTATTCAAGCCTAAGTTAATTGTATCCAGTTTGCAAATTAATTCCAATTCAGCAGTCTCTCCCTGGAGTCTGTTTTTGAAGTTTTTTTGTTGAAGAATTGCCACTTTTAGGTCTGTAATTGAGTGACCAAAGAGACTGAAGTGTTCTCCGACTGGTTTTTGAATGTTATAATTCTTGACGTCTGATTTGTGTCCATTTATTCTTTTACGTAGAGACTGTCCAGTTTGATCAATGTACATGGCAGAGGGGCATTGCTGGCACACGATGGCATATATCACATGGGTAGATGCGCAGGTGAACGAGCCTCTGATAATGTGGCTGATGTGATTAGGCCCTATGATGGTGTCCCCTGAATAGATAGGTGGACACAGTTGGCAACGGGCTTTGTTGCAAGGATAGGTTCCTGGGTTAGTGGTTGTGTTGTGTGGTGTGTGGCTGCTGGTGAGTATTTGCTTCAGGTTGTGGGGCTGTCTGTAAGCAAGGACTGTCCTGTCTCCCAAGATCTGTGAGAGTGAGGGATCATCTTTCAGGATAGGTTGTAGATCTTTGATGATGCGCTGGAGAGGTTTTAGTTGGGGGCTGAAGGTGATGGCTAGTGGCGTTCTGTTATTTTCTTTGTTGGGCCTATCCTATAGTAGGTGACTTCTGGGTACTCCTCTGGCTCTGTCAATCTGTTTCTTCACTTCAGCAGGTGGGTACTGTAGTTGTAAGAACGCTTGATAGAGATTTTGTGGGTGTTTGTCTCTGTCTGAGGGGTTGGAGCAAATGCGGTTGTATCGTAGAGCTTGGCTGTAGACGATGGATCGTGTGGTGTGGTCAGGGTGAAAGCTGGAGGCATGTAGGTAGGAATAGCGGTCAGTAGGTTTCCGGTATAGGGTGGTGTTTATGTGACCATCACTTATTAGCACCGCAGTGTCCAGGAAGTGGATCTCTTGTGTGGACTGGTCCAGGCTGAGGTTGATGGTGGGATGGAAATTGTTGAAATCATGGTGGAATTCCTCAAGGGCTTCTTTTCCATGGGTCCAGATGATGAAGATGTCATCAATATAGCGCAAGTAGAGTAGGGGCATTAGGGGACGAGAGCTGAGGAAGCGTTGTTCTAAGTCAGCCATAAAAATGTTGGCATACTGTGGGGCCATGCGGGTACCCATAGCAGTGCCGCTGATCTGAAGGTATACATTGTCCCCAAATGTGAAAAAGTTATGGGTGAGAACAAAGTCACAAAGTTCAGCCACCTGGTTTGCCGTGACATTATCGGGGATACTGTTCCTGACAGCTTGTAGTCCATCTTTGTGTAAAACTATTTCCCCATGTTTATTCCCCCCCACCACCCCGCCCCGCTGTTCCTCAGACGTTCTTGTCAACTGCTGGAAATGGCCCACCTTGATTATCACTACAAAAGGTTCCCCCCCCTCGCCCCTGCTTCCTCCTGGTAATAGCTCACCTTACCCGATCACTCTCCTTACAGTGTGTATGGTAACACCCATTGTTTCATGCTCTCTGTGTATTTAAATCTCCCCACTGTATTTTCCTCTGAATGCATCCGATGAAGTGAGCTGTAGCTCACTTCAGCTTATACTGAAATAAATTGGTTAGTCTCTAAGGTGCCACAAGTCCTCCTTTTCTTTTTACATAGATTCATAGATATTAAGGTCCGAAGGGACCATTATGATCATCTAGTCTGACCTCCTGCACAATGCAGGCCACAGAATCTCACCCACCCACTCTTGCGATAAACCTCTCACCTATATCTGAGCTATTGAAGTCCTCAAATTGTGGTTTAAAGACTTCCAGGAGCAGAGAATCCTCCAGCGAGTGACCCGGGCCCCATGCTACAGAGGAAGGGGAAAAACCCCCAGGGCCTCTTCCAATCTGCCCTGGAGGAAAATTCCTTCCCGACCCCAAATATGGCTATCAGCTGAACCCTGAGCATGTGGGCAAGGCTCACCAGCCAGACACCCAGGAAGGAATTCTCTGTAGTAGCTCAGATCCCACCCATCTAGCATCCATCACAGGCCATTGGGCCTATTTACCATGAATTGTTAAAGATCAATTAATTGGCATGACAGTTATGCCTTGAATATTACACCCCCTTCCCCCCCAGCCAAGGGAGCAACCCCCCTTCCACCCCACACAGCCAGGGAGTGACCCCACCGCCAGTGAGGATGAGCAACACCCCCCCACAGCTAGAGTGAGTGATACCCCATGGCCAGGGCAATCCCGCAGCAAGGTGAGCAGCCTGGCTCCCCCAACCTCCCCCACCCCAGGGAGATGGAGCTTGGGAGGGGAGATGGAGGGAGGGTATCTGAGTGGGCGAGGGGACTTGGGGAGGGTACCGGGTGGAAGGGGTGGGGGATGCGGGGCAGGTGCCATCCCCATCAGGCTTCTGAGCACCCTACCCCTCTTCCCCTGTGTCCCACAGACGGCAAGGGGCCCCTGCACTTCGGTGTCTGTTCCACCTGGCTGGCCCAGCTGCAGGAGGGGGACATGGTGCCTGCCTTCATCAGAGGGTAAGGGGGGCCGGGACCCTGCATGGGGCACAGAGCCAAGGCGGGGGGCTGGCAGAGCTGGGACCCTGCCCCGGGGCACGGAGCCAAGGCGGGGGGCTGGCGGGGCTGGGACCCTGCCCCGGGGCACGGAGCCAAGGGGAGGCTGGCAGAGCTGGGACCCTGCCCCAGGGCACAGAGCCAAGGCGGGGGGTTGGCAGGGCTGGGACCCTGCCCCGGGGCACAGAGCCAAGGGGGGGCTGGCAGAGCTGGGACCCTGCCCCAGGGCACAGAGCCAAGGCGGGGGGCTGGCAGAGCTGGGACCCTGCCCCGGGGCACAGAGCCAAGGGGGGTGGTTGGCAGGGCTGGGACCCTGCCCCGGGGCACAGAGCCAAGGGGGGGCTGGCAGACTGGGACCCTGCCCCGGGGCACAGAACCAAGGGGGGGCTGGCAGAGCTGGGACCCTGCCCCGGGACACAGAGCCAAGGCGGGGCTGGCAGAGCTGGGACCCTGCCCCGGGGCACGGAGCCAAGGCGGGGGCTGGCAGAGCTGGGACCCTGCCCCGGGGCACAGAGCCAAGGGGGGGGGTTGGCGGGGCTGGGACCCTGCCCCGGGGCACAGAGCCAAGGGGGGGGGGGCTGGCAGAGCTGGGACCCTGCCCCAGGGCACAGAGCCAAGGCGGGGGGTTGGCAGAGCTGGGACCCTGCCCCGGGGCACGGAGCCAAGGCGGGGGGCTGGCAGAGCTGGGACCCTGCCCCGGGGCACGGAGCCAAGGGGGGTGGCTGGCAGAGCTGGGACCCTGCCCCGGGGCACAGAGCCAAGGGGGGGGCTGGCAGAACTGGGACCCTGCCCTGGGGCACGGAGCCAAGGGGGGGCTGGCAGAGCTGCGACCCTGCCCCAGGGCACAGAGCCAAGGCGGGGGGTGGCAGCGCTGGGACCCTGCCCCGGGGCACAGAGCCTGGATGGGGGCTGGGACCCTGCCCCGGGGCACGGAGCCAAGGCGGGGGGCTGGCAGAGCTGGGACCTTGCCCCGGGGCACGGAGCCAAGGGGGGTGGCTGGCAGGGCTGGGACCCTGCCCCGGGGCACGGAGCCAAGGGGGGTGGCTGGCAGGGCTGGGACCCTGCCCCGGGGCACAGAGCCAAGGGGGAGCTGGCAGAGCTGGGACCCTGCCCCGGGGCACGGAGCCAAGGGGGGGGCTGGCAGAGCTGGGACCCTGCCCCGGGGCACGGAGCCAAGGGGGGTGGCTGGCAGGGCTGGGACCCTGCCCCGGGGCACGGAGCCAAGGGTGGGCTGGCAGAGCCGGACCCTGCCCCAGGGCACAGAGCCAAGGGGGGTGGCTGGCAGAGCTGGGACCCTGCCCCGGGGCACGGAGCCAAGGGGGGGCTGGCAGAGCTGGGACCCTGCCCCGGGGCACAGAGCCAAGGGGGGGCTGGCAGAGCCGGACCCTGCCCCAGGGCACAGAGCCAAGGGGGGGGCTGGCAGAGCTGGGACCCTGCCCCGGGGCACAGAGCCTGGATGGGGGCTGGGACCCTGCCCCGGGGCACGGAGCCAAGGCGGGGGGCTGGCAGAGCTGGGACCCTGCCCCGGGGCACAGAGCCAAGGGGGAGCTGGCAGAGCTGGGACCCTGCCCCGGGGCACGGAGCCAAGGGGGATGGCTGGCAGGGCTGGGACCCTGCCCCGGGGCACGGAGCCAAGGGGGGGGGCTGGCAGAGCTGGGACCCTGCCCCGGGGCACGGAGCCAAGGGGGGTGGCTGGCAGGGCTGGGACCCTGCCCCGGGGCACAGAGCCAAGGGGGGGCTGGCAGAGCCGGACCCTGCCCCAGGGCACAGAGCCAAGGGGGGGGCTGGCAGAGCTGGGACCCTGCCCCGGGGCACAGAGCCTGGATGGGGGCTGGGACCCTGCCCCGGGGCACGGAGCCAAGGCGGGGGGCTGGCAGAGCTGGGACCCTGCCCCGGGGCACAGAGCCAAGGGGGAGCTGGCAGAGCTGGGACCCTGCCCCAGGGCACAGAGCCAAGGGGGAGCTGGCAGAGCTGGGACCCTGCCCCGGGGCACGGAGCCAAGGGGGGGGCTGGCAGAGCTGGGACCCTGCCCCGGGGCACGGAGCCAAGGGGGGGGCTGGCAGGGCTGGGACCCTGCCCCGGGGCACGGAGCCAAGGGGGGGGCTGGCAGAGCTGGGACCCTGCCCCGGGGCACGGAGCCAAGGGGGGTGGCTGGCAGGGCTGGGACCCTGCCCCGGGGCACGGAGCCAAGGGTGGGCTGGCAGAGCCGGACCCTGCCCCAGGGCACAGAGCCAAGGGGGGGGCTGGCAGAGCTGGGACCCTGCCCCGGGGCACAGAGCCTGGATGGGGGCTGGGACCCTGCCCCGGGGTACGGAGCCAAGGCGGGGGGCTGGCAGAGCTGGGACCCTGCCCCGGGGCACAGAGCCAAGGGGGAGCTGGCAGAGCTGGGACCCTGCCCCGGGGCACGGAGCCAAGGGGGGTGGCTGGCAGGGCTGGGACCCTGCCCCGGGGCACGGAGCCAAGGGGGGGGCTGGCAGAGCTGGGACCCTGCCCCGGGGCACGGAGCCAAGGGGGGTGGCTGGCAGGGCTGGGACCCTGGCCCGGGGCATGGAGCCAAGGGGGGGCGTTGGCAGAGCTGGGACCCTGCCCCGGGGCACAGAGCCAAGGGGGAGCTGGCAGAGCTGGGACCCTGCCCCGGGGCACAGAGCCAAGGGGGAGCTGGCAGAGCTGGGACCCTGCCCCGGGGCATGGAGCCAAGGGGGGGCTGGCAGAGCTGGGACCCTGCCCCGGGGCACGGAGCCAAGGGGGGGGGTTGGCGGGGCTGGGACCCTGCCCCGGGGCACAGAGCCAAGGGGCAGGCTGGCAGAGCTGGGACCCTGGCCCGGGGCATGGAGCCAAGGGGGGGGTGCTGGCAGAGCTGGGACCCTGCCCCGGGGCACGGAGCCAAGGGGGGGGGGTTGGCGGGGCTGGGACCCTGCCCCGGGGCACAGAGCCAAGGGGCAGGCTGGCAGAGCTGGGACCCTGGCCCGGGGCATGGAGCCAAGGGGGGGGGGGCTGGCAGAGCTGGGACCCTGCCCCGGGGCACGGAGCCAAGGGGGGGCTGGCAGAGCTGGGACCCTGCCCCGGGGCACGGAGCCTGGATGGGGGCTGGGACCCTGCCCAGGACAGAGCCAGGGCGGGGGGAGGGGGGACCCTGCATGAGGCGCAGGGTGGGGGCTGGTGGGGCTTGGACCCTGCCTGCATGCTCCCTCCTGTGGCTCTTCCACCCCACAGGCCCCACATCTCCCAGCATGCCCTGCTCCACCCCTAGTCTGGGGACCCCTCCTCCTCCCATTAACCCTTTCTGCTGCTGTGGCCCCTGCCCCGAGGCCCTGCAGCGCGCAGGCTGCTCGACCCGGTGCCATGCCCCAGACACCGTCACTCCCCGCACAGGGCCCCGTCCTTCCGGCTCCCGCAGGACCCCAGTGCCCCCTGCATCCTGGTGGGTCCGGGCACCGGCATCGCCCCCTTCCGGGGCTTCTGGCAGCAGCGACTGCATGACATGGAGACGGAAGGTCAGAGGGGCCGGGGGCTGGGGGGCCTGGATTGGGCCGGGGGCTGGGGGTCCCTAGGGCTCATGGCCTGGGCAGGTTGGGGGACTGGGGACAGGGCCTGGGGGGCCTGGATTGGGCGGGGGGGCTGGGGGTCCCTAGGGCTCATGGCCTGGGCAGGTTGGGGGACTGGGGACAGGGCCTGGGGGGCCTGGATTGGGCGGGGGGGGCTGGGGGTCCCTAGGGCTCTTGGCTGGGGGGACCTGGCGCGCCTTGCCGAGGGGCACTGGGAGGGTGTGTCCGGGAGGGGTCTCGGCAGGGCCAGGGCGGGAGCAGGATCCTGGGGCTGGGGGGCCACCACTGCCCCTAACCCTGCCCCTGCCCTCCAGGCCTCCGGCCGGGCGAGATGACCCTGGTGTTCGGCTGCCGCTGTGCCCGCCTCGACCACCTCTACCAGCAGGAGGCGCTGGAGGCCCAGCAGAAGGGGGCGCTGAGCCGGGTGCTGACGGCTTTCTCCAGGGACCCCGACATCCCCAAGGTAACGGGGGCTGCGCCCAGCGGGGCTGGCTGGGGGGCCGGGGCGGCTCACACTGACGCTCTGCCCTGCCCCAGGCCTACGTGCAGGACGTCCTGCGGACGCAGCTGCCGGGCGAGGTGCACCAGGTGCTGTGCCAGCGCGGGGGCCACCTCTACGTCTGCGGGGACGTCACCATGGCCACCGGCGTCCTGCAGACCGTGCAGCAGATCCTGGCCCAGGAGGGAGGCATGACGCTGGCCGAGGCCGGAGACTTAATCAGCGAACTCCGGGTACGGGGTGGGGGAGCAGCTCCAGCTGGGGGTACGGGGATGCGGGCAGCCTGGGCTAGGCAAGTAGGGGGCTGTGGGTCAGCAGTGAGGGGCACCGGCAGAGCTGTGGGGGTGGGACCCCAGGGCTGGGTTAGGGGCTGCGGGTTGGGACGGAGGGGTGCCGGCAGGGCTGGGGGGCGGGGAGGCCCCGGGGCTGGGATAGGGGCTGCGGGTTGGGATGGAGGGGTGCCGGCAGGGCTGGGGGGCGGGGGGGTCCCGGGGCTGGGATAGGGGCTGTGGGTTGGGATGGAGGGGTGCCAGCAGGGCTAGGGGGCGGGGGGGGGCCCGGGGCTGGGATAGGGGCTGTGGGTTGGGATGGAGGGGTGCCGGCAGGGCTGGGATAAGGGCTGCGGATTGGGACGGAGGGGTGCCGGCAGGGCTGGGGGGCGGGGGGGTCCCGGGGCGGGGATAGGGGCTGCGGGTTGGGACGGAGGGGTGCCGGCAGGGCTGGGGGGCGCGGGGGCCCCAGGGCTGGGATAGGGGCTGCAGGTTGAGGCTGAGGGGTGTGGCAGGGCTGGGTTAGGGGCTGCGGGTTGGGACTGAGGGGTGCGGCAGGGCTGGGTTAGGGGCTGCGGGTTGGGACTGAGGGGTGCGGCAGGGCTGGGTTAGGGGCTGCGGGTTGGGACTGAGGGGTGCCGGCAGGGCTGGGTTAGGGGCTGCGGGTTGGGACTGAGGGGTGCGGCAGGGCTGGGTTAGGGGCTGCGGGTTGGGACGGAGGGGGGCTGGCAGAGCTGGGGGGCGGGGGGACCCCGGGGCTGGGATAGGGGCTGCGGGTTGGGACGGAGGGGTGCCGGCAGGGCTGGGTTAGGGGCTGCAGTTTGGGACTGAGGGATGCCGGCAGGGCTGGGTTAGGGGCTGCGGGTTGGGACTGAGGGGTGCGGCAGGGCTGGGGGGCGGGGGACCCCGGGGCTGGGATAGGGGCTGCGGATTGGGACTGAGGGGTGCCGGCAGGGCTGGGTTAGGGGCTGCAGTTTGGGACTGAGGGGTGCGGCAGGGCTGGGTTAGGGGCTGCGGGTGGGGACGGAGGGGGGCTGGAATTGCAGGGCTCCCTGGGCATCAGTCTCGGTGCCCTGCGGGTGCTGCCCTGCCCGGCGCCCCTCACCGCGGGTCTCCCCCCCAGGACCAGAACCGCTGCCACGAGGACATCTTCGGCCTGACGTTCCGCACGCAGGAGGTGGCCTCGCGGATCCGCTCTCAGTCCTTCTCGGCACAGGCGCGGAGCCTGCTGGAGCCCGCCCCCTGCGTGACCCCTGGCTCCTCGGCCCTTGGGGGTGGGAGCAGGGCCCTTTGCCCCACTGCTGCTGCCTCCCCCCCTGCAGCCCCCCAATAAAGCGTTTAGTTTTGATAATTGCAGCTTGTCGTTTTCCACGATGACTCTAGCGACTGGGGGACCGGCCCCGTGTCCGGTTGGCCTCCCGCGCCCCCACGGTCTGGGGCCCAGCCCCGCTGCGAGGGCAGGGCCACCCACTCAGACTCGGCCCAGCCCCAGCCGGCCGTGGGTCCGATGGCCTCGGGGCACGGAGCCGGCCAGTACGGCCGGCTGCACCAAGGCCCAGAAGGAAGCCGGTCAGCCCGGGCTGCCGCTGCTCCAGGGGGCAGGGAGCCAGCTGCTTTCCTCGGGCCCTGGCCCCGGGGCACCTGGCAGGGGGCAGAGCTGGGGCCACGGAGCCTCGGCCAGAGCTGCCCGTCTGACTCCAGTCCGGGAGGGGCGGGGCTCTGGCTGGGGGCGGGGTCATTGACGGGAGGGGTGGGGCTCTGACCCAGGGAGGGGCAGGGTCAGTCTGTGAATGGGCGGGGCTCTGACCCAGGGAGGGGCGGGGTCAGTCTGTGAATGGGTGGGGCTCTGGCCCAGGGAGGGGCGGGGTCAGTCTGTGAATGGGCGGGGCTCTGGCCCAGGGGCGAGGTCAGTCTGTGAATGGGCGGGGCTCTGGCCCAGGGAGGGGCGGGGCCAGTCTGTGAATGGGCGGGGCTCTGACCCAGGGGCGAGGTCAGTCTGTGAATGGGCGGGGCTCTGGCCCAGGGAGGGGCGGGGTCAGTCTGTGAATGGGCGGGGCTCTGACCCAGGGGCGAGGTCAGTCTGTGAATGGGTGGGGCTCTGGCCCAGGGGCGAGGTGAGTCCGGGGAGGGGCGGGACTGTGGCACGGGGGGCGTGGCCAGTTTGTGAATGGGTGGTGCTCTGGCCCAGGGAGGGGCGGGGTGACTCCGGGGGGGAGGAGCTCTCATTTGGGGGAGGGTCAGTTCAGGGAGGAGCGAGGCTCTGGCCCAGGGAGGGGCGGGACGCTGGCTTGGGGCTGGGGTCAGGTCAGGGAGGGGTGGGGTCAGGCCGGGGAGGGGCGGGGCTCTGGCCCAGGGAGGGGCGGTGTCAGGCTGGGGAGGGGCGGAGTCAGGCTGGGGGCGGGGCTCTGGCTTGGGGGCGGGGTCAGGCTGGGGAGGGGCGGTGTCAGGCTGGGGGCGGGGCTCTGGCTTGGGGGGGGTCAGGCTGGGGAGGGGCGGGGTCAGGGCGGGGGGGCGGGGCTCTGGCTTGGGGGCGGGGTCAGGCCGGGGAGGGGCGGGGTCAGGCCGGGGGGCGGGGCTCTGGCTTGGGGTTGGGGTCAGGGAGGGGCGGGGTCAGGCCGGGGGCGGGGCTCTGGCTTGGGGGCGGGGTCAGGCCGGGGAGGGGCGGGGTCAGGCCGGGGGGCGGGGCGCTGGCCCGGAAGCTCTCGGCGGCGACGACCCGCCCCCGCAGGCCGTGCGCGGTGCATTGTGGGCCGGCCGGGCCGCCGCTGCCGCGATGCTGCTGCTGCTGCTCCGGGCGGGGCGCGGGGGCTGCTGGGCCAGGTAGCGCGTCACCCGGACGCCTGGGTTCCCGGTCCCAGCCCGGAGCCCGCTGCCCCCCCCCCCGGTGCACGTGGCCCCTGGAGCCCCCACGGCGCGCGGGTGTGAAACGCTCCCCGCCACGCACCGGGCCCGAGGGGGGAGCGGGGGGAGCCGGGCCCCGGGGGGGGGAGATGGAGCCGGGGGCAGAGGGGGGAGCCGGGCCCCGGGGGGGCAGAGGGGGGAGCTGGGCCCCGGGGGGGGAGCAGGGGGGAGCCGGGCCCGGGGGCAGAGGGGGGAACCGGGCGCGGGGCGAAGAAGGGGGGAGCCGGGGGCAGAGGGGGGAGCCGGGCCCCGGGGGTGGGGAGCCGGGGGCAGAGGGGGGAGCTGGGCCCCGGGGGGGGGAGCCGGGGGCAGCCGGGCCCCGGGGGGGGGAGCCGGGGGGAGCCGGGGAGCAGGGGGGAGCGGGGCCCCCGGGGGGGGAGCGGGGAGCCGGGCCCCCGGGGGCGGAGCGGGGAGCCGGGCCCCCGGGGGGGGGACAGGGGGGAGCCGGGCCCCGGGGCGGGGGAGATGGAGCTGGGGGCAGAGGGGGGAGCCGGGCGCGAGGCGGAGGAGGGGGGAGCCGGGCGCGAGGCGGAGGAGGGGGGAGCCGGGGGCAGAGGGGGGAGCCGGGCGCGAGGCGGAGGAGGGGGGAGCCGGGCGCGAGGCGGAGGGGGAGCAGGGGGGAGCCAGGCCTGGGGAGCAGGGCGGAGCGGGCACCGCCCAGGGCGCCTCACCCCCCCTTCTCCTTTCAGGTACGTGGCCAGTCATGCCAGAGTCTCCGGCCTCCTCCGAGCCCCCGGCCGCCTGGCCGCGCCGTCCCCAGCCCTGCCCCACTGCCCCTTCTCGCTGGGCCGGGCCACCGCGCTCCTGGCGGGGCCAGCCTTGCTGGGCCTGGGGGCCGGCCTCGCCCGCAGAGGAGCTCGTTGCCAGGAGGCTGGGAGCCCCGGCCCGGCCCCCGCCTCCCCCAAGCCAGAGCCCGACTTCGCCTGGGCCGAGTTCTGGAAGTTCCTTCGCCCGCAGCTGCTGGCCCTGTCGGCAGCCGTCGTGGTAAGAACCTCCCGGCGCGCCCCCCAGGGAACGTGGGGGGGCCTGGAGGAGGAGCCCAGCCCCCTGCCGGACCAACAGGCTCCAGCCTTGGCCAGTCTGGGGGCTCCCGGGCCCGTACCCCCCACGTCTCAGTCTGAGCCACGTGGCCCCGGGGGTGATGCCCCCACCGGCCTGGCCCAGCCCGTGGGCCCCAGGGGTCAACGCTGGGCTCTGATCTCTCTCTGCAGTTTGCCTTGGGCGTGGCCCTGCTCAACATCCGGATCCCCATGCTCCTGGGGGAGCTGGTGAACGTGGTGGCACGCTGCAGCCAGCAGCGTGTTGGGACCTACCTGCGGGAGGCGCGCCGGCCTGCCCTCCGCCTTCTGCTGCTCTACGGCCTGCAGGTGAGCCGGGGGGGCTGGCGGGGCAGGGCGGGCTGTGAGCTGTTGGGCTCTGAACACCCCCCGCCCCGGTCCTCTCTAACAGAGAGATGCAGCCGCTGTCCCAGGCGACCCGAGGGGGCCAAATGCTGTACCCAGATCTAAGGAAGGCCCTGGGGTGATCCGGGGAATTAGATCAGTCAGCCGTACATCTGTACCTGGCAGGCTGGTTGAAATGATCGTTAACAATAGTCTATTAAAAGACCTGGAAGATCAGGGTTTCACAGGGTCTAACCAGCGTGATTTTTGCCAAGGAAAATCACTTCTCACTCATCTACTGAATGAGCTGACGTAATTTAGACGTTCCAAAGGCCTTTTCCAAGGTCCCGCACAAGAGGTGGCTAAAGAAGCGAAGTCATCCTGGCTGAGAGAGACAGTATTGTCGTGGATCAAAGGCTGGCAGGGCATAGAAAGCGAGAGCAGGACTAAAGGACACAAGGTTAACAGCGGAGCCTGAAGGCGCCAGGCTAGGTCCTGTGCTTAATGAATTTATCAGGGGTCTGGAAAGGAGGGTGAGCAGGGAAGTAGCAGCATTTGCAGCTGAGAAGTTATTTAGGGGAGTCAGGGCCAGAGAGGGCGGTGAGGAACTCAGAGATCCCAAGCCCAGCTGGGTGAAAGGGCTGCATGACAGCCAGCGAAGGTCACTGCTGATACATACTAAGTAATCCGCATTGGAGGGGAAAATACGAACTACTTGTCCACCTGACAGGGCTCGCCATTAACGGTGTCAGCCCAGGAAAGGGATCTGGGCGTCCCTGCCGACAGCTCAGTGGAGATCTCTGCTCAATGCACAGCTGTGGTCAAAAAAGCTGAGGTGATGTTGGGATGCTTAAGGACTGGGGAGGTGAAAAACCGAGAATATTCAAATGCCTTTTTTTAAACCAATGGCACCACCTCCTCCGGATCCTGTCTGCAGCACGGGCGCTCTGTCCCAGACAGGCTATTGCAGAGCTCCAGGGCGTTCAGACAAGGGCCACAGAGATGACCCCGGACCTGGAAAGGCTCTGTTACAAGGAGAGACTGGAACGACTGGGGTTGTTACCGCAGAGAGCAGACGCACGAGAGGCCGTGTGAGACGTCTATAAAATAACGCCTGGCCTAGATCAGTGAGATCGGGCCTGGCTGGGCTTCCTGACTCGTAACACAAGGACGAGGGGCCAGTCCATGAAATTCAGTGGTGGGACGTTCCAAACTGATCTGAGGAAATGCTGTCCCGCAATGTGTGGCTGGACTGTGGAACTCTCTGCCACAGGAGGTTGCTGAGGCCAGGGACTGAGGAAGATTCAAAGAGGATGTTTTATGTGGGTACCAAGATGTCCAGGTAGAGCCCTGTGTGGGACTGTTGTTTAATCCCGCTCGTATGGCAGCGGGGCCCGCGGGATCCCAGCCCCGCAGCAGGGCTCTGCACTAGTCCTGCACAGGGTGCTACATCCAGGGATGTTTTAATTCCTGGCACCACCTCTGTGGCAGGATGTGAAAGCCACTGCTGGTCCCTGCCTCCTGGGGTTGGGATGAGGCTCCAGGAGGGGCCAGTCACCCCAGATCTGCGGCGGTGGGGCTCTCATAGGTGCTCTTGGGCAGGGCACTGGGCTGGCGGGCCTCGGGCTGACTGCTGTGGCCATTCCTCCATCTCCAGGGGCTGCTGACCTTCAGCTACATCGTGATGCTGGCGCGGGTCGGGGAACGGGTGGCCGGCAGCATGCGCAAGGCCCTCTTCGCATCCCTGCTGCGGTAAATCCACCCACTTGGGGAGATGCATGGGAAGGAGGGTGGATTGATGACCGTAGGGGAAAGGGCAGGAATGGGGGGGGGGGGGCAATGGCTGCAGTGGGGGGGCATGTTTGGGGAGCAAGGGGTAGGGGAATGACGGGTTGGTTGGGAGGAAGGAGGTGGGGGGTGGTTGGGGGGGCTGGCTGAGGAACGGGGGTTGGTTGGGGAGCGGGGGGTTGGTGGGGGGGCTGGGGTTGCGGGGGCGTTGGTTGAGGGAACAGAGGGCGGTTGGCTGGGGGAGTGGGGGGAGCTGAAGACAGCAGCTCCTGCAGGCCCCTCCCCCCCAGCCCCTGTCCCGTCCCGTCCCCCAGACAGGACATGGCGTTCTTTGATGCCAACCGGACGGGGCAGCTGGTGAATCGGCTCACAACCGACATCCAGGAGTTCAAATCCTCCTTCAAACTCGTCATCTCCCAGGTGAGGCCAATGGGAGCAGCCCCGGATGTCCCCCCCTGGGCAGCCCCGTCCTCTCCCAGCCAGCAGCCCCCACCCCGGGTGCTGAGTGCCCCGCCTTTGGCCTCTCCTGGCACTGCTGGGGAAGGCCTGGGGGCCCCGCGGGATCACGCTGACTGGGTCTCTGCCTCCAGGGCCTGCGCAGTGTCACGCAAACCGTGGGCTGCTTCGCCTCCCTCTACCTGCTCTCGCCCAAGCTGACCGGGCTGCTCCTGGTGGTGATGCCCAGCTTGGTGGGCGCCGGTGCCCTGATCGGCTCTGTCCTGCGCAGCCTCTCCCGCCAGGCCCAAGAGCAGGTAACACCCCCTGTGACGGGTTGGGTCACAGGGATCCCCTTGGGACTGTCACTTGATGTGCTGAGATTACCTCTGAGCGCGGTTTCCCTGCCAGCCTGGGACTCCAGAACCCTGCCTTGTTGAGCCAGACATGCCAGCCTGCTGCAAACACAGACCCAGGTCAGGGCCACACCCCCAAAGCTGCAGGCGTTAACTGGAAACCACTCAGCAGGTTCCCTGTCTCCAGCACCCAGACACCCAGCTCCCAATGGGATCCAAACCCCAAATGAATCTGTTTTACTCTGCATAAAGCTTGTACAGGGTAAACTCATAAACTGTCTGCCCTCTATAACACAGATAGAGAGATATGCGCAGCTGTTTGCTCCCCCCAGTATTAATCACTTACTCTGGGTTTACCAATAAACAACAGTGATTTTATTAAGAGTAAAAAGTAGGATTTAAGTGGTTTCAAGTAATAACAGACAAAACAAAGTAATTTACCAATCAAAATAAACCAACACATGGAAGTCTAAGCCTAATACATTAAGAAACTGAGTACAGGTAAATCTCACCCTTAGAGATGTTCCAATAAGCTTCTTTCACAGACTCGACTCCTTCCTAGTCTGGGCCCAGTTCTTTCCCCGGTACAGTCCTTGTTAGTTCCAGCAGGCATCTCTGGTGGGAAGCAGGGGTTTTCACATGACTGGGACCCTCCTTGTGCTGTTCCACGCCCTTTTATACCTTTGTCACATGGCGGGAATCTTTTGTCTCTCTGGGTCCCCACCCCTCCTTCTAAATGGAAAAGTACCAGATTTAAGATGGATTCCAGTATCATTCTTCATTACCCAGGGGCTGGCCCACCCGTACACAGGAAGGCTTGCAGGTAAATAAACCATCTACAATCAATTGTCCTAGTCAATGGGAGCCATCAAGATTCTAAACCTGCAGGGGCCCAGACTTTGCATGATTACAGTAGGACCTCAGAGTTATACTTGATATGCCTAGCTTCAGATACTAGAACCAGAGACTAGCAGGGTTGGAAGAGTCCTCAGGAGGTCACCTAGTCCAGCCCCCTGAATACATACAAATAGGATGACCACACTCAGTAGGTAATAACCTTTGCAGTGATGCCTTACAAGAGACCTTTTGCATGAAGCATATTCCAGTTATATTATATTCCCACTCATAAGCATATTTCCATAAAACATTATGGAATGCAACGTCTCCCCCCCCCGCCAGGCCCAGGAGCCAGTAACACCCCCGCACTCCTGCCAGACACAAACGGTGGCTGTGCGATTGTGGGCCCCTGGTACGGAGGGAGTGTTGAGGTGGCAGGTGCCCCAGCCATGGCTTCTCCTGCCCCATCGGGCAGGCAGCGCCCGCGGAGCAAGGTGGCCTGTGACCGTCTCTCTGTAGGTGGCCAAGGCCACAGGGGTGGCAGATGAGGCGCTGGGAAACGTGCGGACTGTGCGGGCCTTTGCCATGGAGGACACAGAGGTGGCGTAAGTACCAGGCAGTGGCTTTGTCCCCACCCTGCCCCACTCACGCCAGCCCCACATGCACATGCTCCCTGCTGCCCAGACCCCGAAGCCAGGACCTTGTCCCTTGCCATCTGGGCCCGCTTCCTGCCCCCCAGCCTGGCATTGGGGGCGCTGTGCAGGAGAGGTGCCACCCCCACACCCTGACCGGGTCCTGTAGGCACTGGGGGGCGCTGTGCAGGGGAGGTGCTGTGAGGAAGGCCCTGCAGCTGCCAGCCCCGCCCCTGGTGTGGGTCGCCAACCCCCCCCTTGCCTTGCAGCCTGTACTGCCACGAGGTGGATCAGTCGAGCCGGCTGAATGAGAAGTTGGGCAGGGGCATCGCTGTCTTCCAGGGGCTGTCCAACCTGGTGCTGAACGGTGAGTGGGCGGCGCATGGCTGGCCCATGCTGTAACCAGCCCCCCTAGGTCCCGTCTGTTCACAAGGGTGGGTCACACAGCCCCCCACCTCCGACGGAGCCTCTGGGCTCTAGCCCTCCGCCTTCCCCCCACGAGCTCTGCCAGCGAGTCCCTCTGAGCCGGGCTCTAGGGGACCCTCATCGCACCCAGCCAGGATCGGCCCTGGCACCAGGAGCCTTTTCCCCCCAGAGCAGGTTTGTCAGTCACCTGGAACAAGCCCTCAGTAGCCCAGAGACGCAGTCTGGACTGGCTACCCCCAGGGCTCCCCTCAGCTATGCTACTGTAGGGCCCTGTGACCCCTCTCCCGTCCCATCCCCCATGAGCCCCATGGCTGTGACCCGACCCGACCCGACACACCCCCCCCCCCCCCCAGCACTGCTCTGGCTAGGGGCTCGGCTCTGCTCCCTGCAGGGAGCTGAGGAGCCGTTGGCTCCAGGTTAATCTGCAGCCAGAGAGTCTCTGTGGGGGCCTCTGGCCAGCCTAGGCAGCCCTAATGGATCTGTCTCCACCTCACCCTGACTCCCCTGAGCAACGATGCCAAGGCCATAGGGACAGACTCACTGGGATGCGGAGAATTCCCCCGGGGTGTGCCCGCACCACGCAGTGCCAGCCGCTCAGCCCGCCCCGTGCACCCGGCCAGGCGCCAGCTGCTGCACGCCACCCCAGAGGCGGCTGCCATTCCGGGGCGTTAGGGAAATACTTCGGCACCTCTCGGTGTGAGGGCACCGTGCCAGCCAGTGCGTCTGAGGGGGGCTGCGGGCTCCTCCTCTCTCCTGTGTCCCACTCCCTGTGGCGGGGCTGGAAGCCCTCATGTCACCGTGCCGCGCTCTGCCCCTGCAGGTATCGTGCTGGGCACCATCTTTGTGGGGGGCTCCCTCATGGCTGGGGAGGAGCTCTCGCCTGGAGACCTCATGTCCTTCATGGTGGCTTCGCAGACAGTGCAAAGGTCAGAGAACAACAGCCGTGTGCATTTCACCCCCGGGGTGGGGCTCACCATGAGAGTCGTTATCAGTGGGTCGCAGTCATGCTGGAAGGGCATAACGAGTGGGGTCCTGCAGGGATCAGTTCTGGATACGTTTCCATTCAATACCTTCATCACTGATTCAGATAACGGCATAGAGAGTACACTTATCAAGCGTGCGGACGATACCAAGCTGGGAGGGGTTGCAAGTGCTTTGCAGGACAGGGTTAAAATTCAAAAGGATCTGGACAAACTGGAGAAATGGTCTGAAGTAAATTGGATGAAATTCAATAAGGACAAATGCAAAGTCCTCCACTGAGGAAGGAACAATCAGTTGCACACATACACAATGGGGAATGACGGCCTAGGAGGGAGTCCTGCGGAAAGGGATCTGGGGTCATAGTGGATCACAAGCTAAATATGAGTCAACAGGGTAACAAACATCCTTCTGGGCTGCATGAGCAGGAGTGTTGTAAGCAAGACACGAGAAGTAATTCTTCCGCTCTACTCTGCGCTGATTAGGCCTCAGCTGGAGTATTGTGTCCAGTTCTGGGCCCCACATTTCAGGAAAGATGTGGAAAGTCCAAAGAGCCACAAAACGGATGAAAGGTCTAGGAAACATGACCTGTGCAGGAAGATTGAGAACACTGGGTCTGTTTGGTCTGGAGCAGAGAAGACTGGGAGGGGACATGAGAACAGTTTTCAAGTACATAAAAGGTTGTTACAAAGCGGGAGGAAAAATTGTTCTTCTTAACCTCTGAGGACAGGACAAGACGCAGTGGGCTTAAATTGCAGCCAGGGCGGTTTAGGTTGGAGATTAGGAAAAACCTCTGACCTGTCAGGGTGGTTGAGCACTGGAATAAATTGCCCAGGGCAGTGGTGAAATTTCCATCATTGGGGATTTTTAAGAGCAGGTTGGACAGTCACCTGTCAGGGATGGTCTGGATAATGCGTAGTCCTGTCGTGAGTGCAGGGGACTGGGCTAGGCGACCTCTTGAGGTCCCGTCCAGTCCCATGATTCTATGTCCCCATGCTGAGCAGAGCCTCTCCCCTTGCCTCGGCAGGTCCATGGCCAACATCTCCATCCTGTTTGGACAGGTAGGTGGGGCAGGGGCTGGCTCGGTCCCCCTTTGACACCTCCCCGCTCTTGTGGGGCTAGCAGCCTGACACAGGCTACCAAGGGCCGGGGTGACCGTACCAGCAGCCGGTTCGCAGCGCTTGCCTGCTGCTTCTGGGATTCTGGCCGGAGCGGCTTCTGGGCGGAGGGCACTGGGGCAAGTGCCGGCCTGTCTGGCTGGTTGGAGGTGCGACTGGCCAGATCCTGCCTGGTCGTTCTTTATCCGTGTGCCCTGCTCTGGCCCAGCTGCTGCACCTTGTAAACTGAGGCAGGGACCCCTGAGGCACAATGGTGGTGACGGGGGTTCCTGCTGCGCCCCTGTGCTGGCCCCAGACTGTCAGCTGAGCAAGGGGGAAGGGCCGGGCCCCCACTGGCCAGGGCCCTTCCAGCACATGGGGCCATGGAGGGGTGACGCAAACGGGGCTGTGCTTGGGGCTGCCCCAGTGACATGGTGACCGGGGCATCGGGCAGTCCCACCCCATCGCTGTCCCCGCAGGTCGTGCGAGGCCTCAGCGCGGGAGCCCGTGTCTTTGAGTTCATGACCCTGGAGCCGACCGTGTCCCTGTCGGGGGGGGACCAGATCCCCAGCCACTCCCTGCTCGGCCACATCTGCTTCCGGGACGTCTGCTTCAGGTGAGGGCAGCCGGGGGGGGGCTCTGTTCTGCGCCACTGGGCACCTGTCATTCTCCTCACACTCTGTACCACCCTTCCCTCAGCCCTGCCGGTGCCCCTCGCTCCCGACCCACAGCCCCTGCCAGCCCAGCCCTGCCCCCCCCAGCCCTGCCAGTGCCCCTCACTCCTGACCCGCAGCCCCTGCCAGCCCAGCCCTGCCCCCCCAGCCCTGCCAGTGCCCCTCGCTCCCGACCCACAGCCCCCTGCCAGCCCAGCCCTGCCCCCCCAGCCCTGCCAGTGCCCCTCACTCCCGACCCGCAGCCCCTGCCAGCCCAGCCCTGCCCCCCCAGCCCTGCCAGTGCCCCTCGCTCCCGACCCACAGCCCTCTGCTAGCCCAGCCCTGCCCCCCGCAGCCCTGCCAGTGCCCCTCACTCCTGACCCACAGCCCCTGCTAGCCCAGCCCTGCCCCCCCATCTCTGCCAGTGCCCCTCGCTTCCGACCCACAGCCCCCTGCTAGCCCAGCCCTGCCCCCCCCATCTCTGCCAGTGCCCCTCGCTCCCAACCCACAGCCCCTGCTAGCCCTGCCGGTGCCCCTCACTCCCGACCCACAGCCCCCTGCCAGCCCAGCCCTGCCCCCCCCAGCCCTGCAAGTGCCCCTCACTCCCGACCTGCAGCCCCTGCTAGCCCAGCCCTGCCCCCCCCATCTCTGCCAGTGCCCCTCGCTCCTGACCCACAGCCCCCTGCTAGCCCAGCCCTGCTGGTGCCCCCTCACTCCTGACCCGCAGCCCCTGCCCCCTCCCAGCCCTGCCGGTGCCCCTCACTCCCGACCCGCAGCCCCTGCCAGCCCAGCCCTGCCCCCGCAGCCCTGCCAGTGCCCCTCACTCCTGACCCACAGCCCCTGCTAGCCCTGCCGGTGCCCCTCACTCCCGACCCGCAGCCCCTGCCAGCCCAGCCCTGCCCCCGCAGCCCTGCCAGTGCCCCTCACTCCCGACCCACAGCCCCTGCTAGCCCTGCCGGTGCCCCTCACTCCTAACCCGCAGCCCCTGCCAGCCCAGCCCTGCCGGTGCCCCTCACTCTCAGTTGCACAGCTTCTCCGCACTTGCCCAGCGCTTGGCCGCCCTGTCTGCCCTGCCCAGCCTGACCCCTCTCTTCTTGCTGTCGCAGTTACCCCACGCGCCCCAGCTGCCCGGTGCTACGGAACTTCAGCCTCACCCTGCCCCCTCGCAAGACAGTGGCCATCGTGGGCGAGTCAGGAGGAGGTACCACAGGAAGTCCCCAGGTTCCTCCCACCCCTCGGCTGCCCCCGGGCCATGAGTGCCAAAGCCCCCTTCCCGCCCCCCCAAGTCTGTCACAGGTGGGGTCTCGCAGGGCAGCCAGTCCAGAGAGGGGCGGGGAGGCCAAGGTCTCACAGGGAATGGTCCTGGCTCCCAGCCCCCTTGCCCTCCCAGAGCCGGGATAGAACCCAGGCGTCCTGGCTCCCAGCCTACTGGGGCCCACCTCGGCTCAGAGTTCAGTCCCCTACAGGCTCTGAAATGGCCCCTGCCCCTCCCTGGGCTGTGGGCAGGGCCGTGGGGCGCTCTGTGCCCGGGCTATGTCGTGGGCCATGCGGCTGCCAGCCTCGTCCCCTTGCCCCGCAGGGAAGTCGACGGTGGCGGCCCTTCTGGAGCGTTTCTATGAGCCCACGGGGGGGGCCATCACGCTGGACGGACGCGAGCTCTGCACCCTGGACCCCTCGTGGCTACGGGGGCAGGTCATTGGCTTCATCAGCCAGGTGAGCGGGGCGGGAGAGTGCAGGGAGCAGGGACTGGGGCAGTGGGGCGAGTGGAGCGCAAGACGGGAGTCAGGCTGCTCCCAGCACTGAAGTGGTGGCTCCCCCCACCCCAGGAGCCTGCGCTCTTTGGAACGACCATCCTGGAGAACATTCGCTTTGGGAAGCCCAGCGCGTCCGACGCCGAGGTCTACGCCGCGGCCCGGCTGGCCAACGCTGACAGCTTCGTCCACAGCTTCCCCCAGGGCTATGGCACCATCGTGGGTGAGCGCAGGGCCCTGGCACCTTCCTCTGCCCCCCACTCACCCAAGTGGGCGCCATCTGTGGGGGGTGGCTGCTTGGGGGGAGTAGCTGCTGGCTGGAGCTGCCAGACCCGCTCCGAGTGGAAATACGGCTGCGGCGGGGTCTCCTGACACGGGGTCGGTGGAGCCGGGGCAGCCCTGCTCTCGCGCAGCCAGGGCCCTGGGGGGAGGGCCCCTGCCTTGGGCTCTCACAGGCCGGATGGGACGGGCAGAACAGCCCCACAGAGCCCCGACCCTGTCCCCCCAGGCGAGCGCGGCGTGATGCTGTCGGGGGGCCAGAAGCAGCGCGTGGCCATCGCCCGGGCCCTCCTCAAGAACCCGTCGGTGCTGATCCTGGACGAGGCCACGAGCGCCCTGGACGCGGAGTCGGAGCAGGTGGTGCAGGAGGCGCTGGAGCGGGCCATGGCTGGCCGCACCGTGCTGGTCATCGCCCACCGGCTCAGCACCATCCAGGGCGCCGACCTCATCGTGGTGCTGGCCCGGGGCTGCGTGGCTGAGGTGAGCGGGGACGAGGCTGGGCGGGGGGCAGAGTCCTGCAGGTGGGGTTGGCAGGGGGCCAGTTCTGGGGGCAGGGGGTATTCTGGGTGGGCGGTCACCGGGTCGGGGGGGCCATGGGGAGGTTCGAGGGCGTGGGGACGAGACCGGTGTTCTGGGTGGGTGCTCCGCGGATCCGGGGGGCCATGGGGAGGTATGAGGGCATGGGGACGAGATGGGTGTTCTGGGGGCACGGGGTGTTCTGGGTGGGCAGTCCCCAGGTCGGGGGGGCATGGGGAGGTACGAGGGCGTGGGGACGAGACCGGTGTTCTGGGTGGGCGGTCCCTGGGTCGGGGGGGCCATGGGGAGGTGTGAGGGCGTGGGGACGAGACCAGTGTTTGGGGGGGGCATGGGGAGGTACGAGGGCGCAGGGACGAGATGGGGTGTTCTGGGTGGGCAGTCCCCTGGTGGGAGGGGCACAGAGGCATTCTGGGGGGCACAGGGGGTGCAGGGCCAAGGTTGGGCGTGGCCCACTCTGTGACCCCCCCCCCGGTCTTCCCCCAGGCGGGGACTCATGCGGAGCTGCTACGCCGGAGCGGGCTGTATGCTGAGCTCATCCGCAGACAGGCCATGGAGCAGCCCTGAGCGGGGACGAGCCCAGCAGAGACCCTGGATCTGTGCACCGACCTCTGGCGCTGGGGCCTGCCCAGCCACGGGCCCCTCCTCTCTCCCCGGGCGGGGCTCCCTGGCTCTGGCTCCCCTCCCCGGCTCTGCCCCGGGCAGGGCCTGGGCCATGGCCCGCAGCAAGGTGCTGGGTGCCCAGGTTCGTGCTGTGCCCCGTCGCCAATAAAAGCCAAGTGCAGCTGTTGTCTGAGACGGGTTGGGGAGTGCGGGGGGTGGCATGGGGAGCTGGGACCAGCCAGACCCGCTTCATTACCCTAGCGATCAGCCCCTGATCTCATCTCCTGCCCCCTCACCCCCGCCTGGCGCGGGCTCTGGCCATGCCCCCAACATGCCAGGGCTCTGGGGGTTGGGATGGGGATGTGACTCAGAACCACCCCCCTCCACCCCACCCCAGGGCCTCACCCCCACCCCAGCTCGGGCTGTGCAGGGGCCCAGGCAAGTGGAGTAACGGGCTGGGGGCCTGGGCCAAGTCCTCGGGCCTCATGTCTCTGGGGATCCGCCTTGCTGGGCTCAGCGAAGACTCCAGGCCCATCTGCTCTGGGGTCTCGTCCTGCAGGGTACGGAGCTCCCTGGCCCACCCAGACCTGCGTCCCGGCAGGAGCCATCCCCCCCCCGCCGGTAATGACCCTCCCCCTCTCTTGGCCCGTGAGGGGCTGGGCACGGCTTGGGCCGGTTTTGGACAGGACCCTGCCTGCCCGCTCGGGCTCCTGGGCTGGGCTGAGGAGCCGCCGAGGCAAACCAGGGCAAAGGGACCGTTTGAGCTTCATCCAGGAACCGCCAAATCGTCCCCGGCTCGGTAACAGGGCCCGTTCCCAGCCTGTCCTGCCGGTGCTGCCAACCCCTGTGAGCTCCCCTGGCAGCTGGGCCCGCCTCATGGTCACCAGCCATAGCACCGGCCGTACGTCCCGCTCCCCCCTTCCCTTCGGCTTGACGTGCTCCAGAGAGAGGATGTTCCCGCGGCTGCCCCTCTTCCGCCCGCTCTGGCCACGAGCCGCTTTCTTCACCCAGTGGGCCCCACTTGTCCACTAAGCCCCCTTCAGCTGGATTCCTTCAACAGCTGGTTAGTCGTCAGAACGGCCAGACTGGGGCAGCCCCGTGGCCCTGTTAGCCCAGGATCCTGCCATCCGACAGCTCGGTGCCAGGGGCTTGAGGCAATGCACAGGACAGGGCACTGTGGAGTGAGCCGTTCTCCGTCCTCCAGCCCCAGCTTTTGGCAAACAGTCTGGGGACACTCAGAGCGTGGGGTTGTGTCCCTGCCCATCCTGGATCATCGCCACGGAGGGACCTACATGCCAGGAATTGATCGAGTTCTTTTTTGAACCCTGTCATAATCTTGGCCTTCAGCGTCCCCTGGCAGTGAGTTCCACAGGTTGACTGTGTGTTGGGTGATGAATCACTTCGTTTGGTTGTTTTGAACTGGCTGCCTGTTAATTGTTTGTTACCGTGGGTCCTGTGGGAGGGTTTCTCGTTTGCCAGTGTCAGGCTCTGTTTTCATCTATCCCAGCTCTTCAGTCAATTCATTTTCCATTCGTTATATTTCCTTTCAGTTTTTCCCCTTGATTCTTGTCTCCAGTTTGGCTGGAGATTTTATTTCCCTTCTCTGCGAGTGGCTGCTCCCGGTCCCAGCTCTGGAGATAAGAGACAGGCCTGGTTCGCGTTGGGCTAATCTCACCTGTTCGCTGGAACGGGGGGCAGAGAAGGGTCGTATATTGGAGATCCCAAGGGGGAGGGGACACCTCCAGCCAGGGCATGATGCTCAATTTCCCCCTCCATCCTCCTAGCAAAGGCCCGGCAGGGAGCACCAGCCCCGAGGAAACCCCTCCCCTGAACCACCGTGGGGCCAGGGGAGCCTTGGTCTGGCCCAGCCCCGGCCTGTCCCCCACTACAGGGTCAGTCCCAGGCCAGAGCCTTCTGTCCCTCTCCAGCATGGGGGCACCCCAGCAGTGGCAGGAAACGCTCCCGTGCCCTCCTGCCCCCTCTCCCCAGAGCCCCAGCCTGGAGGCAGCTTGGGGGCCCCTTGGCTGACTGGCTGCCCCCTGCGGCTGTGCAGACCCCTGGGAATCGGTGACAGCCCAGCAGGGGGTGCACGCTGAGCCCGACAGGCCCCACCAGCTTCCGCGCAGATGCCCCATGGGCTGGTGGGGGGAGAGGGGCTCATTCCCTTGAGGGCTCCCAGCTGGGGGCTGGGGGTCCCCGGCAGTTCATCGCTGCGCAAGGAGTGCTGGGGGGCTCTGATCCAGCAGGGGAGTTTGTCTCTGGGCAGGAGCGTGCGCTGGGATCCCCGGGGCTGACAGCAGAGAGAGCGGCCGAGAGGCTGGGGTGTGGGGTGAGTGTCCCCCAGGGAGGGCAGCTCCTGGCCCTGGGGAATGGCCAGCAGGGGTCATGTCCTGCAGACCTATGGGTGCCACCTTTCTGGGTTAGTGGGGCAGGCTGGGCTCCCCAGGTGGGGCCTGCGCCCAGTGCAGGAAGGTGGGCAGGGCCAGGATGTGCCTGACTCCACAGCAGTGGCTGCACCTGGGCAAGTGCCCTTCACCTGTACCCAGTGCGGGCACCGCTTCCTGCAGCAGGGAGTCCCGTGCGTGCCCAGCGAGGAGAGCCCCTACCGCGGACACAGCGAGCCAGGCCATCCACCATCATGTGCATGGGCGAGTGCCCTTCCCCGGCCCTCACCGCACCCAGCCCTGCTGCTATGAGGCCAGCCCCATCCTGCGCTGGGCCAGGAGCCCACAGGGAGAGTCAGATGCAGCTGAGCAGCCGGGTCTCTGCACCCAGAACAAAACAGAGAGTTTCTCCATCACGGGCCGGGCAGCCTCTGCCTCTGGCTGGACCTGTGAAACCCAGGCCAGATGGAGGGGATGTGTGGAGCCAGGAATCTGTGACCCACAAGCATGTGCTGGGACCGAGGAGAAGTACCGGGGGGCTGGGCTGTTCCGCCCTCACGCCCTTCGGGGGGCAGCTGGCGACGGCAGCCTGGCTGCAGGCCGAGAGGGCGGCGTGGGCAGCGCCACGGTGGGCTGATTCTCCTGGTTCTCAGCCTGCCGGCGTTGTGCTGCCTTTGTCCTGGTCCTGAGCCGTGTCCTGACCAAGCCGGAGAGAGGAACTCAGGAGCCAGCAGCGAGAGCCTGGGACCCGCGGCTTTGTCCCTGCTGAGCGCCCCCTTCCCTCCCTCGCCGGCTGCCGCCTGCCTGGACGAGTCCGGCTCAGCCAGCCGGGGCTGGAGAGTTTGGCGCGGTGCCGTGAGCCTGTGACCAGAAGAACCCACTAAATCCAGGGCCTGAGCGGCTCAGGGTTGGTACCAGCGGATGGGCTGGGTGTCGTTAGGGCTGCTCCGGGGGGGGGCTTGCCAGAGGCTGGGCCTGGCTTTCCCCAGCAGGGAGGGGCCAGTCAAGGGCAAGCCCAGACCCAGACCCAGACCCGCATTTTCCACCTTTGCTGCTTTTCTCTTCCCCCTTGTGTGCAGGTGTTTGGTGGGGAACAGGGTTGGCCTCGCACTGGCTCCCGCCCCATGGCTAAGGCCTGGCCTGCGCTGCCCAGCCAGGTCGCCCTACCGGCTGGGCTCAGAGCTTGGGGAAAGGGCCCGCCCGCTGCGAGGGGGGTAAGCCGACCTAGGGCCTGGCTAGGCCGATGGAGGGATTCTTCCGTCACCCCAGCTGCTGCCTCTCCAGAGAGGTGTGTGTCCTGGGGACGAACGAACCCCTTGCTCCCCGTAGTTACTACGCGACGCAGCTGGGCCGCTGCAGCGCTTCCCGGGGAGACGAACCGGCACTGCTCTTCTCCCCCCCACAGTTACCAGCTACAGGCTGTTTTCGGGGCAGCTGCAGCCCTGCCGGCCCCAGGGCATGAGGGAGCCAAGCTGGGCGAGGTCAGAGCTTTTCTGGGATCAGTGTCTGCTGGGGGGAGGAGACAAGCTTGCCCAGCGCTCGTCTCCAGGGCTGGGAAGTGCTCGTAGGGGCTGTCTCCGCTGCCAGGCACGCCCAGGGCTAGAACACGAGCTCGCAGCCCCTGGGTTTGTTAGCCTAGGGACCAAACATCCACACTCTTGTGTAACCCCAGGCTAGGAATTGCTGAACCCTGGCTCCCAACCTGGGGCTCCAGCGTCCACACTGCATTACCTGGGACCAAGGCCAACCACCACACCCCAGACTTCCTAGCGCCCTCCCCAAATGGGGCCATTCTAGCCCTTTGTTTGTGGTGCAATGTGGGAGACCGACTGCCCAGAGCAAAGCTGACCCATGGGCCCGCGGGATCCTTTTGGCAGAGTTCCAGAGCACAAGTCCAATGGGGTCTACAACTAAACTACAAAGCAATAGGGCTTGACCCCGGGTCCCGGCTTGACTCAGGTTTAGCCCCTCCATCCCCATGGGACCCTGGGTCGAAGCCCTGGGTTAGTGTGATGTGCGTGTAGACAGGTGGGAGGGGGTAGGCTTGAGTCAGCGTTTGAGCCCTGGGCTTACATTGCAGTGTAGACATACCCAGAGCATCACAACTGAATCCAAGGTGCACCAGATGTTTCGCAGAAGGAGTTAATACAGATCCTAAGAGGCCATCTGAGGAGAGGTGGCCCATTAACACGTCTCCTGTCAAAGGCCCCAGGAAGGGGGGTTACTGGTGTGGGGGAAAGTATTGTTGACCTGACCCTAGCCCACTTTGTGACAAGACCTATGCACTAGATGCAAACACAGTAACGCAAGAGACCTACAGGCCTGCATCCCATAAGACTTCGCTTACGCTATGAGCATATGCTGGGCCATGGTATTTTGACACAGATAACAAACTAGGCCACCCTTTCGCCTAGCTGCCTGTTACGTACCACCCGCCCCAAACCGGCAACAGCCCCTAGCCAAACACGGCCACAAGCAAACCGCAGACCTTGATGATAATGAAGTGCGTCAACACAATGCTAATGAGAAAGCTGTTTACCTTGGCGCCTTATAAGGCTTTATTAACAATGCTTGAGTGATAAAAAATTAAGGAAATGTATCATTTGACTAAAATGTAAAAAACTATCTGAGACTGGTATTCTAGGGGCAGGACGGGGGAGACCAGGGTGGCACCTGTGTGTGACCATCTCTGTCTCCTTCTCCCTGCATGCTTGTAGTCACCAATAAAGGGCCCTCAGACTGCTTGAACCAAACAGATGGTGTGACTCGTTTTCCACAACACTGGGTTACAGATTGTTGTAATACGCCATAGTCAGTGTCTTTCGTTAGCCCATGAGGTTTAGTGTCTAGCAGAGCAATGAATTGACGCTCCCAGGCTTGTCTGTTGAAAGGGTTGTGCTGGTCTCCTTTGAGGACAAGGGCTGATGAGCGATTGCATTGTGAGACGTGTTCACCACCGGTGATAGGATGTTTTTGTCTTTTACCATTTTCCTGTGTGAGGTCATTCGAGTGCACTGTGATTGTCTGGTTTCACCCACACAGCGGTTATTGGGGCATTTAGCGCACTGGACAAGGTACCCCACATCTTGTGATAGGCATGTGTAGGACCCTTGGACCTTGAAAAGTGTGTCGTGGGGGGTGTTGATCATTGTCACAGTGGAGATATGGCTGCAGGTTTTCCATCTGTTATTCTGGCAGGGTCTGGCGCCGCTTTGAGTCACTGTGTCCTGGGCTGAGGGGAGCTTGCTTCTGATGATGAGCTTGGTGAGGTTGGGGGGTTGCTTGAAGGCCAGAAGAGGGGGTTCAGGAAAAACTTCTTCCAGGATGGGGTCCCCACTATGGGTTGCAATTGTTTAAAGATACCCCATATGTCATCTACTGCCCCACACTGGAACCCAACTAAAGTGCGCGGGGTGAGTGGCTGTTGGGGTTTTTCATGTACTGAACCAGGTTCTCTTCTTATCCCTACCTTCTCTTTTGGGTACTCAGCAAGTAAGAGACCCAACTTTACCCCTCCATGGGCTCCGGGCTAACACCCATTCCCAGTGGACTCACGGCTCTGCAGGGCCTTTCCCCGGTGAAATGCCCCGCTGAGCACACAATGCACACCACGCCCGAGCACACAGCCGATCTTCCCCCCGGACAGGCAAAGCTCAAGTCGTCTGGAGGGCCAGCTGCTGCACCGCAGGGTCTTCTGGCAGCTTTAACTTGCGCTGGGCTGTGTCCTGGAGGGGAGTTCTTCCTCCAGGTTCGTCTGGGACCCCAAGTTTTATCATGGCACTTACACCCTGCCTATTTGTACGTTGCCAGTCATGGTACGAAACGATTCCTTAACCAAGCCTCACCTACGGTGGAACGCTCCTTCACCAGCTCAGACCCCATCGCCTCTGCTGGCGCCAATCCTGGGAAATTAGTTACACAGCAGCCAGAATCACTCAAAGAACCAGACAGAGACCGGACAGATAAACAGTAGAGACGTGGGGACCATAGAGACAAAACAATAATAAAGTGGGGATTTCACACCCACGACTGTCGATAAGTGGTGTCTTGCCGGACAGAATGCCATCAAACAAAGCTTTCTTTAACCATTTTAAAAGCTATATTATTATCTGGTGATGATGGGTGCTATTAGGACAGGAGCCTTCCAAACAGCCCGATAGGACATTGTTTTAATGTAATTTAGATGGAGCGTGAGGTTGTGACTTCCTGCTTCTTGACTGATGGCTGCTGTCTTTACTGCAGAAGCCTCAGATCTTACAGGCTTAGGGTACCTGGGGAGCCTGTTCCATGATGCAATCCAAGGTATGTTAAGGCGCATATCCCGTACTTTCTCCTTGGAGCATATTCTGTGGTAGCGGATGGCCTGGCTGTAGATACCAGGTGTCTTGGTGTGTTCGGGGTGGTGATCTGCGGGTTTCTTGTATATGGTTTTCTGTCAGGTTCCACTGTGAAAGCTGACCATGGCGTGTGAGCGCTCTAGAGTTTACTAGCCGGGAGGGAGTGGGGTGGCAAACTCTGAGGGTGTTTAGGGTGTCTGTCCAGAGGACAAAGAGATCATCACTGTATCTCAAGACTTCATATTTCAAGGGCTTTCACTGGCTTCCCTGCTTCTGTGTCCTGGGTTAAAAGGATTTTCAATGGTGCATTTGCCACTGTGCTATGCAGGCTGAGGTCCTTCACACTAACACCGGCCAGTGACCCGGGGCTTTTATTCCAGCTAAAGGAATACAACAGTCACGCTGAGCTTGCCCATCCGACATGGACCTTGCTGTGCCGTGCCTGGTCACTGCTGCCTTTTTCCTTCCCCGTCCTCACTAGCCAAGGGTGAAGGCAGCCCCAATGCACAGTCCCTGGCCCTGCTGCGAGAGGCAGGCTCGGCCCCAGTGTAGCAGTCTTTCTCCCAGATCCCTTCCTCTCCGAGCTCTGTGTTCTCAGGCCCCAGGAAAACACCCGGCCCCTTTTTGAGCCCTGCTGGGTGCTGGCTCTCCCCTCTGCCTTGTGGCAGTGAGTTCCACAGTCCGAGCGCGCACTGTGGAAAGAAGTGACACCCCCACACCCAACCCAGTCATACGCTGGCCGCGGATGGGCAGCTGTAGGGGATTTAACACTATTTAATAAATACTGTACAGTGGAAGAGCACGAGGGTGTGAAAACCCAGCCCCAAAGTTAGATGCCAGAGTGAAGCTTTCTGCCGCCCCTCCCTTGGTCCCTTGGGTGTCGGCATTAAGCTCACACCCTGTGCTTCCCACAGGTCCCCGCCTCATTGGGTGCACAGGACAGACAGGCCATGGGGACGAACCCTGGCTGTGCAGTGCAGGAGCCTGGGGTGGCAGGAATGGCTGCAGGAGGCAGAAGGTGCATGCTGAACGGGACGGGGGATTGTGGGAGGATGGTTTCATGGGTAAGGCAGCTGAATGTTGCCCTGGAGAACTGGAGTCTGCCCCTGCCCCAGAGTTTGTGCGCACTGCTGGGAAAGTCACCTCCCTGGAGCTGGCTGTGGGCCCTGCCCATCCTCTCCTGCACACGTGACTGACAATTGCTCTGGGCTTGTCACTTGCTGACTTTCCCTGGGACCAGCAAAAGGGACACCCCTGGCTCCAAGGTGGGGAGCTTCCCAACCACCCAGCAGAACATTCCCTCCGGGGCAAACGGCCACCTTTCCGCTGACCCCGCTCGGAGGCGGCTGGAGCAGCTGGCTGAAGCTGAGACAGAACCCAGCCGGGAGACTTGCAGCCTGCTCAGGCTCTAGGCCACGGGGACCCAGACACTCACAAGGGGACAGGCCAGGCCGCACATCCAGGCTGCCGGCTCTGCCTACAACACAGAGAGCGGTCAAGGCAGGTCAGCTCTTGGGGTGCCCAGAAATACGGGCGTTGCCCAGAACACTCTTCGGACTGGGAGATGGGGGGTCAGAGCCGCAAGAGCTGTGCTGGGGTAACCAGTCAGCCTGAGGTTTGCTCCTCCCCCCTGCACAGCTCTGCTATGTATGTTGAACACGATCCCCCCCCCCCCCCTGCACCCCGCTGGATGCAGCCCAGAGCATTGGCCGAGTGACCATGTCTTTCCCCGCCCTGCGCATCCGCTCACCCAGCACCAGCCTTTCCGCAGGGGCCGCAGCCAGGCAGCTGCCGACGAGGACGCTGCTACGCTGAGCTCTTAGTATCATAGAATATCAGGGTTGAAAGGGACCTCAGGAGGTCATCTAGTCCAACCCCCTGCTCAAAGCAGGACCAATCCCCAATTTTTGCCCCAGATCCCTAAATGGCCCCCTCAAGGATTGAACTCACAACCCTGGGGTTAGCAGGCCAATGCTCAAACCACTGAGCTATCCCTCTCCCTGCCGGCAGGCGATGCGGGCACCGAGCCTGTGCGCAGCCCCAGAACAGGGGACGCTTGGGACCCCAGCAGCTCTGCAGATGGGGGTAGCCCTGGGGGCAGGGAGCTTGGCAGAACACACACCAGCCGGATCCCAGGCCTTCTTACAGCACTTCAGCTTCACTTCTCCAGCCACACCGGCCGTGCCCCAATCTCCCGCCAGCTCTGGCCGCTGCAGCCCCTCGGCCTGGGTGTCGAGTGGAGCTGAGCTGGGGTCTGGCCCCTGGAGCACACTGGGGCCCAGGTAAGCACTGGCCCCTGCCACCAGCCTCAGCAGGGAGGTGGCGATTAGCCACAGGGGGGCGGGACCTGCCTCCCACCCACACCACGACCACGATCCATGCAGCCAGCCCCGTGCTGGAGCAGAGCCCAGTGGGACTCGTGGGTCTGGCCACAGGGCTCCAGCAGCCACTAACAGCCCCCTCCGGCAGGAGCCCCACACCTCTAGGGCCAGGGCCTTCAGCCCCTGCTTTACCCAGGGCCTGCCCACCCCCCGGCAATGGGGGCAGGCTCTGACCCAGTGCAGAGACCCCCCACATCTGGGCAGCTTGGTGTGGTGGGGGTGAGGGAGTAACACCCCAGGAGTGGCTTGCGGGGGGATGGGCTATGTTAACATCCGCCTTATTTCAGTCTGAAGGGGTCCAGTGTCAGCGCTGTGCCAGCGGCTGGCTCTGCTTCTGTGGGACGCCCGGCTGCGCCGCGATCCAGGCAGCTCTGGAGCAGACTGAGCCCGGCGAGTGTCTCAGGGCAGGCGTTTCCTCCAGCCCCCGCAACACACTTGGGCCCCCTTTTTACCTGCCAGCTCCCAGCAGCAGGCTCACGGGGGGCATGCCAAGGCAAAGCCCCTCACAGCTGGGCGCACCAGCCAGAAAACTGCCCCCGACCAGGGCCCGTCATGCCCCAAGGGGCCACATCCAGGGACTTTGCAGTCCAGGCTCAGCTGCTTCTACCCTGAAGGGCAAATGGGGCAGAGGGGCCCAGAGAAAGAATTAGGGGGCACTAGGCATGGCTGGTAAACCCACCTGGCAACAGGGCAGGCAGCCAGCAGCAGAAAGGCCTAGCCCTGGCCCCACATACCCCAAGTGCTCAGATACCCCACTAGCCCTCCGCCTGCCAGCACCACAGCCGCGCTTTGAATCCAAAGTCGCCGTTCCCCCAGGACTCCCGGAGCTGGTGCTTTCAGACAACGCCCAGTAGCCTAAGTTGGACACCCTGGGTTTGAGCAGCCCAGCCCTCCCCTCCCTCTAGCACCGGGCCCATGGACAGCACCCCGTCGGCAGGCTGGGCCCCTCCTGGCCATGCTCAGAGCTCCTTGCTGCGGCTCCTGGGCAACGCTGCCCCTTTGCTGATGGCACACGGCCTGGCAGAGGGGCTAGGTGCCCCAAGGGGTGGGGCTGGCACTCTGTGCCCCGGCCGCGTGGGCTCGCTGGTGGATGATGAGGAAGCCGTTGTTCTTGAAGCCCTTCCCACACTGAGTGCAGGTGAAGAGCCCCCCCCCGCCGTGCAGGGCCTGGCACTCCCGCCCCTCGGCCTCGGGGGCCGAGTGCTTCCGCTGGTGCATGCGCAGGTAGCCCTTGTACTTGAAGCTCTGCTGGCACTGGGGGCAGGTGTAGGTGGCCGGGGGGGCGTGGCTCTGCTGGTGGATGGCCAGGTTGGCCTGGTGCTGGAAGCTGGTGCCGCACTGGGGGCAGGGGTAGGGCCGGGGGGCGGCGTGCTCCCGCTGGTGGGCCACCAGGCTCTGCTTGTAGCAGAAGCCCTCCCCGCACTCGGGGCAGTGGTAGGGCTGGGCGCCGGCATGGCCGCGCTGGTGCCGCACCAGGTTGCGCTTGTGGCGGAAGCCGCGCCCACACTGCTGGCACCGGTGGGGGCCCAGGTCCGGGTGCTGGCGCTGGTGGCAGGCGAGGGTCCGGCGGGACGGGAAGCGGAGGCCGCAGGCGGGGCAGGCGAAGGGGCGCTCGCCCGTGTGCGTGCGCAGGTGGACGTGCAGGTCCCCGCGCTGCAGGAAGGCCGTGCTGCACTGCGGGCACTTGTGGGGGCGCTGGCCGGAGTGGGCGCGCTGGTGCACCGCCAGGCAAGTCTTGTAGCGGAAGCCCCTCCCGCACTGGGCACAGGCGTAGGGGCGCTCGCCCGAGTGCACGCGCTGGTGGGCCACCAGGCTGGCTCTGTGCTTGAAGCCCTTCTGGCACTGGGGGCAGGTGAAGGGCCCAGCCCCCTGCCCGGCGTGGCCTCGCTGGTGGGCGATCAGGGCCCCGTGATGCCCGAAGCTCTCCCCACACTCAGTGCAGATCAGCAGCACGCCCCCGACACAGCCGCTCCCCGGGGCCAGGCGCTCCCCACATCTCAGGCTCTCGGCCACGCTCTCTGCTTTCACTTCCCGGGATCCTGGCGTATCGCTCTGCTCCTCTCTGATGCTCCAGCCCTCAGCGCCTGCTGCGGAAACAGAATCAGGAAGGAGCCCAGAGCGGCTGGGATGCAAACTCCCCGTGTTGGGCCAGAGCCCCCACACCCCAGCACTCCCTGTGGGGGATCCCCAGCTCCAACTCACCTGCTGCAGGCACCGGGCAGGGAGCCCTGCAGCGAACAAGCCCCTCTCCCTCTTGGCTCCCCACACCCATCTCCCAAGTGCTCTGGCACCAGCTGCAAGCAGGAGGTGTTGGAGTCATTCTCGGTGGTGCCATTAGGCAGGGGTTTGTCCTGGGAGCGGAGACCCTGGGACACATCCAGCTCCCCCGTGGGGCCAGGACTAACCCAGGGTTCGCGGCACTGAGGGCTGCCCCAGGAGCTCCACGAACAGCGCAGCCTGCGTACTGCCAAGACGCCTGCTCCCCAGGAAGCGTGGGCCCGGGGGCAGCGCAGCTACCCACAGGCCAGCTGGGAATGTCAGGGAGGTCTCCCCTGGCAAGCTCCAGCCATGCTGCTGGGCCTGGCGCACTAGTGCAGGATGCCCGTCTGCGGGCATTTCGCTACCGGGACGGTGCCCCCCTGTGCTGAGTCAGCATCGCTCACCTGCGCGAGGAGCATCTGGGATTCCTCTGCCCCCAACACTTGGCTCCATCTCAGAGGCGCCCTCTGGGGCGGGATCTGCAGAGACACCGAGGTCACAGGCACGTTCGCTGGAGACGCTGCCAGGCAGGTTTGGAGTGGGAAGGTGTGAGCAGGAGACGGGCAGGTAATTCACAGCTCCCCAGCCAGGTGTGCGGTGTGGAGGGAGGCCATCCTGTGTGCTCCAGGCAGGTCCGGTCCAGCCCAGCACACGAGCTGGGTTTCAAGCTCGGCAGTTCTGGTGGAAGCACCAGCCAGGCAAGTGGGAGGGTGGGTGCACTGCTCCCCAGGCCCCCCCAGGCATGCAGCAAGGGCAGCACAGCTGTCCCAGCTACTCCTCCCACGGCACCTGCGAGCGCTGCCCGCTTGCTGCCTTCTCCAATGCGGCTCATTATGGGCAGCAAAGGGCGTTTACAGAAACAAGGAGCAGTTCTGACCCCGGGCCCAGAACCACTGGCCCTCCCCCCGCCCGGCTCCGAGCCAGGCCGGGGCACCCACTCACCAGCACAGAGCTGGCACAAGTCTGACGATAAGATTAAACAGCTCAGCACACACCTCGCAGGCTGGGAGCTCTACGAGCCTGAATCTGCCCCACCCCCTCGCTTACCTTCCCCTTAACGCTGACCCCTCAGCCCAGGGGATCTTGGTGCTCACGGGCAAGGGTGTGTGAAGTACCCGAGATCCTCAGCCTCTGCGATCGATCTGGTGCAGTAAGAGTTACTCTCCAAGTCTGAGCCCAGATGGACCCTGTGCCGGTATAGGGAGGGTAAATGGGGGAAGCCAGGGGCTCCAGCCCCTATGAAGTCAGTGCACAGGGGTCAGAAAGATGCTGCAGACCCTGGCCTGCCCCATGGGGTGGGGGGGCAGGTCAGGTGTCCTCCCTCTAAGTAGCTATGGGTTCACAGCTTGCAGACTAGCATGGAGCTTCCCCGGGGTCAGAGATTTCAGGCTGGGGGACCGTTCTGCCCACCCCACTCAGCCTCTTGCAGAGCCCAGCGCAGAGCTCTCCCCCAGGGACTCCTGCATCCGGCCCGGCCGGCTGAGTTAGAGCAGGGCTGTCAGAGAGACGCCTGGCCTGGATTCACTGACACACACACTCCCCCACCAGCTCAGCTGTTCCAAACGGGGTGACCCTGCCCAGGGAAAAGCGGCTCCTTATTCCCAGCCAGGACAGCTCTCGTCCAGGCCCTGCCTGTCGGAGCGAAGGGCCGTCTGCCGCAGAGCCCCCTCCCCTGCACAGACCGGGCTCCGGGCACCGGCAGACAGCGCTCACGGCACCGCCAACCCCTCCCCTGCACAGACTGGGCTCCGGGCACCGGCAGACGGCGCTCACGGCACCGCCGACCCCTCCCCTGCACAGACCGGGCTCCGGGCACCTGCAGACGGCGCTCACGGCACCGCCGACCCCTCCCCTGCACAGACTGGGCTCTGGGTACTGCCAACCCCTCCCCTGCACGGACTGGGCTCCAGGCACCGGCAGACGGCACTCACGGCACCGCCGACCCCTCCCCTGCACAGACTGGGCTCCGGACACCTGCAGACGGCGCTCACGGCACCGCCGACCCCTCCCCTGCACAGACCGGGCTCCGGACACCGGCAGACAGCGCTCACGGCACCGCCGACCCCTCCCCTGCACAGACTGGGCTCCAGGCACCGGCAGACGGCACTCACGGCACCGCCGACCCCTCCCCTGCACAGACCGGGCTCCGGGCACCTTCAGACGGCGCTCACGGCACCGCCGACCCCTCCCCTGCACAGACCGGGCTCCGGGCATCGGCAGACAGCGCTCACGGCACCGCCGACCCCTCCCCTGAACAGACTGGGCTCCGGCCACCTGCAGACGGCGCTCACGGCACCGCCGACCTGTCTGGATTCCCAGCCCTTGAATCGCCCTGGGATGCTGGAGGCAGCTCAGAGCCAGTGGGCAGCAGAGCGCAGTCAAAGCTGGGGCTTGAGGCCTGGCTATTTCCCGATGTTCCTGTTCAGGCCCCTCTGACACATGGCCCGTTTCACTCCAACTAGCCCGTGAGAGCGGCATGCAAAGACTGGGCCTGAGGACCCGCTCCAAGGCACTGGCAGGAGCCCACCCGGGGCGAGCCGTGCCCGAGGGGGGTCTCTCCCACCCGGGGCGAGCCGTGCCCGAGGGGGGTCTCCCTCCCACCCGGGGCGAGCCGTGCCCGAGGGGGGTCTCCCTCCCACCCGGGGCGAGCCGTGCCCGAGGGGGGTCTCCCTCCCACCCGGGGCGAGCCGTGCCCGAGGGGGGTCTCCCTCCCACCCGGGGCGAGCCGTGCCCGAGGGGGGTCTCTCCCACCCGGGGCGAGCCGTGCCCGAGGGGGGTCTCTCCCACCCGGGGCGAGCCGTGCCCGAGGGGGGTCTCTCCCACCCGGGGCGAGCCGTGCCCGAGGGGGGTCTCTCCCACCCGGGGCGAGCCGTGCCCGAGGGGGGTCTCTCCCACCCGGGGCGAGCCGTGCCCGAGGGGGGTCTCCCTCCCACCCGGGGCGAGCCGTGCCCGAGGGGGGTCTCTCCCACCCGGGGCGAGCCGTGCCCGAGGGGGGTCTCTCCCACCCGGGGCGAGCCGTGCCCGAGGGGGGTCTCTCCCACCCGGGGCGAGCCGTGCCCGAGGGGGGTCTCCCTCCCACCCGGGGCGAGCCGTGCCCGAGGGGGGTCTCTCCCACCCGGGGCGAGCCGTGCCCGAGGGGGGTCTCTCCCACCTGTAATTCAAGCGGCTTTACCTTCCCACCGCCAGGCCACAGGCTCCACCGTCCCCGGCCCACGGCTCTGCCACTCCACTCCTGCCACCCAGGCCCGTGGGGCGGGAGACGGAGACGTCCTCACTTGGCACCGGCACCTGCAACAGAGGGGGCGCAGCTCAGCACCCCTGGGCCTGGGCCCTATATGGGGGGGTCACACCCCTCAGGCCCCTGCGCTGCGGGGGGGAGCGGGGGGAGCCCTGCGCTGGGGGAGGGGACGGGGGGGTCACACCCCTCAGGCCCCTGCGCTGGGGGGGGAGCGGGGGGAGCCCTGCGCTGGGGGAGGGACGGGGGGGTCACAGCCCGCCGGGACCCTGCCCTGGGGGAGGGGATGGGGGGGTCACACCCCTCAGGCCCCTGCGCTGCGGGGGGGAGCGGGGGGAGCCCTGCGCTGGGGGAGGGGACGGGGGGGTCACAGCCCGCCGGGACCCTGCCCTGGGGGAGGGGATGGGGGGGTCACACCCCTCAGGCCCCTGCGCTGCGGGGGGGAGCGGGGGGAGCCCTGCGCAGGGGGAGGGGACGGGGGGGTCACAGCCCGCCGGGACCCTGCCCTGGGGGAGGGGACGGGGGGGTCACACCCCTCAGGCCCCTGCGCTGCGGGGGGGAGCGGGGGGAGCCCTGCGCTGGGGGAGGGGACGGGGGGGTCACAGCCCGCCGGGACCCTGCCCTGGGGGAGGGGACGGGGGGGTCACACCCCTCAGGCCCCTGCGCTGCGGGGGGGAGCGGGGGGAGCCCTGCGCTGGGGAGGGACGGGGGGGGTCACACCCCTCAGCCCCTGCGTTGGGGGGGGAGCGGGGGGGAGGGGGGAGCCCTGCAGTGGGGGGGGCGCGGGGGGGGGTAGCTGCGTTGTCTCCCCCGACCCCATGGCAACGCCCAGGCACGAGGCAGCCCTCACCTGCGCGCCCCCCGCCCGGCCAGGTTGGGGGCGGGGCCTCGGCCAGGGCGGCTCCGCCAGCGCGGCCAGGTCAGCAGCAGCCCCTCCGGCCGGGGCCCGCCGCGCTGCATGCCGGGAGTGGGGGGGCCAGCGCGCTGCATGCCGGGAGACGGGGGGGGCTCGCAGCGCTGCATGCCGGGAGTGGGGGGGCCAGCGCGCTGCATGCCGGGAGAGGAGGGGCGCCGCGTTGCATGCCGGGAGTGGGGGGGCCAGCGCGCTGCATGCCGGGAGAATTGGGGTACCCCCGCCGCGCTGCGTGCCGGGGGAGGGGGGGGGGGCTCGCCGCGCTGCATGCCGGGAGAATAGGGGGGACCCCAGCGGGCAGGGGGCGGGGCCCGCGCGGGGCGGGGCTCGCGGCCCGGGGGCGGGGCGGGGCCTGCGGCAGGGGGCGAGGCCCGAGCGGGGCGGGGCCAGCGGGCAGGGGGCGGGGCCGGGGCGGGGCCTGCGGCAGTGGGCGGGGCCTGCGGCAGTGGGCGGGGCCTGCGGGCAGGGGGCGGGGCCCTGGCGGGGCGGGGCCAGCGGGCAGGGGGCGAGGCCCGAGCGGGGCGGGGCCAGCGGGCAGGGGGCGGGGCCGGGGCGGGGCCAGCGGCAGGGGGCGGGGCCAGCGGGCAGGGGGCGGGGCCCGGGCGGGGCGGGGCCAGCGGGCAGGGGGCGGGGCCCGAGCCGGGCTGTGTCATGGTCTCTGTGGATTCAGTCTCCGCGCTGTGTTGTCCCCCGCAGGCCCCCGGTGCGGTGAGCTGTAGCTCAGGGAAGCTTGAGCTCAGATCAGTGGGTTGGTCTCGAAGGCGCCCCAAGTCCTCCTCTCCTTTTAACCTGTGAATCTGTTACAATAAAAGAAATAAACCCATAGGAAAAGGTCTTTGCCGGCGACCAAGCAGGCCGGCCCTCTCGGCTACGCCCCCCGGGCGCAGGCTCAGAGTTCGGAAAGGGGGCTGGAGAGTTACCTCAAGAGACTTTAGCGTCACGCCCCTGGGCCGGGGCGGCTGGGCTGGCCCTGCATTCGAGTCGTGCTGCACCAGAGCCGAAGGCCTGGCAGGGACCTCGCGGGGTCACCTAGGCCAGTCCCCTGCACTGAGGCAGCCCTACGCATGGGCAAGGCCAGTGGTTCTCAATAGGGCGTCCACGTCCCGCTGGGGGTCCCTGGGACCACATGGCCAAAACTCGGAGCCTGAGCCCCAGCGCCTCCTGCAGGACTGAAGCTGGGAGCAGCAGGGCTGAATTCCGGAGCCCCAGCGCTCCCCATGGGGCAGAAGCCCTGAGCCCCTAGGCAGAGTTGGGGGGACATGGGGGTGTTTCCCCCCCCCCCGAGACTACAGTGCAAGAGCAGGACAGTCCCGGATCAGCTCCATCCCCTTCTCTCCCCTCGAGCCCCTGGCCAGGTCAGAAGCCAGAGCTGGGCAGTGCGGGAGAGCTACTGCCCAAACTTTTCCCATCACGCCTTCCCTTACCAGGAATGGAATCCGTCCCTGCCCCCCCTCCCCCGTTATTGCAGTTGGCTCAGCAGCTGAGCTGGGGGCAGAACTGGGGCTGGAGGATGAGCTGGCCTAGGGACAGACAGGGAGTGAGGACAGAACAGGGGGCGGAGTGGAGCAGCCGCTGGGAGTGGAGCGGGGCTGGGGGTGCTCCCTCCTTGCCGCCTGGGGGGCTGGCCCCGGCCTTGCCATGTGCCCCCCTAGGGGGCGTGCCCCACAGTTTGGGGACCACTGCTCTAAGGCATGTTTTCTAAGCCTGGAATCATTCTTGTGGCTCTTCCTTGAACCCTTGGATGCTGGAGCTCAGTCCTGTGGCAAAGGGTGATCTCCCTGGGCAGGGAATACAAGCTCCTGATTGCACCCAGCCCCCTGGATGCTCCCTGCAGAGAGGCAGGCGAGGCCGACGCTCAGCATAACACTTCGCACCTCAGCCTTGGTGACTCCCCTCAGAAGAAGAGAAACAACAGAGAGAGAAGGAGCAGCGGGGAAGTGGCCCTGTGAGACTCGCTGGCATTCCGCATCAAGTGGGGGTGGCTGCTCCTGCAGCCCCCGGGATGAAACACTCCCCGAGCAGGCAAATGGGGAGAAGGCAGAAAGCAATGACATCCTATCTCCATGCTGGGGCATCCGCGCTACAGAGCCACGGAGACCCCAGAGGCGGGCGGGGTGGGCCAGCTCAGAACCAAGCAATGACAGAGCTGGGACGGGACATGGCACATCCACTATCCAGAACAGCCCCCGAGCACAGCTGGTGCTGCCACCTTATGTTCCACAGGCACCCGGACCATCCCGGCCTCCGGCGCCGTGACTCCAGCCAGGGCGGGGCCCTCGCCCTGCCGCTGCCGGGGCCTGGCACCCGGACCATCCTGGCCTCCGGCGCCGTGACTCCAGCCAGGGCGGGGGTCTCGCCCTGCCGCTGCCGGGGCCCGGCACCCGGACCATCCCGGCCTCCGGCGCCTTGACTCCAGCCAGGGCGGGGGTCTCGCCCTGCTGCTGCCGCCGGGGCCTGGCACCCGGACCATCCCGGCCTCCGGCGCCGTGACTCTAGCCAGGGTGGGGGTCTCGCCCTGGCGCTGCCAGAGCCTGGCACCTGGACCATGCCTATGCCAAAGCATACCTGTCCAAATATGAGACCGGAGGGTGGGACATAAACCAAAAGGGGTGCAGAAGCCTGTCAAAATTATACGTGACAAATGCTATCGAGTTCTTAACTACTCTCACGGTTGAAGAGCTCTTCAGGCCTCCCTGAACCACATAGCTCATCTCAGAGCTCTTCTAATAACCCCTGTGCCCGGCTGCTTGAACGCAGCAGAGAGCTGCTCCACCTCCGCTCTCCAGCCCGGCGGCAACTTCCCCCTGTGCCTCAGAGGTTCGATGCAGGGCAGGGCAGGCAGCTATAACCACTGGGATTTTTTTCACTGAGATCCGATCATTTGAGTAAACAATACCGGTGTCCCTTTAGTCGACCAAAAGCGCATTCCCCTGCCACTCGGCACCTGCTGAGCCAGGAGTTGCCTTTTCCCTGGGTGCTGTCGCGGTGGCCAATGTGCGGCTTCAGGAGCAAGAGATAGGCTGGTCCCCCAGGATCACTATTGGCATTTCAACATCGTTAATGGCAATCTGCCGCTTGGGAAAGAGAGTCCCTGCTTGTAGCTTTGTGAACAGCCCTGGGTTCTTAAAGCTGTGTGCATCACGCACCTTCGCTGGCCACCCCACACCGGTGTTGGTGAAGTGTCCCTGGTGACCCACCAACACTTGTGTAAACACAGAAAATCAGCCCTTTCTGTCGATGTGCTCTGTCGGAAGGTGATCTGGTGCTGAAATAGGGGTACGCACGCCACCGATCGCCCCCCTGTAGTTTGGGACCCCCACTGCTGCAGATCCACCCCCTACATTCCGCACGGTGCCAAGAGTCACAGTCCTGCATTGCAGGAGATGATGAATGGCCCTGCACACTTGCATGACAATGGCTTCCACGGTGGATTTTCCGACTCCAAAATGACTTCCCACTGATGCTGCGAGTCTAAATGTGGGAAAGGGGCTCGACCCCGTCAGGGGATACAGGGGTGTCTTCAGGGCGAAGGTGCTGTCCTTTCCTGTTGGAGAGGAGGTAGCCCCTCTCTCTGAGAAAGTGACAAACAGTGCGGGAGGGGAAGTGACAGTGGAGGAGAAGAGGGGGACAGTGGAGGGACAGAGGCAGGTAGAGCCCAAGAGTAACCTGAGAGAAACAGGGAGTGTGGAGGGGACGGCCAGAGGGATGGAGGGAAACTTCGGCTTGACGTGCTCCTTAGATTCGACGTTCCTGCGGCTGCAACTCTTTTCACCAAGAGCATCCACAAGTGGGTTTCTTCACCAAATGGGCCCTCACGTGTCCATTAGGGATCTTTGGACTGTATTCCTTCAAAAACGTTCAGACATTCTCTCTGTTCATATACGTTAGGCCCTATGTGAGTGGGCTTCTCATTTACTGCTTTCAGGGTCTGTTTTCATCTAGCCCAGCTTTTTGATCAAGTCCCTTTTTCACCAGTTATATTTCCTTTCAGTGTTTTCCCTTGAGTCTCTCACTCCAGGACATCTGTAGATTTCATTTCCCTCTGCTTCCCTTCTCTACGAGTGTCTGCTCACGTACCCAGCTCTACCTTTTCTGCTTCTCCTGACCTGAAACCTTTTCTATTTTCCTTCTTTCTGCCTTCGCACTTCCCCGTCCCCTGCTTTTATTCTCCCGTTCTTTTCTCACCTCACCTCCGCCCCCAGCTCCTGTTCAGCTGCTAGCTCAGCATCTAGGTTCTTCTCCTTCCCTGACTGCTTTTGCCAACTGCCCCCTTTGGGCGCCTCCCCAGCTCGAGCTGCCCCCTCCCCGGCCGTCTCTCCCCCCAGGACAGCATCGGGGCTGCTGTGTCGCAGCTGGAGCAGGTGCTAGTGCTGGGGTTCGTTTCTCAGGCTTGGTCTGCACGACAGAGTTAAGCGGAGGTAAGGCAGCTTACATCGATCGAATTAGGTCAGTGTCTAGGCTAGAATGCTGCTTCCACCCAAGGAAGTGGCCCACTACGCCGACATAACTCCACCTCCACAGAGGGGTTGCCCTTATGTTGGCGTCGTTAGGGCGATGCAGAGCTGTGAGCCCTGTGCCCAGCTCAATTTCACAGCAAGGTGCCCACCAGCCCTGAAACAAACATTCTTGTCAATTTCACAGCTCCAGCCACTGCTGCCCAGCCCTGAGACCTGGGCTCCCAGCATGGAGCTGTGGAAGAAAGCAGGGTCTTCACGCTGAGTTTGTTAGCAACAGGTCAGAGACAATTTATTCTCAAGCAATTGCAGGGGAAGGTCGCGGTCGGGCAGAGTCTCCCCTGTCCTCAGGTAATCTCTGAAGTACAAGCACTTTCAGCCAAGTATTTATACATTCATTACACACATAGACACGATAACAGCTGCGTTCTGGTTTACATTTTCTTCCCATTATCTTAGTCAACAGTGCATTCTATTCTTATCTTAAAGCAAGGTCCCTTGTAGTTTTCCCATCTGCCTCACACAAACGCTGCTTCTACAAATCTCCCGTTATTAGGGTTAAGGTTGGCCTGTTTCTTGCCCTGTCTCTTAACCAAACTAAAATAACTGCACACAAATCCTCTTTTCCCTTTCACACTTCCACAGAGCCCAGGCTCCCAGCTCCCCTAGGAGCTCCCCCAGCTCTCAGAGGGCTGCTGCTCTGAGCCGCAGAGGATGGCAGATGTGAAACTGACAAGAATGGCAGGGTGGGTGGGGGCTCCAGAGTGTCCACACTGGGCTGTCAGTTCCCCTCAATGCCCCACTTCAGTTGGTGCAAGCGCTCCTGGTGAGGATGCACAGCCCCGGCAGGAGGGTGGTGTGGACACCAACAGCTGACTGAATTACGGCCGTGGCTGTAGGTTGACCTAATGCTGTAGCGTAGACAAGTCACCAGGCCCACAAGCGGGGCGCCACAATCTGCAGCTGCCCCGTGACAACTGATACTCGCTACGTCCCACAGCAATCTGCCCTCCAAGACATCCTCATGTTCCCGGCTGCGTCGGCTCTTCTGACAGCTCTGCGGAGACCGGAGGATCGTGTGTCCTGGGCTTGCAACGCTTATGACAGTAGTGCAGAAAGAGATGACATTATGGGATGGAGACAGTTCATGCTGGGAAGTTGACCCCTTGTCCCCAGTCACCGTAGCACAATTAACTGCTGCCCCATCACGTCTTGCCAAAACCTCCCGAGAGAGACCGTGCTGCCCACTGGAACGCCCGTCCACACTGCGCCACTGGAACGCCCGCCCACGCCACCCACTGGAACGCCCACCCATGGGGAGCCCAGTATGCACATGCACAGCAATATCCCCCCGCCCGAGACCGGAATCTGTGCCGCCGTAACGTCTCTCAACCAAAGGGTGTAGCATAGCACCGCTCCAGAGGGGTGGAGTAACTGCAGTGACTGAAGAAACCCCCGCTCTGCTCTGTGGTAACTGGGCACAAACCTGGCCAGTCACTCCCAAATCTGGCACCGCGTGGGCAGGGACTGACTCGGTCTGTCTGCGATCGGGTCCTACCAGCTGCCGGGCACCCCGAGGTGCAGAAATGGGGAACAGACTCCTGCCAGCCCCCCTGCCCCAGCTCCTCTCCCTGGGCCTGCCCCTCGCCCTGGGTGCTGCCCTGAGAGCAGGGGCAGTGTGGGTTGGGTCGGGGCTGAAGGACGAGCCTGGGGCGTGGGCACCGGGATCTTCTGTTACTGGCCTAGACCAGGGTGGGCAAACTACGGGCCGCGGCCCAGATCCGGTCACTCAGGGCTTTGGATCCAACCCGTGGGATTGCCACCCCCGTTGTGCCGCGGGCCCCGCGCCGCTCCCAGAAGCGGCCGACACCACGTCCCTGTGGCCCCTGGGGAAGTGTGGGGGCAGAGGGCTCCGTGCACTGCCCTCGCCTGCCGGCACCGCCCCCCGCAGCTCCCCCGGGGGCCGCAGGGATGTGGCACCAGCTGCTTCCATCCTAGAGCCGCGCCAGGTAAGCGGCACCAGGCTGGAGCCAGCACCGTGCACCCATCCCGCACCCTAGCCCCCTGCCGCACCTCAAACCCTGACCTGAGCCCCCTCCCACACCCCAGGCCCGCCTGCACCCACCCCTCTCCTGCACCCAACCCCCAGCCACACCCCAGCCCCCTGCTGCACCTCAAACCCTGACCTGAGCCCCCTCGCGCACCCCAAACCCCGCCTGCACCCCAACCCCTGCCCTGAGCCCCCTCCCGCACCCCAAACCCCAGCCGCACCCCAAACCCCTGCCCTGAGCCCCCTCCCGCACCCCAACCCCCAGCTGCACCCCAACCCCCTGCGCACCCCAAACCCCAGCCCTGAGCCCCCTCCCGCACCCCAAACCCCAGCCGCACCCCAACCCCTACCCTGAGCCCCCTCGCGCACCCCAAACCCCGCCTGCACCCCAACCCCTGCCCTGAGCCCCCTCCCGCACCCCAAACCCCAGCCGCACCCCAACCCCCTGCCCTGAGCCCCCTCCCGCACCCCAACCCCCTGCCCTGAGCCCCCTCCCGCACCCCAACCCCCAGCTGCACCCCAACCCCCTGCGCACCCCAAACCCCAGCCCTGAGCCCCCTCCCGCACCCCAACCCCCAGCCGCACCCCAACCCCCTGCGCACCCCAAACCCCAGCCGCACCCCAACCCCTACCCTGAGCTCCCTCCCGCACCCCAAACCCTGCCTGCACCCCAACCCCCAGCCGCACCCCAACCCCTACCCTGAGCCCCCTCCCGCACCCCAACCCCCGCCTGCACCCACCCCTCTCCTGCACCCCAACCCCTAGCCACACCCCAGCCCCCAGCTGCACCCCAACCCCCTGCGCACCCCAAACCCCAGCCCTGAGCGCCCGCCTGCCCCCCAGCCCCGCCCCACACTCAGGGCCCGCCATTTCCCCACCCGCACGTGGCCCTCGGGGCACAACCTTCGCCCGCCCCGGCCGGGACCCGGGGCCCCTCCCTGTGCCCGGACGCCCCCGCGCCCCCCGGGCCGGAGCCCGCCCCTCCCCCGCCGGCTCTGGGGCCTGGGGGGCGGAACCGCCGGGCACTTCCGGGCCGGGGCTGCCGGGAGCGGATGGACCCGCCCGCCGCGCTGCGCCCCAGCCCCCCCCGGGGCCCGCCATGGACCCGCCCGCGGTGAGACCCGACCCCCCCTCCGGGCCCCGCCATGGACCCGCCCGCGGTGACACCCGCCCCCCCCGGGCCCCGCCATGGACCCGCCCGCGGTGACACCCGACCCCCCCCCCCGGGCCCCGCCATGGACCCGCCCGCGGTGACACCCGCCCCCCCCCCGGGCCCCGCCATGGACCCGCCCCCCGCGACCCCCCCCGGGCCCCGCCATGGACCCGCCCGCGGTGAGACCCGCCCCCCCCCCCCGGGGCCCGCCATGGACCCGCCCGCGGTGAGACCCGACCCCCCCGGGCCCCGCCATGGACCCGCCCCCCGCGACCCCCCCCCGGGCCCCGCCATGGACCCGCCCGCGGTGAGACCCGACCCCCCCCCGGGCCCCGCCATGGACCCGCCCCCCGCGACCCCCCCCGGGCCCCGCCATGGATCCGCCCGCGGTGAGACCCGACCCCCCCCCGGGCCCCGCCATGGACCCGCCCCCCGCGACCCCCCCCGGGCCCCGCCATGGACCCGCCCGCGGTGAGACCCGACCCCCCCCCCCCCCGGGCCCCGCCATGGACCCGCCCCCCGCGACCCCCCCCGGGCCCCCGCCATGGACCCGCCCGCGGTGAGACCCGACCCCCCCCGGGCCCCGCCATGGACCCGCCCCCCGCGACCCCCCCCGGGCCCCGCCATGGACCCGCCCGCGGTGAGACCCGACCCCCCCCGGGCCCCGCCATGGACCCGCCCCCCGCGACCCCCCCGGGCCCCGCCATGGACCCGCCCGCGGTGAGACCCGACCCCCCCCGGGCCCCGCCATGGACCCGCCCGCGGTGAGACCCGACCCCCCCCGGGCCCCGCCATGGACCCGCCCCCCGCGACCCCCCCCGGGCCCCGCCATGGACCAGCCCGCGGTGAGACCCGACCCCCCCCGGGCCCTGCCATGGACCCGCCCGCGGCGACCCCCCCGGAGCGCCCCCCCTTCCTTCCAGCCGCGCCCCCCGCGGACACCCCCGACCCTCCCCAGCTCCCTCCCCAGCTCCGCCCACTAACACCTGGCCCCACCCGGTCCCTTCTGCCCCCACTGACCCCCCCCCGACCGGCCCCCCTCCTGTCTGACCCAGCCCCACTGACACCCTGCCCCCCCCCCGGGGCGCCCCGCTGTCCCCCCGGCACTGCCCCGTAACCCCCCCCCCGGGACGCCCCGCTGTCCCCCCGGCACCGCCCCGTGCCCCCCCCGGGGCGCCCCGCTGTCCCCCCACTACTGCCCCGTAACCCCCCCCCGGGGCGCCCCGCTGTCCCCCCGGCACTGCCCCGTAACCCCCCCCCGGGACGCCCCGCTGTCCCCCCCGGCACCGCCCCGTGCCCCCCCCCCCCGGGCACCCCGCTGCCCCATCCCACTCAGGGCAGGTGCGGCCCAACCCAAACACGGGGCAAGCCGTGACCCCTCCGCGCTGTTTCCCCAGACTCTGGGCGACCTGCTCCTGGCGCTCTACGAGATGGGATTCACCGAGGGGCAGGCGCGCGCGGCCGTCCAGGCCGGCTCCCTCAGCCTGCAGGAGGCCACCGAATGGTGAGTGGCCGCGTCCCCACCAGCCCGCGGGGCACAGCGCCGCTGCCCTGGGGAGCAGCCTGGCCCCTCGCCCAGCCGCCCGCTGCCAGGGCAGCCAGCCTCAGCCTGCTGCCAGGAGTCGCCAGGAGCTGCCATCGTGCTCTGCCCTCAGTCACTGCCCCAGGGCGGTGCTAGGGGGTGCTGGGCCGCGGGGTGGGGGCTGGGAGGGGGCCCTGGGGAGTGGGGCGGGGGCTCTGTGGGGGGCGCTGGGTCACGAGGAGCGGGGCAGGGGCTCGGCGGGGGGCAGAGGCTGCGGGGAGCAGGGCGGGGGCTCGGCGGGGGGCAGCGGCTGCGGGCAGTGGGGCGGGGGCTCGGCAGCGGGCGCTCTCTCCTCAGTCTCCAGCAGTGCGTGGCTAGAGGGCACTGCATGGCTCGGGACGCCATCTTTCAGGTGATGTGCAGAGCTCATGTCCTGGCCATTTGCCTTGTGCTTGATAAAGATCTTGGATGCTTTTTGCGAGAGGTGGGTTGTCAGGCATGAGTGGCTGGGACTGCTCGGTGTAGACGGGAACAGGATGACTGGATACAGAGCAACAAATGGGTCAGGGGGTGGATGGGGGCTCCTGTTTGCCCTCTCACAACACAAGGATGAGGGGACATCCTGTAAGGCTGAAATTGTGGGAGAGCAAATACTTGTATACATGCTGCCCAGTTAGCCTGTGGAACTCCATGCCTCATGATATAATTACGCCAGGGGCTCCGCAGGACTCGGAGAAGGAACAGACATTTACAGGCGTAATAAACTGCACTGGGGCACCGCTGTTTCCGAAGGAGAGGGTGTTTCTGTGACTCGTGCTCAGAGCAGCTCTTGTGAATGTCGCCCGCTCTCGGTGGTAACCCCGTGCTGTCTTCCCGGCCCGTGGGAATGTGCAAGCTCTGCAGCCTGAGCCCCCTTGGCAGAGGCACTGGAGCTGGCCGTGGCATTGTGCCCAGAAGTGCAGCGCCAGAGGCGATGGCTGGCGTGGCCCGGGAGCTTGGCTGTCCATTTGGGTGAAAGGTCTCGGGACAGCAGCAGGTTTTGTTCTGGTCCCATCGCTGCCTGGCTGAGCCGTCCTTCGTCGCAGCAAATCCAGGCCCCCCGCCGCCGGGGCTCTCCTCACCTGAGTGACTGCTTGGAGACCCCCGCCCAGTGAGCACAAGACCCTCTGCTTGGCCCAATCACTGACAGCAGGAGCGGGGAGGTGGCTGATCCCAGAGGGTGGGGGTGCAGAGCCGGTCTAGCCCCCCAGCTCAAGGGTGCAGGTGCCGATCACAGCTGGCCCTAAAGCCGCCTGCAGGGTGTGCAGGCCAATAGGCGGGAGAAGCGACGCTGGGGGTCCTCAGCTCCCCCCTCATTCTCTGTGCTTTGCAGGTTACTTCAGGAGAGGGGGCAGCGGCTCCAGACAGCGCCCCCCAAAGAGCCAGGAGGAGCAATTGCAGCTTTCAACCTTCCCAAGCTCCAGGCGGTGCCTTTGGGGTCAGAGGCTCCCCGCGCTGAGCACAGCTTGCCAGGTGCATGCCCCCCTACCCCGCGTGGCTCCTCTCCCTGGCAGGCGACTGGGGGAGCGGCTCCATCACTCTCTCTCTCTGCGCCCCCAGGGCCCAGCTCGTCTCGGTGGCCTGGGACCGAGGCTGGGCACAGCTGCAGGATGAAGGGAAGCCGAAAGGAGTTGGAAGAGCAGCGGCGGGAGCAGCTGGCTCGGGAGGCCAAAGCCGAGAAGCAGAACAAGCAGAAGGTGAGCACCGTGGGTGGGAGGGAGGGTCTCCGTGTGGGACTGAGAGGAGCAGGGTGGCGGAGGGCAGCTGCCCTGGACGCTCCTGGCACGTGCCGTCTGCTCCCAGCGCTGCCGCCCGCAGTGTCTCCAGTGCCCTGGAGGTTTTTCGCCTTCCTCTGTAACATGGGGCACGGGTCACTTGCTGATGGATTCTCTGCTCCTTGAAGTCTTTAAACTACGATTTGAGGACTTCAATAGCACAGATATATGTGTGAGGGGTTTTTTTTTTGTAGGAGTGGTGGGTGAAATTCTGTGGCCTGCGTTGTGCAGGAGATCAGACTAGATCATAATGGTCACTTCTGACCTAAATATCTATGAGTCTATGAGTTTCCGGCTGCTCCTTAGGTTAGGTTGGATATTAGGAAAAACTTTTTCACTAGGAGGGTGGTGAAACACTGGAATGTGTTACCTAGGGAGGTGGTAGAATCTCCTTCCTTAGAAGTTTTTAAGGTCAGGCTTGACAAAGCCCTGGCTGGGATGATTTAGTTGGGGCTGGTCCTGCTTTGAGCAGTGGGTTGGACTAGATGACCTTCTGGGGTCCCTTCCAACCCTGATATTCTATGATTCTATGATTCCTGTGGCCGGCCGTGCCCCCCAGAGGGGTGACCGCAGTTGGCTTTGCAGACTCAAGCTTGGGAGAAGCCCCTGAGTCTCTGGCGGCATCTCTGCCCCTCAGCCGCAGGCCGTGCCCCGCTGAGGCAGGGCGAGGTGCTGGGCCCTGCTCCTGTGCCAGCGGGGAGCTCCCAGCAGTCATGCCCAGCCTCTTCCCCCAGGAGCGGGAGCTGGTGCTGCAGAGAATCGCTGACGACCGGAGAAGCTTCCAGGCAAAGACTCAGCGGGCCCAGAAGCCAGACCCCCCGGCTGCCCAGGGCCACAGGCCGGAGGGCCCAGCCCAGGTGGCGAGTGACGGGCAGTGCCTGCTGACGGTGAGTCCTGAACCCCTGCTGCAGAGCTGGGCTGGCCGGAGGATCTAAGTCCCTGGGGGCCCTGCTCCAGCCCCTCCTCTGACGAGGGGAGGCCAGGGCTGAGGAGGTGCTGCCACCCAGAGGGAGCCCCTCCCTGGATATGCAAAACCTCCGGCTTCCCCTGAGAGCACGATCCTGCCAGGGGCATCTTGCCCTGGGCTGCATCCCACCGCCTCCAGGAGACTGCAAGAGAAAACCTGGAGCTGAGTGGGGTCTCAGCAGGGGGCGCTCTCCCCTCAGTCAACACTGGCCCCAGTGCCCTGGGGGGGCTGTGCAGCGGGGGGTGCTCTCCCCTCAGTCAACACTGGCCCCAGTGCGCTGGGGGGGGCTGTGCAGTGGGGGGTGCTCTCCCCTCAGTCAACACTGGCCCCAGTGCGCTGGGGGGGGCTGTGCAGTGGGGGGTGCTCTCCCCTCAGTCAGCACCGGCCCCAGTGACCTGGGGGGGGGCGGGGAGCTGTGCGGTGGGGGGCGCTCTCCCCTCAGTCAGCACCGGCCCCAATGCCCTGGGGGGGGCTATGCAGCGGGGGGTGCTCTCCCCTCAGTCAGCACCGGCCCCAGTGCCCTGGGGGGGGCTGTGCAGCGGGGGGTGCTCTCCCCTCAGTCAGCACCGGCCCCAGTGACCTGGGGGTGGGGTGGGGGGGCGCTCTCCCCTCAGTCAGCGCCGGCCCCAATGCCCTGCGGGGGGCTATGCAGCGGGGGGCGCTCTCCCCTCAGTCAGCACCGGTCCCAGTGACCTGGGGGGGGGGGGGAGCTGTGCGGTGGGGGGCGCTCTCCCCTCAGTCAACACTGGCCCCAATGCCCTGCGGGGGGCTATGCAGCGGGGGGCGCTCTCCCCTCAGTCAGCACCGGCCCCAGTGACCTGGGGGGGGGGCGGGGAGCTGTGCGGTGGGGGGCGCTCTCCCCTCAGTCAGCGCCGGCCCCAATGCCCTGCGGGGGGCTATGCAGCGGGGGGCGCTCTCCTGTTGGAGTCAGTGCTGATCCCAGGGCCATGGTAGCCGTACTGCAGACGCACAAAGCCGGGCCTGGCCCCTTGTGCTCATTAGGTCTCCTGTCAGCTGAGATGCTGATTTTGGAGCCTGGCCAAAGTCTAACTTGCTGTCTGGAGCCCTGCTTTGAACGGGGCTTTGTTTTGCTCACTGCCCTGGCCCGCGGGCACTGGTGCTGCACCCCGGTGTCCTTGCAATGCTGGGGCAGTGACCCCGTACACGCAGGTTTCGTGTTCCACCCCAGAGGCGGCTGCATCTTACCCTGCACTTGATGGCCTGGCAGGAGGAGGTGGAGGGGGCAGGAGTTGAGCCCCGTGCTGCCCCCTCCTTTGCTCTGAGGGGAGAAGGGGGCAGCAGCCGGTGCGGTCTCATCTCCTGGCCTCAAGTGGGTTTTGTCTGGGCACGGAGCCGGGCTGGCGGTGCCTTGGGCCTGGGATGCTGTGCCTCACCACTGGGCTCTCTCTGCCCCCAGATCCGCCTGCCCTCAGGCCAGTGCTTGCGGGAGCGCTTCCCAGCCGACTGCCTTCTGCAGGACGTCACGCAGCACCTCTCGACTCTGCATCCCGACCTGCCGCCATTCACGCTCCTTCAGGGCTTCCCCAAGCGCCGCTTCGGCCCGGCCGAGCTGTCCTGCAGCCTGCAGGCTCTGGGCCTGACCCCCAGTGCCACCCTTTGCGTCCTGGCCACCGAGCCCCTCCCGTCAGGCACCTGCGCCCTGGCAGCCCCCCAGGCCAGAGACGGGCCCCTGCAGCCTCCTGGGCCTCAGGCCTTGCCCACGGAGGAGCACGCCTGGGGCCGGGGCGAGACCTTGGGCCTAGTGCTGGAGCAGGCCATGGCTGAAGGGATGTTCCCAGAGGCCGAGGAGCTGCGGCTGGCGCTGAGCTCTCCTGCGCGCAGGGTGGTGCCAGGGAAACCCGGGCTCCATGGCCTTTGGGAGTCGACCTCCCCACCGCACCATCGCTGGGGTAAGCTGCCAGCCTGCTGGTCGGGGGAGGGGCCCTTGGGGAGGCGTGTGCCCACCTGGCTAGTGAGGGGCTAGGGGGCCTGGCTCTGGGGACTCCTGGGTGGGTTGCCGTTTGCTTGGCCTGCCCCCTCTCTCTGTGGGAGGCAGGGAGATGAGAGAGAAGCGGGCTCTGGCCTCCCCTCGCAGGGAGAGGGCAGCATGAGCCTTCCTGCAGTAGCTGCCGTTGTCCTTCCCACAGGCCAAGGACAGCGGCTGACACTAGAGGATCCGGAGCAAGAGCCCACAGCACCCACTGGGTGCAGCCCACTGGATGAGGAGCTGTCCCCTCCAGGTCAGTATCTCCCTCCCTCGTGATGGGGCAGGGCCGGAGCCTCGTGGACAGGGCGCAGGCTCCAGAGCGGGGACTGTCGGTGTGGGGGAGGCCCCAGGGCGTTTCCGAGTCCTGGGCTGCACTGTCGGGGATCCCTCGGGGGCTCTGCAGCCCGTGCCAGAGGAGTGCCTGCTCTGGCTGTAACAGCCCCGTCGCCCGCAGCGTGTTAAAAGGCAGCCCGGCCTGTGATGGGGAGGGCGGCTTGGTCCCACCACATCTGTCTGGCCAGTGGGCACCATACGGTGCCAGGGCCTCTGCGCGCACGTCAGGACCCAGCAGACTCCACCTCTGCACTGGCGTCGCAGTCAGCCCCGCATGGGCGTCGGGAGATGGCACGAGGGCGCCTGCTTGCCCTGGGTCCCCCAGAGTCCCAGGGCAGTGCTGGGAGGAGGAGTGCCCACAGCTCCCTGCCCTGCAGTGAGATGCCAGCTGGGTTAATGGGGGCCGAGGTGCCAGGAGCTCCAGGATTGATGGTTGGGGGATGGCTGCCCATGGGGCTGGCCCCTTTCCCGGCGCGGCTGCCCCCTCCGCTGACATAATCTGCTCTGATCTGCAGGCTCAGGGCTGGCTCCTTTGCTGCTGTCTCCAAGCCGGGGCCCGGTGGAGCCGCAGCACCAGTGGCCGGCAGAGGGCAACAGGCTCAGGTATGTGCCGGCAGCTGCGGGCAGCACCCCCGGGGTGCAGAAGGCCTGGGGGTCATGGCAGAGTTCTGCTGGGCCTTGGGAATCCCAGGAATCCAGTGCTGGCCTGTTTGCAAGGCATGGGCTGCGGGGCAGGGAGTTTGTGCCGGGGCCCCAGGGAGGAGCCAGCTGAGGGCGCCTCTCCCCAAGGGCGGTGGCCGTGGCCTGACCCAGCTCCTCCTTGCAGGGCTGCAGACGATGGGCGTGGTGTGGGCCCCTCGGACCTGCCGGGCGCCGTGGCTCAGGCAGCGGAGCAGCGCTTCCACCGTGCCTTGCGGGGCCAAGAGGAGCCGGCCACACCCACAGGGCACAGGAAACCCCCCCGCCTCTCCCACGTGCCTTCGCTCTCTAGCATGGCCCTGCGGGCGGCCGTGGCCCTGCTGACAGGTACAGCCCCATGGCCCTGCCCCCAGCCTAGTGCCCCCCAGCACCTTACCTGGTGTCTCCTCCACAGCACCCCGAAAGCAGTACTGCAGCAGCCTGGCCTCCCTGACGCCCCCGCTGGCCGAGCGCCTCCTGGCCTACATGATCCACCACCGGCTGCTGTGCCCCAAGACCCTGGAGCTCTTCTTCGGCTGCCCCATACAGAGCCTGGTCCTCAGCTGCTACCCCTACGCCACCAACGAGCTGCTGCGCCAGCTGCGGGCCTTTCAGAGCCTCCGGCACCTCAGCCTGGTCTCCTGCCCCCTGCTCACCGGTATGCGGCGGGGGTGGGGCTGGCTCGCCAGTCTGGGGCAGAACTGTTCACGGGGAAGGGGAGGATGAAGGGCAGGCCCAGGGACAGACACTAGGCCTGGGGTCTCTCCGCCCCTGAAGGCCCATGGAGCTCTGCCCCGGGTCCATGGAGTGCTGCGGGCAGCCCACTGTGGGGCAGTGCGGGCCAGGCTGTCGCATGCCCCTCTTTCTGTCTCTCTGGGGTGGCTGTGGTGTCCCCCCTCAGGTCCTGGCTCAGGACAGGTTCCCTTGCGTGTGCATGACACAAGAGTCCCCCCTCCAAGCTGGCACAGGCCTGGAGTGCAGGCAGGTAAAGGATAAATCGGGTTAACAGAGCGGAAACAAAGGGGCGTTCTCTCAGTGTTCACAGTGGAGAGAGGTGTCACGGAGTGTGGGGGAGTCCAGGCCCTGCACCCCTCCTCCTGGGATCACTGTGACTCTCAGCCAGCCAGTAAAACAGAAGGTTTATTGGACAACAGGAACACAGTCCAAAACAGAGCTTGTGGGTAGAACCAGGACCGCTCAGTCAAGTCCTTCTGCGGGAGCAGGGAGCTTAGACCCCAGCCCTGGGGTTCCCTGCTTTCCACCACTCAGCCCCAAACTGAAACTAAACCCCCCCAGCCGGCTCCCTCCTGCAGCCTTTGTTCACATTCCCAGGGCAGAGGTGTCACCTCCCCCTCCTGACTCAGGTTACAGGCTCTCAGGTCTCCCATTGAAACTCTCCTGCCACATTCCCAGGTCAACACTCCCCCCTTCCTGCTGTGTCACAAGAGGTAAATAGCAGAGTCCCCCAGGGGTCTGTACTGGGACACTGGGCTAGATGGACCTTTGGTCTGACCCAGCCTGGCCGTTCTTACGGAAAAGGTTCAGAAAAGAGCAAGAAAAATGATGAGGGGGCTGGAAGAGCTTCCATAGGAGGAGAGATTAATAAATCATAGAATCATAGACTATCAGGGTTGGAAAGGACCTCAGGAGGTCATCTAGTGCAACCCCCTGCTCAAAGCAGGACCAATCCCCAACTAACCGGGACTGTTCAGCTGAGAAGAGAGACGACTGATGGGGGAGAGGACAGAGGGCTGTAAAATCATGGCAGGTGGAGATACAGTGACTAAGGACGTGTTGTTTACTCCTTCTCATAACACAAGAACTAGGGAAGTGATGATTCCCCTCTATTTGACACTGGTGAGGCCACACCTGGATTATTGGGTCCAGTTTTGGGCCCCCCACTACAGAAGGGATATGGACAAATTGGAGAGAGTCCAGTGGGGGGCAACGAAATTGATTAGGGGACTGGGGCACATGACTTATGAGGAGAGGCTGAGGGTGTGACGAAGTGGGACTGTTCTTAATGTTTCCTCTGAATAGTGTGGGGGTGCCTCCGTTTCCCCTAGGCAGTTCTTAAGTATCTAGGGGGTGGGAGAAGGGTGTATGATCACTGCAGAGCCCTAGAGGGCAGGTGTGTGCAGGGGTCTGGACACAGAGAATGGCCGACACCCTGTTTCCTGGCTACTGATGGGCCGGGCCCTTCTCCCTGCAAGGTGAGAGCTAAAGGGTTGGAGAACAAAGGAATCAGGTGCCCTCCTGGCCTGGGAAAGGAACAAAGCCCAGAGGAGGAGGGGCTGGAGGGGGAGTCAGTTTGGGGCTGGCTGGAGACATGGAGTGAGGGGCAGACGTGGTTGTCTGGCTCACTGCCTCCCAAAATGGACCCAGCTGAGGGGTCCCGTTCTCTGCACCTACAAGCTCTGTGTTAGACCATGTTCCTGTCGTCTAATAAACCTCTGTATTACTGGCTGGCTAAGAGTCCCGTCTGACTGCGGAGTTGGGGTGCAGGACCCTCTGGCTTCCCCAGGACCCCACCTGTGTGGACTCGCTGTGGGAAGCACACGGAGGGGCAGAGGAGGCTGAATGCTCTGAGATCAGACCCAGGAAGGTGGAAGCCGTGTGAGCTTTGTGTCCTGAAGACAGCCTGCTCACAGAAAGCAGACTTCCCCAGAGTCCTGACTGGCTTCACGGGGAGCAGTTTCAAAGCATCGCCCAGGGACTCCGTGACAGAGGGAACTGGGGTTATTTAGTCTGCGGAAGAGAAGAATGAGGGGGGATTTGATAGCTGCTTTCAACTACCTGAAGGGGGGTTCCAAAGAGGATGGATCTAGACTGTTCTCAGTGGTGGCAGAAGACAGAATAAGGAGCAATGGTCTCAAGTTGCAGTGGGGGAGGTCTAGGCTGGATATGAGGAAACACTATTTCACAAGGAGGGTGGTGAAACACTGGAATGCGTTACCTAGGGAGGTGGTGGACTCTCCATCCTTAGAGGTTTTTAAGGTCAGGCTTGACAAAGCCCTGGCTGGGATGATTTAGTTGGGGTTTGGTCCTGCTTTGAGCAGGGGGTTGGACTAGATGGCCTCCTGAGGTCCCTTCCAACCCTAATCTTCTATGATTCTATGAACAAGGGGTCACCCAATGAAATTAATAGGCATCAGGTTTAAAACAAACACAAGGAAGTATTTCTTCACTCAGCGCACAGTCAACCTGTGGAACTCCTTGCCAGGGGATGCTGTGAAGACCAAAAGTGTAAATGGGTTCAAAAAAGAACTAGATAAGTTCATGGAGAGTAGGTCCATCAATGGCTATTAGCCAGGATGGGCAGGGACAGAACCCTATGCCCTGGGTGTCCCTAAACCTCTGCCTACCGGAAGCTGGGAGTGGGCGACAGGGACAGATCACTCGATAACTGTCCTGTTCTGTTCACTCCTTCTGAAGCCCCTGTTGCAGCCAGGGCCCTGGGCTGCATGGACCATTGGGATACTGTTAGGCGGGGGGGGCACGGCTCTGTGCTCTCGGCGGGGTCGAGGCGCTCCGGCCGTGTGGGAAGGGAGCCCTGTGTACACTGGTCAGGATCCCCCGCAGGTTCCCACAAAGCCCCTTGGGCAGGATGGAGCCAGCGGCTCCAGTGTGGTGGTGGTGTGAGGTCTGCAGCCCCGGCCCTGATGTCCCCTCACTCTCCCTGCAGACCAGGGCCTGTCCGTGGTGAGGCACCTGCAGAGACTTCAGCACCTCAACCTGTCGGCCTGTGTCAAGCTCACCGACGCCTGCCTGCGCTTCCTGAAAGGTACAGCCCGTGCGGGGGCCGGCCTGTCTGGTGGGCCACACCCCCTGCATTGCCCCCTCCCACCTCTTCTCCCTCCCTGCGTCAGGACCCCACTCCTTCCCACCTCTCGTTGCCCCGCCCCCTCCCTCCCTCTCCGTCCCCATGTCGTGGACCCGCCCCCTCCCACCTGCTGCCCCCTTTGTGGCTGGACCCCAGACGCAGTGGCTTGGCCCAGCTCTTTGTCCTCAGGCCGCACCAGTCTCTGCCCCCAGTAACACCTGCTTCCTCCCCCCCCCCCCCCCCCGCCCCGCAGGGCTCCCGCACCTCTCGCACCTGGCTCTGGACCAGACCAAAATCAGCGATAGCGGCATGGCGGATTTCCTGCACTCAGCTCCCTCCGCACTCACCCACCTGAGCCTCAACAGGACGGGGATCACAGAGCGCACACTGCACCTGCTGCCCCAGTACGCACCCGGCCTGGCGCTGCTCAGCCTCAAGCAGACCGAGGTGATGGGCCACGAGTGGGGGGCGGGGAACGGGGCCTTCTCCTCTAGGGCGCCGGCTGCGATCCCACCCCGGGACGGGGAATGTGGCACGGGGCCTTCTCCTCTAGGGCGCCGCCTGCGATCCCACCCCGGGACGGGGAATGGGGCACGGGGCCTTCTCCTCTAGGGCGTCGGCTGCGATCCCACCCCAGGACGGGGAATGGGGCACGGGGCCTTCTCCTCTAGGGCGCCGGCTGCGATCCCACCCCGGGACGGGGAATGGGGGGCACGGGCCCTTCTCCTCTAGGGCGCCGGCTGCGATCCCACCCCGGGACGGGGAATGGGGCACGGGGCCTTCTCCTCTAGGGCGTCGGCTGCGATCCCACCCCGGGACGGGGAATGGGGCACGGGGCCTTCTCCTCTAGGGCGCCGGCTGCGATCCCACCCCGGGACGGGGAATGGGGGGCACGGGCCCTTCTCCTCTAGGGCGCCGGCTGCGATCCCACCCCGGGACGGGGAATGAGGAGCACGGGGCCTTCTCCTCTAGGGCGCCGGCTGCGATCCCACCCCGGGACGGGGAATGGGGGGCACGGGGCCTTCTCCTCTAGGGCGCCGGCTGCGATCCCACCCCGGGACGAGGAATGGGGGGCACGGGGCCTTCTCCTCTAGGGCGCCGGCTGCGATCCCACCCCGGGACGGGGAATGGGGGGCACGGGGCCTTCTCCTCTAGGGCGCCGGCTGCGATCCCACCCCGGGACGGGGAATGGGGGGCACGGGGCCTTCTCCTCTAGGGCGCCGGCTGCGATCCCACCCCGGGACGGGGAATGGGGGGCACGGGGCCTTCTCCTCTAGGGCGCCGGCTGCGATCCCACCCCGGGACGGGGAATGGGGGGCACGGGGCCTTCTCCTCTAGGGCGCCGGCTGCGATCCCACCCCGGGACGGGGAATGGGGGGCACGGGCCCTTCTCCTCTAGGGCGCCGGCTGCGATCCCACCCCGGGACGGGGAATGGGGGGCACGGGCCCTTCTCCTCTAGGGCGCCGGCTGCGATCCCACCCCGGGACGGGGAATGGGGGGCACGGGCCCTTCTCCCCTAGGGCGCCGGCTGCGATCCCACCCCGGGACGGGGAATGGGGCACGGGGCCTTCTCCTCTAGGGCGCCGGCTGCGATCCCACCCCGGGACGGGGAATGGGGCACGGGGCCTTCTCCTCTAGGGCGCTGGCTCCGATCCAAACCCCGGGACGGGGACTGGCTGGCTCAGGGAGCGGGGAATGGGACACGGGGCCTTTCACCAGTAAGGGACACTGGCCCCGATCCGGCCCCAGGACACGGACTGGCTGGCTCACGGGGGCAGGGAATGGGACATGGGACCTTTCCCCTCTAGGAGGTGCTGGCTCCCATCCGGCCACAGGTCGGAGACTGCTTGGCTCGGGGGTGAGGAATGGGGCACGGGGCCGATGGGCATCAGGATGAGCCCCCCTTTGGGGAAGCTAGCCCCCCAGTCCTTCCCCACCCCGTCCTCCCCCCTGCAGCTGGAGCTCCGAGCCCAAGCCCCCTCCCCCAGCCCAAAGGAGCCTCAAGCTGGCCAGAGCCGCCCTAGCCGTGCTGCGTCTCCCCTCCTGAGACCCCGAGCCACTCCGTGGGAAAAGCTCATGTCTCTTCCTGAAGAACCTGAGCTTTTACTATGCCCCATGCAGGTTCCGGGGCATCTGAGGAAGCCTTATCTGGTACTCAGCTTCCTGGGCTCAGCAGCCCTCTCCCTGGAGTTCGGGGCCATCACTGCTGAACCCAGGAAGCTGAGTAGCACATATCCCCACCTCAGCTGCCCCGGAACCTGCATGGGGCATAATAGTAAGCAAAGATTTCCCCGTGCAAACCGCTAAAACCCACTACCAGGTGTCCGGTGGTGGTCGCTGCCTCAAGGGAGGGGAGGGTAGGCCTGTTATATCCAACGCCTGTGTCGGGGCCTCTCCCCTTCAGGGGGTGCTGGCTCCCATCCTGGCTGGCTCTGGGGACAGGGGATGGGGTAGGAGGCCATTCCCCTCTAGGCAGGGTTGCCCAGGGCGTGGTTCTGACGGGCAGCTGGTCTCTGGCAGATCTCGGATTTCTCTGCCCTGCAGCAGCTGAGCCGGCTGCACACGCTGCACCTGGATGACACCCGCGTGAGCCAAGCCTCCCTGGCGGCCCTGGCCTCCCACCCTGCCCTCTCCACGCTCACCCTGTCTGGAGTGCAGTCCGTGGATGGTGACCAGGCCCTGCAGCTGGTCTCAGGTAGGAGCGCCCTGGGCTGGCGGTCCCCGGCTGAGCTCGGCAAGAGCCCCGAGGGGCCGGAGCAGGGCCCCGGGCCCCCTGGAGAAGCAGTGACTGGCTGCCCATGCAGGGCCCTGCACTCAAGGTGCTGTGGCCGCCCACGGTGTGTCTTGCCGCCCCAAGGGCCCCTCACGTGCTCGGGGTGTGGTGTCCCTGTCGGAGCTGGGCACTGGGCGAGAGGCTGGGCTGGGCCGGATCCCAGGGTGGCGGGTGGGGCCAGCGGGAGCCCCAGAGCTGTGCTGTCGGTCTGGGAGGATGGGGTGAGGGCCACTCATTGACCCGCTGGCTGTTTCAGGCCTGCCACTGGCCCAGCTGAGCCTGCCATGCCGGCACACAGTCACCGACTCCGGCCTGCACTTCCTGTGCCGCCTGGAGGGGCTGCTGGAGCTGGACCTGACCGATTTCACCCACATCACTGACGAGGGGCTGCGCCATCTGCCCCAGCTGCACAGGTGCCTGGGAGAAGAGGGAGGCCTCCAGCCCCTGTGGGCACCCTTCCCCCCGTGTCCCTGGTTGGCGCCAGGCGTGCGCTGGGGTCTGCTGGGCCTGGGTGCTGGGACTTGGGATAAGGCCCCCCTGGCTGGCCTGGGGCAGGTTCTCGGAGGCGTGGCGAGCCCGGCTGCAGGTTGGGAGAGGAGCCCAGCAGAGCAAGGGCTGGTGGTGTCGGGGCTCAAGGTGGGCTTCCAGGAAGCCCCGGGATGGACCCCGAGGCCGAGCCCCACTGGACCTGCGTGCACACCCTGAGCTCCCGCGCTCTGCACCAGGGCAGTGACGCTGGGGGGAGGGGCTGAGCACTAGGTCCCCATGGGGGAGGGAGCCGCCAGCCCCCGCTGATGCCCCTGTCCCTGCCCCAGGCTGCGGCGGCTCTCGCTCTGCAACACTCTGGTGACCGACTGCGGGCTGCAGCACCTGCAGGGCCTGCGGCACCTCGAGGAGCTGTGCCTGGATCGGACCGCTGTCTCCAGCGCAGGCGTGGCCCGCTGCATCACCCGGCTGCCCCTCCTGCAGGTACTGGGCGGGGGGACACAGCGGGGCCACCCGCTCTGCAGCTGCCCAGGGCTAGCAGGGAAGGCTGGTACCTGGGTTCTCCCCGGGCATCCCCTGCCCTTCCCCCCGTGAAAAGTCTCTGCCCCAGCTGGGCCTGGGGCTTCCTGCCACGTGGGCAGAGCTGGCACCCTGGCAGCGAATGGGGTGCAGCATAGCAGTGGGTTCTGGCAACACCCCCAAGGTGCTTGGCCCAGACACTCTCCCCCATGGGAAAGGCTGGGGCACCCCACCCCCAAGCAGGCCAGGTGTGACCCATGGCAACGGAGGTGGGGAGGAGCTGGGGGGTGCCTGTGGCAGGAAGACGCCTGCCTGGGGCTCCTGCCTGCGTGCCCGGAGATGGAGCTGCTGCTCACTCCAGAGCCCAGGCAGGCAGCGCTGCGGATGAGCTGTGGGGCATGGATGGACACAGACCCAGGGGCCGGCTGCCCCCAGAGTGGCGCAAGGGCTGCTGTGCTGGGTGGGTTACTCGCTGCCCCCTCGGCCTGGGGGGCGGGGTGGGTGCAGGCCGCGGGGCGCAGCATGTTCTGACGCCAGCCGGCTGTCGCAGGTGCTGGGGCTGGCGAGCACGCCCGTGGGAGACGGCGTGGTGAGGATGGGTGTCAGCCGCTGCAAACAGCTCCTCAAGGTGAATCTGAGCCGCACCCGCGTCACCGACCGAGGTGAGCCCCCGCCAGGCCGGACGCCGGGGGAGGGCTGCCGGGCTCCCACTCGCCCCGGGGCAGCATGGGGAAGGGGTGGGGGACCGGCCACAGGCCCGTTCTGGGGGCGGGGAGTGGGGAGGAGCTGGGTGCCCGTGCCAGCTGGCTGGGTCGCGCTGCCCGGGCTAACCCCTCGCCTCTCTCTGCTCTAGGGCTGCACTTCCTCCGCCAAGTGCCCATCGCTCAGGTGAACCTGGACGGCTCTGGGGTGACGGCGGCCGGCGTGGCCAGCCTCCTGGCTGCCTGCCCCAGCATCGTCAGCATCCGGGCCAGCCACCTGCAGACGCTGTCCCCCGAGCAGCTGTCGGACGAGGAGCTCCCCAGTTAGGCCCGGCGCCGCCCTCCTATGCTCCTGCCTGTGCGGCTCGCCCGGGGGCCCCTCCCCATCGCAGCCCCGGGGCCGGCCGGCCTGCTCTCCAGGGCTCAGCACCCCAGCCTGGTGGGGGGGGCGCGGGGCTGCCGGGCCCGGGCAGGCTCCTCCCACAGCACCGTGGGCGCGCAGCGTCCTGCCGCAGGCTGCGTGGGCCGGTTTGGGGGCGTGTTGAATAAAGCAGTATCCTCTGGCTGAATTCTCCTCCTGTGCCCGGGGAGAGGCCCTGCTCTCCCAGCCAGCTTCTGGCACCCGCCAGTGAGGGGAGCCCTACGGAAAGGCCCCTCTACAAACCACGTTCCTTGACCTTGGGCCCCACAGAGCCCCCCTCTGGGGCTGGCTCGGTGCAAGCAGGGCCTCAGTGCTGTCAGATGGGGGTTCAATCTGCTGTAGCAAACCCCTCCTGCCCAAGAGAGGCGGAGCCAGCTGCCCTCTCCCCACAGCACATGGGGGACCCACCCTGCAGGGACAGACCGAGCCCCCTCCCCCAAGGAGCCAACCCCACTGGGCCATGAGGCTGCTGGGGGCGGGGAGGGGAGGGGAGCAGGTCACTGCCAAGGGAGCCAGGCTGGAGGCGGGTGAGTGAAGCTGAGACGCCAGCCTCTGTAGGAGCAGGAGGGAGACGCACGTGCCCCCCAGGGGCTGAGACTAGGGGAGCCCTGTCTCCCCTGGGCTGAAACGAGGGAAGCCCTGTGGCCCACCCCCGGGGCTGAGACTAGGGGAGCCCTGTCCCCAGCCCGGAGGGTGGTGACATGTTGAGTCCCAGCCCCCCAGGGCTCATAGCGGGGGCAGCACCTACCCCAGGCCAGCTTGTCGTGCCCACCCCCGGAGGGTTCCCATTTCCCAGGTCGGGCACCTGCCCCTCCCTGGTTGCAGACGAGGGGGCAAGCCATGCCCTGCAGGTCAGTGTGGTGCTCCCTGGGTACCCAGCCTTGGGAGGCAGCGCTCCACCACCTGCCCTTGGCGTGAAGGGGTTGGGTCTGGGGTTTGGCTCCCTGGACCCACCAGCCTCTAGCAGGGCCAGGCCTGCCCTCCAGGGCCCCTGAGGTCTCGTCCTCTGTAGAAGGCAGCAATAGGCACAACCAGCCTCCGAGTCCTTGGGGTTTCTCTGCGGTGCCCTGATCTCTCCGAATCCCCAGGCCTGCTGCTCCCACGGGCACAGACCACACCAGCGGGGGGGAGGCGGCTCCGGTCCCGTGAACGCTCAGCACTGAGATGGGGTGATAGTGAAAACCAGATTCGGGGGGCACTGAGAAGAATATTGGATGCAAACGGTTACATATAAAACAAAATTATAACTCGCTTTTTAGAGACTGAACTTAACTAACACGTGACCCTCTTGTCTAGTGACGCTTGTTTCACCCCGCGGTCTTGCCAGCAGTTTCAGCCGTGCCTGCTGGACGCCGCTTTCGTGAAGCAAACGTGCTGCCCGGTTCCTTGCCCTGGAGAGGGTGACGGGGTGTCACCTTTGTGCCCCAATGTACTAGAGCAAACCTTTGACGTGACCTTGAGACAGCCCTCCCCAGGGTCGCCAGGCGTCCGGGTTTCGACCGGAAGGCCCAGTCGGAAAGGAACCCTGGCGGCTCCGGTCGGCACTGCTGACAGGACCATTTAAATTCCCGTCGGGGGTGCAGCAGGGCTAAGGCAGGACAGTCCCTACCTGGCACCGCGCTGTGCCCCGGAAGCGGCCAGCAGGTCCCAGCATGCCCTAGGTGGAGGGGCAATCAGGGAAGCTCCATGAACTGCTCCCGTTGGCCGGCAACCACGGCCAAAGGGAGCTGCGGGCGTGGGCAGGGCACAGAGCCACCTGGCTGCCCCTGCGTCTAGGGGCCAGACAGCATCCGCTACCAGGAGCAGCGTGGAGTCAGGGCAGGCCTGCCTTAGCCCCTCTGCGCTGCTGACTGGGAGCCGCCTGGTAAGTGGAGCCCGCACCCCAAACCCCCTCCTGCACCCCAACCCCCTTCTTGCACCCTAACTCTCTCCCAGAGTTCATGCCACAACCCCCTGAGCCCCCTCCCAAACCCCAACCCCCTCCTAGAGCCCACATCCCAGCCCTGAGCCCTCCCAGCCCAAACCCCAGGCCCCCCCAGCTGGAGCCTGCACCCCAAACCCCAGCCCTGAACCTCTCATTTCTGTCCCCACCCCACAGTCCTTGGCCCCTCCTGCGCCCCTGCCCCAGCCCAGGGAAAGTGACAGGGAGGGGGGATGGAGTGGGCAGGGCAGGGGTGTTCGGTTTTGTGTGATTAGAAAGTTGGCAACTCTAGTCCCCCCCCCCCCCCCCCCCCCCCGGGTACATCTTCCTGGTACTTTTCTGTGACGTTTTCAGACTCCTGCGTCAGCGTTCGGTTCAGCCTGCAGAGGAGACCACCGGCAACCAGGCTCCTCCATTTGCAGGTGGGCAGCTCTGGTCCCACAGAAGATGCTCTTCACCCCTAGCCGCGGGCCTGGAGAGCATGGCTGCTGGATACGTCTGTGACCCCTCCCAGGGGGTCTGTACGTGCGTTTCACACGGAGGCTGGGGACTAGTGAGACACCGGCTGTCACTGGAGCCCTCCTGTGCCAGTCTCTGGTGCCCTAGGACGTACATTCCAGACACAGGAGCTCCCCGTAACCCTGTGCACCTCTGGGACCCTCCCCGTTGGCACCCAGAGGTACCTGGGTCAAAATCGACTACTGCACCCTTTGCCCCCAGGCCTGGGACAGGTGAGCGGCCTGCCCGGCTCCCCCCAGGTATGCTGAGTGGCAGAGCCAGCCAGGCAGGGCACAGGCCTGCTGGAGAGGGAAGACTGGGCCTTGGGGAGCCCTGCACCTGGCTCCAGCAGCCCTGGGCTTGCACCTTGCAGACCCAAGGTGCCCCCAGCCCCATGGCAGGTGTGTTACACTCTGTGCCAGGAGGGGGCTGGCTCCAGGCAGAGCTAGGCATGGGGTGGGGGGGTTGCAGAGGTGCTGCCAGCCCTTCCCCTCCCCCTGCGAGACTTCTGCTGCAGTCGGCCCTGGAGTGCGGGCGCCGTGCTGGGCAGAGAGCCTCAGCAACTGCCCCTTCTGCACCCGCAGCTCCCCTGCCCCACACCACGAGCTGCACAGCACAGGGCAATGAGAGTGCATGCCACTGCCCTGCACCGTGCCCCCTGCTGGGACTGGAGGAGCCGGGAGCTCCCCCCATAGCCAACCCCCTGCCCTGCCCCCCACAGCGCCCCGGGCGGGGACTGGAGTAGCCAGGAGCTCCCCCCCAGCCTTGCTCCAGGCCCCTGGTCCCAGAGGCCGGGCCCCGACAGCTGGCTCTGTGTGGGGCTGGCCCTGTGGAGGCCGCGGTGCAGGCAGGGGCTACGGGAGCCCTGCAGCCGCTGGCCCGTGTTGGTCTCGCTGCTCCAGTGCTGGGCACCTGCTCCCGTGTAGCCGTCCGGATTCCCATTCCCTCCCCTTCAGCCAGGCTGGCTCTGGCCGCAGCCCCGGCAGCCAGAGCTCCCCAGGGTCAGCCCCGGCAAGGGCCCTGGTGCAGCGTCCGGCTGAGCGAGCGGGGGGACAGGGGGCATGCAGGAGGTGACCTATGCAGTGCATGGGGGGGGTCTCCTTTGGCAGCAGCTGCCATTACTGGGTGACAATCAGCAGAAACTAACACAAGTGCCAGGCACTGCTCAGACCTGCCCAGAGCTGGGCTGGACACTGGCAGGTGGGGGACAGGGTGTCTGGCTGTGCCAGTATCCCCCACCCTGGCACCAGGGGGCGCTGTGCTGGGGAGGTGCTGCCCCCCCCGGCTGTGCCAGTATCCCCCAGCCTGGCACCAGGGGGCGCTGTGCTGGGGAGGTTCTCCCCCCCCCGGCTGTGCCAGTATCCCCCAGCCTGGCACCAGGGGGCGCTGTGCTGGGGAGGTTCTCCCCCCCCCCCCCGGCTGTGCCAGTATCCTCCACCCTGGCACCAGGGGGCACTGTGCTCTCCGTGGTCATTTTCCTGCCCATTGTATTGCCCGATGCCTGTCTGTGGGCCCCAGCCCCCCCGCTACAAGCTGTGCTCAGCCCCCCTGGCCCATGGGGAGCCCTGCCCTCACCTTGCACACCCAGCTGCTGCCAGCCCTGGGCCATGCCCATCACCTGCAGGCAGGGCGCCCAGCACTGCAAGCTTCCCCAGAGCAGTGCCCTCCTGCAATGGGAGGCCTGGTCCCCATGGGGTGGGCTGCCCCAGAGAGGGAGGGGCTGGGTCCCTGTGGGGTGACCATGGTCCTATGGGTCCATCGTTGTTTTCAGGTCTCTCTGCTGAGTGAATGGGGGGCCCTGGAGGGGATACCTGTGGGTGGGGTAGAAACCCCCGGCTTGGGATACTGCACCCCCCCTCCCCCGGCAGCATTAGTGCTGGGAACCTGCCAGAGAGTGTGTGTGTCTGCCCCAGGTCACGCAGCCTGAGCAGCAAGGCCAGAGAAGGAACCCAGGAGTCCTGTGTCCCAGCCCCCCTGCTCTAACCCACCAGACCCCACTGGTCCCCAGAGCCAGGAGAGAACCCAGGAATCCTGGCTCCCAGCCCCCCTGCTCTTACCCACTAGGCACCACTGCCCCCCCTCCCCCCCCCCCCCGAGCCAGGAGAGAAGCCAGGAGTCCTGGCTCCCAGCCCCCCTGTTCTTACCCACTAGGAGCCACTGCCCCCCCGAGCCAGGAGAGAACCCAGGAATCCTGGCTCCCAGCCCCCCTGCTCTTACCCACTAGGAGCCACTGCCCCCCAGAGCCAGGAGAGAACCCAGGAGTCCTGGCTCCCAGCCCCCCTGCTCTTACCCACTAGGCACCACTGCCCCCCCTCCCCCCCCCCCGAGCCAGGAGAGAAGCCAGGAGTCCTGGCTCCCAGCCCCTCCCCCATCCTCGCCCACTGGGCCGCTCTCCCTCTGCGGCGGATCTCGCCCACCCACAGATGGGTGCCGGGCCGGGTGCAGCCCCAGCTGGGCGCGGGGCCGGATCGGGCCCGGGTGTGCGGGAGGCAGGGAGGGGACAGCGCTGGCTCGGGCTGGGGAGTCGAGCAGCTGCCTGAGCGTGTTCAGGGGCGGGGGAGCCGCAGCCTGCTAAGGAGCCGGAGCCATCGCGCCGGCAGGCTGCACCGGCAGGCAGCCGCCCGGGAGACGGGCGCACAATGGGCTACTGAGCAGCTGCCGCGCGGGGGGCCCGCCGGGGGGGCACAGCCCGGCGACGGGGACCCGGGCCGCATTCCGTCGCCGTGGTGATCCGGGGCTGCGGTTGCCAGCGCCTGCGATTGGTGGGAGCGGGGTCCTGCTCTGGCCGCGCCGGGAGCCCGGGACGCGGGGGCCTGAGAGCTGGGCATGGGCGGGCGCCGCGGGCAGGCCAGGCGAGGCGGGGCAGCAGGGAGCCCAGGTGCCCGCCCCGGCGCTGGGGCGTGAGGGCCTGCCGGGGCCGGGGGCCGGAGCCGCCATGAGGGCCTGCTCGCAGGGCAGCGCGGGGGCCGAGCAGCTCTCCAGCCTCCAGGTCTTCGCCAACAACTGCTCGCTGCACGGCGTCAACCACATCTTCCGGCACGGCTCGCTCTCGCTGCGCCGCGTGCTCTGGGCCCTCTTCTTCCTGGGCTCGCTGGGGCTGCTGCTGGTGGTCTGCATGGAGCGCGTCACCTACTTCTTCACCTACCCGCACGTCACCAGGCTGGACGAGGTGGCCGCGCCCAACCTGACCTTCCCCGCCATCACCATCTGCAACCTCAACGAGTTCCGCTTCTCCCGCATCACCCGCAACGACCTCTACCACGTGGGCCAGCTGCTGGCCCTGCTCAGCGACCGCTACGAGATCCGCAGCCCCCACCTGGCCGAGCCCCAGCTGCTGGCCGCCCTGCGGGACAAGGCCAACTTCCGGCACTTCAAAGCCAAGCCCTTCGACATGGCCGACTTCTACAACCGCACGGGCCACGACATGGCCGAGATGCTGCTGCAGTGCAGCTTCCGCGGCGCCGACTGCGGCGCCCAGAACTTCACCGCGGTGAGTGCGGCCCCCGCCCGGCACGGCCACGGCCTGCCTCAGGCCCGGGGCTGGGGTGGCTCTGCCTGCGGGGGCTGGGCAAGGTGGGGGGATGACTCCAGGCCCAGGGGCAGCTCGCGGGGGGGTCCTGGGCTGGGTCTGTCCCTCACTTGGGGGGGCGGGGGGGGCTGCTGGCGTCAGCGAGGGAACAAGGTGACGGTTCACCCCTCCCCCACGTGCCTAGTGCTGGGCACGGCACTCCTGCTCCCCCCGCGGCTGGGCTGCTGTCCCCCCATCTCTGGAGCTAATATCCGCCCGGCAGGACCAGGCCCCGCTCCGGGGCCCATCTGTTCCCTCGCCCAGCTGTCTGCGGACATGCCAGGCTCCCCTCTGCCTCTGGTACCCCACAGCCGCAGGGCTCCAGCCCCTGCCAGCCACTGAGCTGCCGGCCCCGTCCGGGTGCATGGGCCCCCAGCTGTCTCTGGTGCCACGAGCTGGGCGACATTCGGGAGCCGGGGCTGGAGGCTAAGGCTCAGTCATCAGCTCCCGAAAGCATCTTTCTGGGCCGCAGGCCGACGGGCGTTTCCCAGAGGAGACACCCCGGATGCCGCACCAGGGTCACTACAGCCCTCCTCGCAGGACGGGCCCGAATGCCACAAGCAATGGCCTGGCCCCTGCAGCCTGGCTAGGAGCCCCCCGCCTCGCCCCGCTGGCCTGTGGGCCTGGCTGTCCCCCTGGCTGGCTGAGCAGCACTGGACGCTCTGACCCCATTGATATCCCCTACACGCTGCCGGCCGCGCTGCCCTGTGCCGGTCAGCGGCCACGTGGCTCAGACACACCCTCGCGGCGCGCGCCCAAGCCGGCCTGGCACAGGGGGTTCAGCTGGAACCATTTCTGCGGTTTGCAGTGACACGGACCCGACCCCTTGGGAACACTCCCTGCACCCCCAGCCAAGCCACTTCTCGGCCGCACGCCGCTCGCCTCGCTGGCCAGCGAGCGCCGCTGCGTCCTCCCTCTGGCCCGTCCTGCGCCGCGCTCGGTGCCGAGAGTGACTCTGCTGCCCCAGCCCAGGTGGGACAGGCGGCGTTGGCTGGCCGTGGCCGCAGCTCCCGCAGGCGGCCCAAACGGGGGGCAGGGGGAGCTCAGTGTCCTTCGCACCCACAGGACCGTGCTCGCAGCCTAGTGCCAGGAGCAGAAACCAAGAATCCCGCGGCTAGCTTCGCCACTGTCGCACACTTGGGTAAAGGGGGGCCGTGTGTGCATGCGTGTGTGACGCAGGGGCCATGGGTGCCCGTGTGACATGGGGCAGTGTGTGTCCCTGACCAGGCTGCTCTGCTGTGGGTAACTCCCCCGTCAGCCCCGCACCCCTGGAGCTGGGACCTGCCCTCGAGAGCGGACGCTGGCGCGTGGGTGCAGACCCTGCTCATGCCCAATGCTGGGCGGAGCTGGACCCTGTGCAAGCTGTGCCAGGGGCCTGCTGCAGCTGCGGGGCAGGTGGGCGGGTGCACGGCCTTGGTTGGTGTTTGCTGGGTGCTGCCCCTTTAAGAACGGAGTGGGGCAGACAGTGTTTGCAGGAGGCAGGTGGGGAGGATTCCTCTCTGGGGCAGGGCAGAAGCCCTGGCTCAGGGGAGCTCCCAGGTACTTCAGCTCTGGCCTCTCCCAGCAGGGGGCACTGTGGGGGCGGGGCAGGCACTCTGGCTGTGTCGGGGGGGGGGGGGAGAAGCTCCCGGCTACTCCAGTCCCAGCAGGGGGCACTGTGGGGGTGGGGCAGGTGCACTGGCTGTGTGTGGGGGGGGGGAGACGCTCCCGGCTACTCCAGTCCCAGCAGGGGGCGCTGTGGGGGCGGGGCAGGTGCGCTGGCTGTGTCGGGGGGAGCTCCCAGCTACTCCAGTCCCAGCAGGGGGCGCTGTGGGGCGGGGCAGGTGCGTGGGCTGCAGCGAGAGAGGGACCCCGGGAGACTCAGGAATGGGGTGAGCAGAGCTGGGGATGGAGCCAGGCGCTGAGAGCGCTGAGGCCTAGGGTGGCGCCTGCCCGAGCAGGGCGACAGGCTGGGACCTTCGTGTGGGGCCGGGATGCAGGGCAGCGGGGCACCAGGTGCAGACTCTCCGTTTCCCGCGCGGGGCAGGCAGGCCACACGCTCCAGGCTTAGGGGAGGGATCCCTCTGTCCCCACCCACGCGGAGCCGGTGGAACTCCCTGCCACAGGGTCTCGCTTGGGCCAAGGGTTCAGGCACGGTCAGAGCGTCGGACGTTGCTGTGGATAACGAGAGCGTCCATCTGGCCGGGCTGCCTGCGACAGCACTGGGCCGGCGTCCGCCAGGGGCTTGGGGGGTCTCCCTCTGGGCAGGGTCCCTTGGAGCTGCTGGGCCTGGCCCTGCTGGGCCGGGCCGGCCTGGCAGCTTGGGGGCCAGGGAGAAGGCAGATCCAGGGACGAGCGGGGGCGTGGGAGGCTGGAGAGGGGACAGGCCCATGGAGGGGGCAATGAGGGAGCCCCGCGACTCTTCCCTGCCCCACATGGCTCTGGCCTGAAGGGGCAGCCCCAAGCTCACAGCCCCTCCTGGCAGTGCCCACCCTGTGCTCAGCTCTCACTGCAGCTGGGGCCACCCCCACAATAGCAGGGGTGTCGTCCCCCCCCGAGCCCCGGCGGGCAGGCGAGGGGCGTTCAAAGGAGACCGGACACGGATGGTCATGGAGGCAGCTCCCCGCCCCCGCGTCACCATGGCCCCCTCTCCCCCTTCTTTAGATGGATCCTTTGTTACCATGGCAATGGCTCCCCTCTTTCAGTGCAGCCGTTGCCATGGCGATGCCTCCTCTCCCTTACCTGTGTAGCTGTTGCCAGGACAGCGTCCCTGGTGTGGGTTGGGTGCTGCGGTACCCGCATGGGCCTGCTGCGCCCATCACACCCCTACCCAGGGCACTGGGGTGAAAGTCTCCAACCCACGGCCAGTCGCCATTTCGGGGTGCCCCACACGGGGGGCGGGCAGGTGTGACGCAGCAGGGAGGGGGGAGTGTTGACCTGGGAATGTGGCAGGGGAGTTTCATTGGGGATGGGAGACCCGAGAGCCTGTCACCTGAGCCAGGAGGGGGAGGTGACACCTCTGTCTGGGAAACTAGACAAAGGCTGCAGGAGGGAGCCTGCTGGGGGGGTTTAGTTTCAGTTTGGGGCTGGGTGGTGGAACGCAGGGAACCCCAGGGCTGGGGTCTAAGCTCCCTGCTCCACCAGAAGGACTTGACTGAGGGGTCCTGGTTGTACCCACAACCTCTGTTTTGGACTGTGTTCCTATTGTCCAATAAACCTCTCGTTTTCCTGGCTGGCTGAGAGTCTCAGTGAATCCCAGGAAGAGGGGTGCAGGGCCTGGACTCCCCCACACCCTATGACAACTGGTGGCAGCGGTGGGATCTACTGCACCCCGTGAACGGCGCTTCCTGCAGTAAGTGACTGGGGAACAGTAAAACGAAGGGGGATTGACGGGGACCAGGTGTGCTGAAGATTCAGAGAGAGACGGTTTCAGGGGGAGGTTAACCCCTGGGAGTGTGTGACCAGAGGGAAGGACTTTTGCAGTAACAGGGTCCCCCGGGGGATTGCAGCGAGCGGTCCCAGGGGCGGAGGAGTCTGCAGCTCGACCCTGGCAAAGAGGTGGTGACCTCAAGAAGGACTGGCACACTAGGGGCTTTTCCTGGAAACTGTGGGAAGCTGCCCGGCCTGCGAGTGGCCAGCAGGGAGATGTACGCTAAACGCCTTAAGAGCGACCTGGTGGAGCTGTGCAGGCAGAGGGGGCTGCGCATCGGGAGGTCCACCAAGGAACAGCTGATTGCCCAGTTGGAGGAGAGGGATCTCTTGGATGACCCGATCCCTGTCCCGGAGGGAAGTCGCCCGGCGGACGCAGCGTGGGCCCTGGGGCCTGACCAGGCTGGGAGGGGTCAGACTGCTGCCCAGGACACCCCGAGACCCTTCCTACCTATGCCTGGGGGAGGGGTTGGGGGAAGCCCGGCCAGTACCGAGGGCACCCTGACCCCAGCAGCCAGCAGGGGATCCTCCCGGCGGAGCTCCCCGTCCCTGGAGCGGATGCGGCTGGAATGGGAGAGGGAGATGAAAATGAGGGAGCTGGAGGATCATGAAAAGCAACGTCAACATGAGCAGGAGGAGAAGGAGAGGGAGCGTCAGGAGAAGGAGAAACAAAGACAGCATGAACTGGAGCTGGCCAGGCTGAGGAGCAGTGGGGCCCCCGCTGCGGTGAGTGCGGGGGGACCCAAGACTGCAAGGAGCTTTGATAAGTGCTTCCTGGCCCAGCGGAAGGAGGGGGAGGACATGGATAGCTTCCTGACGGCCTTTGAGAATGCCTGCGAGATGCATAGGGTTGACCCTGCAGACAGGCTCCAGTTTCTCACCCCCTTACTGGACCCCAAAGCCATGGAGATATACAGCCGAATGACAGGGGCGGAGGCAGGAGACTATGAACTGTTCAAACAGGCCCTGCTCCGTGAGTTTGGGCTGACCCCCGAGATGTACCGGAGAAGGTTCCGGAGTCAGCGTAAAACGCCTGAGGTCACCTACCTACAACTGGTCAACCGGATGCAGGGATATGCCGGCAAGTGGACAGCGGGGGCCCAAGCTAAAGAGGACCTGCTTGACCTAATCGTACTGGAGCAACTGTATGAACAGTGCCCGTCCGACCTGAGGCTGTGGCTGGTGGACAAAAAGCTCGAGAACCCCCAGCACGCAGGGCAGCTGGCCGACGAGTTTGTGAACCGTCGGTCAGGGGGTAGCCGGGAGGAATCCCAAAAGAACAGCCCCCCCCCCCCTCCGATGCAGAGAGAGAGTCACCCTGGGACCTCCCGGCGGGGAAATAGGGAGAACCCCCTCCAAAGGGGAACGCCTGGCGTCGGGCCCCTCCGACCCGCTCGAGGGGACCAACGTGACCTGAGCTGCTATCACTGTGGCCAGAGAGGCCACGTACGGACCCAATGCCCCAGGCTCAGGGACAAACTGAGCAGACCCAACCTACCCAGGGTTAACTGGGTAGGGACTCAGCGGGACGAGGGGCAGGCGACCCAGGAAAGGGGGGCTACCAGTTTACCACCTGCTCAGGAGGGAAGAGTACCCCCGGCCAGCCCCGCCAGAGGGCCGGATGCTCCGGACTCAGGGTGCTCGGTTTACAGGGTGGGCGCGGGGCTGTCCCTCCGGAGAGAGTGCCTTGTTCCCCTGGAGGTGGATGGGAGGAAGGTCAATGGATACTGGGATACGGGCGCGGAGGTGACGCTGGCCCGGCCCGAGGTGGTGGCCCCAGATCGGGTGGTGCCCAACACCTACCTGACCCTGACGGGGGTGGGCAGGACCCCATTCAAGGTGCCCATGGCAGGGGTACACCTGAAATGGGGGGCCAAGGAGGGACCCAAGGACATGGGGGTGCACCACCATTTGCCCACTGAGGTTTTGATGGGGGGAGACCTAGAGGACTGGCCAAGCAACCCCCAGACCACCCTGGTTGTGACCCGTAGCCAGAGCCGGCAAGGGGCACTGCGCCCTGACATTGCGGAGGCTACCACACCGGAGGCACAGGACCCTACCCTGGTGGGGAGGGAGCGCCGAGGGGCATGGCTCAGAGAGGCTGTGGCCTCAGACCTGGCCAGTGAGGGGGAACCGGTTGTGATGAAGTGGGACTGTTCTTAATGTTTCCTCTGAATAGTGTGGGGGTGCCTCAGTTTCCCCTATGCAGTTTTGAAGTATCTAGGGGGTGAGGTAAGGGTGTATGATCACTGCAGAGCCCTAGAGGGCAGGTGTGGGCAGGGGTCTGGACACAGAGGATGGCCGACACCCTGTTTCCTAGCAACTGATGGCCTGGCCTTCCCCCCTGCAAGGTGAGAGCTAAAGGGTTGGAGAACAAAGGAATCAGGTGCCCTCCTGGCCCCGGAAAGGGACAAAGCCCAGAGGAGGAGGGGCTGGAGACAGTTTCAGTTTGGGGCTGGCTGGGACATGGAGTGAAGGGCAGACGTGGTTGTCTGGCTCACTGCCCCCCAAAATGGACCCAGCTGAGGGGTCCTGTTCTCTGCACCTACAAGCTCTGTTTTAGACCATGTTCCTGTCGTCTAATAAACCTTCTGTTTTACTGGCTGGCTGAGAGTCCCGTCTGACTGCGGAGTTGGGGGGCAGGACCCTCTGGCTTCCCCAGGACTCCGCCTGAGCGGACTGGCTGTGGGAAGCGCACGGAGGGGCAGAGGAGGCTGAATGCTCCGAGGTCAGACCCAGGAAGCTGGAAGCCATGTGAGCTGTGTGTCCTGCAGACAGGCTGCTCACAGAAAGGAAACTGCCCCAGAGTCCTGCCTGGCTTTGTAGGGAGCCGTTCCAGAGCATCGCCAGGGGACTCCGTGACACAGGCCCCCATCCCTTCCCCAGCCGCTGAGTTCCAGGCTGAGTTGAGGAAAGATCCCTCCTTGCGGAAGCTCAGGGACCTGGCCGACCTCAGTGTGGGACGGACCATGAGGAGAGGCTGCCAGGAGAGGTTCCTGTGGGAGAAGAGGTTCCTGTACCGAGAATGGGCTCCCCCAGGGGAAGGGGAGTCCTGTGGGATCAGGAGGCAGCTGGTGGTCCCCCAGAAGTATCGCCGTAAGCTCCTGTCCCTGGCCCATGACATCCCCCTCGCAGGGCACCAGGGAATCCAGCGCACCCGGCAGAGGTTGCTACAGAACTTTTACTGGCCCGGGGTCTTTACCACGGTCCGGCAGTATTGCCGATCCTGTGACCCCTGTCAGAGGGTGGGGAAGGCCCGGGACAAGGGGAAAGCGCCTTTGAAACCTTTGCCCATCATAGAGGAGCCTTTCCAGAAGGTGGCCATGGACATCGTGGGGCCTCTCAGCAAGACGACCCGGTCGGGGAAGAAATACATTCTGGTGGTGGTAGATTTTGCCACCCGCTACCCCGAGGCAGTGCCCTTAGCTTCCATTGAAGCAGACACCGTGGCGGATGCGCTCCTGACCATTTTCAGCCGAGTGGGGTTCCCCAAGGAAGTCTTGACAGACCAAGGGTCCAGCTTCATGTCGGCCCTGCTCCGGTGCTTGTGGGAGAAATGTGGGGTCCGGCACAACTGGGCCTCAGCTTATCACCCCCAGTCCAATGGGCTGGTGGAGAGGTTTAACGGGACGCTAAAGATGATGCTAAAAACCTTTATGAACCAGCACCCGCAGGATTGGGACAAGTACTTACCTCACCTGCTGTTCGCGTACAGGGAGGTGCCCCAGGAGTCTACCGGATTTTTGCCTTTTGAACTGTTATATGGAAGGAGGGTGAGGGGCCCCCTGGACCTGATGAGAGACGAGTGGGAGGGGAAGGCCACTCCCGATGGAGAGTCAGTGGTGGAGTATGTCCTGATCTTCCGAGAGAGACTGGCTGAACTCATGGGCCTGGCCAGGGAGAATCTGGCCAGAGCCCAGAAGAAGCAGAAGGTCTGGTATGACTGCACGGTGCAGGCCCGCGCCTACGCCGCCGGAGATCCGGTGATGGTTCTCCCGGTTTGTGATGGTTCTCACGGGGAGTGAGAAAGAACAAACTACAGGCCGCCTGGGAGGGCCCTTTCAAGGTCGTCAAGCAGCTCAATGAGGTAAACTATGTGGTGGAGCTGTCGAACCGGGCCCACCACCGCCGGGTGTACCATGTGAATATGATGAAGCCATATTATGCCAGGGGGAATGTGGTGTTGGCCGTGTGTGGACAGTGGGAGGAGCAGGGAGATGACCCTTTAGTAGATCTATTCCCTGGGACCAGAGCTGGTTCCCCCCTGGAAACAATTCCCCTCTCGGATCGGGTAACCCCTGCCCAGCAAGCTGAGGTCAGGGGGGTGCTGCATCCGTCCCGACAGCTGTTTTCCAACCAGCCTGGACGCACTAATCTGACTGTCCACCGGGTGCAGACAGGGTCGCACCCGCCGATAAGATGCTCCCCCTTCCGAGTCACAGGGAAAACTGCTCAGGACCTGGAAAGAGAGGTCCGGGACATGCTGGCTTTGGGGGTGATCCAGCCATCGGCCAGCCCTTGGGCCTCGCCGGTGGTGCTGGTCCCCAAAAAGGACGGGTCGGTCCAGTTCTGTGTGGACTATCGGAAGCTCAATGCCATCACTGTATCTGATGCCTACCCCATGCCCAGGCCGGACGAGCTCCTAGACAAGCTGGGAGGAGCTCGATACCTTACCACCATGGACCTTACAAAGGGCTACTGGCAAGTGCCGCTGGATGCAGATGCCCGGCTGAAATCGGCCTTTATCACCCCTCTGGGGCTCTATGAGTTCCTGACCCTGCCTTTCGGCCTCAAGGGAGCGCCAGCCACCTTCCAGCGCCTGGTGGATCAGCTACTGAGGGGGATGGAGAGTTTTGCCATGGCGTATATTGATGACATCTGTGTCTTTAGCTAGACCTGGGAGGACCACGTGTCCCAGGTTAGACAAGTGCTGGACCGACTCCAGGGGGCTGGGCTGACTGTAAAAGCGGAGAAGTGCAAGGTGGAGATGGCTGAAGTATCTTACCTGGGCCATCGGGTGGGGAGCGGCCGCCTAAAGCCGGAACCGGCCAAGGTGGAGGTGATCAGAGACTGGCCCGCTCCCCACACCAAAAAGCAGGTCCAAGCCTTTATTGGGATGGCAGGATACTACCGAAGATTTGTGCCCCACTTTAGCGCCATAGCCACCCCCATCACTGAGCTGTGCAAGAAGGGGAAGCCAGACAAGGTGGTCTGGACCGAGCAGTGCCAGGAGGCTTTCCGGGCCCTGAAGGAGGCTCTGGTCAGTGGCCCAGTTCTGGCAAACCCAGACTTTGACAAGCCCTTTGTGGTGTTCACCGACGCCTCCAACACGGGACTGGGGGCGGTGTTAATGCAGGAGGATGGAAAGGGGGAGAGACACCCCATCGTGTACCTGAGCAAGAAGTTGCTACCCTGGGAGCAACACTACGCGGCCATCGAGAAGGAGTGCCTGGCCATGGTGTGGGCCCTCAAGAAACTAGAGCCCTATCTCTTCGGGCGACACTTCACCGTCTACACCGACCACTCTCCCCTGACCTGGCTGCACCAGATGAAAGGAGCCAACGCCAAGCTCCTGAGGTGGAGCCTGCTCCTGCAGGATTACGACATGGACGTGGTCCACGTGAAGGGAAGTGCCAACCTGATAGCGGATGCGCTGTCCCGGAGAGGGGGCCCCGAACTTCCCCAGGTCACTGGTCAGAGTGACCCCGCTCCGTTCAGTCTCGAAGGGGGGAGAGATGTGACGCAGCAGGGAGGGGGGAGTGTTGACCTGGGAATGTGTCACGGAGTGTGGGGGAGTCCAGGCCCTGCACCCCTCTTCCTGGGATTCACTGAGACTCTCAGCCAGCCAGTAAAACGGGAGGTTTATTGGATAATAGGAACACAGTCTCAAGCAGAACTTGTGGGTACAACCAGGACCCCTCAGTCAGGTGGAGGGCAGGGAGCTTAGACCCCAGCCTTGGGGTTCCCTGCGTTCCACCACCCAGCCCAAAACTGAAACCAAACCCCCCCCAGCCGGCTCCCTCCTGCAGCCTTCGTCCAGTTTCCGGGGCAGAGGTGTCACCTCCCCCTCCCCCTCCTGGCTCAGGTGACAGGCTCTCAGGTCTCCCATCCCCAGGGCACATTCCCAGGTCAACACCCCCCCTGTCCTGCGTCACACAAACAAAGCCTTTTATGGCATCGAGAAAGGTTCTGGCTGCGGCTGCATCAGACAGACAGTGAGGCTAAACCCAGGATCAGGAGCAAACACTGTTCCCCTCTGCAGCGGGGTAGGACAATTCCCAGCTCAGTAAATTCCTGGGATGGGCCCATGGATTCATCCCCCTCCTTTATCCAGCATTGCATGGCAAGCAAGGCCCACAAGCACCCCCCCCCAAATCAATTAGTCCCTTTCTCCCCACAAACACATTCCTGCAGGTACTAGTACAAGCCATTCGAGCAAAGGCCAAAGCTGGGTATGTTTGCTCTGGAAAAGAGGAGATTCAGGGGGGACATGACAGCAGGCTTTGAATACTTGAAAGGCTGCCACGAAAAGGATGGAGAAAAGCTGTTCTCTCTGGAGGGCAGGACAAGAGGCCATGGGGTCAAACTCCAGCAGAGCAGATTGAGATGAAATCTCAGGAAAAACTTCCCAGCTGTAGGAGCAGTGGGACAATTGAACTGATGCCTCGGGGGGTTGTGGAAGCGCCTTCCCTGGAGGGTTTCTCAAGGAGGCTGGAGCTGTCTGTCTGGGATGGGACAGACCCAACAGCTCCTGCAGGGTGGTGGGGGTTGGACTAGCTGACCCCGGGGCCCTACGATTCTCCCACTTTGCCATTGGGCCAGGCAGTCCATTGCGTGGGAGCACAGAGCATCCCTGACCCCTGGTGCCCAGGCACGTCCAGCTCCAGGTCCTGGCTGAGGGGGCCAGTTCCGCGGCCCCTGGCCGTCACAGGGCCAGTCAGGGGGAATTGGCTCCCCAAGGACTGGGACGAGCCCAGCGACTGCACTGATGTGGACACTGGCCTCCAAGCGGGTGGGTAGCCACGTGCCCATAGCCGCTCTGCACTGGCTGAGCACGGGTCAGGGGCTGGTTTCACGAGCCCAGGCAGGAGGGGGTCACACGGTGGGGACAGGAACGTCGCTTGTGCCAGGGTCCTGCCGTGGGAATACCATCCCAGCCTGTCCCTGAATGTCGACTCCCAGCTGGTGACAAACCCTGGTATTGTGAGCGTCCCCAGTGCACTGTGGGTCACGAGGGCCTGCGTACCAACGGAATAGTGCCCATATGCTCTTGGGGGGCAAACCCTGGGCACATGGATCCCATCCGTGGGCTGTTCTCAACGCCGACAAGGCCTCCAGACTAGCGTCACTGCGGCCGCCCTGAGGCAAACCGCGCGCCTGGCTGCTCAGACACCCCCGCCGCGCCCGCCGCAGGGTGGACCCCAGACCAGGTGGCACTGGAACCGTAGCCATCCGGGGCAGGCGGCTCCTGCGGTGTCTTTACTCAGTGGGACACGGCCCCAACCTGCTCCCCACGCTCCAGAAACGTGGCTTTCGTCAGATCTCACCCCGGGGTGCATGGTGCTGGGCCCCACCGCTGTGCCTGTGGCCTGCGCCAGCCGTGCCTGGCCACGGACTGGGCTTTACCGGCTGTGCTGAGCACCACGAGGCTGCTGCGCCAGGTATTCCCCCCCTCTCCTGCTCTGTCCTCACCTCCGCCAGGCCCCACGGCTGGGTCAGAAAGCGCTGCCCAAGTGTCCCCCTGCCTCGCCGAGCTCCTGACGGGCGAGGGACTGGGTAGCTGGGAGTGCACAGGCCAGAACGACAGCTCAGCACATGGCCCAGCCCCCGCCCCGAACCCACCCCCCCCCCCCCCGACACAGCACAGCTCTGCACATGGCCCAGCCCCCCTGGCCCTCCCCCGACACAGCACAGCTCTGCACATGGCCCAGCCCCGCCAGTGCGGCAGGTCCCGGTGCAGTGTCTCCCTGGGCTGGACTGGGGCTGACCCCTTGTGCCCGGCTCTGTCTCCCCTGCAGATCTTCACACGCCTGGGCAAGTGCTACACGTTCAATGCCGGGGCGCCGGGCACCGAGCCCCTCACCACCGTCAAGGGCGGCTCCGGCAACGGGCTGGAGCTCATGCTGAATATCCAGCAGGACGAGTACCTGCCCGTCTGGGGGGAGAGCGGTGAGGCTGGGCGCCGGGCACAGGGCTCCCCGCACCCCTGGGACGGCAGCACTCCCCCAGACAGCGACGCCTGGCATGGACAGCCCTGCCCAACCCCGTCCCCGGGACAGTGACACCCCCGCCTCGCCCGCCCCGCCCGACCCCGTCCCCCCGGGACAGCGACACCCCGCCTCGCCTGCCCCGCCCGCCCCGTCCCCGGGACAGTACCTGCCCGTCTGGGGGGAGAGCGGTGAGGCTGGGCGCCGGGCACAGGGCTCCCCGCACCCCTGGGACGGCAGCACTCCCCCAGACAGCGACGCCTGGCATGGACAGCCCCGCCCAACCCCGTCCCCGGGACAGTGACACCCCCGCCTCGCCCGCCCCGCCCGACCCCGTCCCCCCGGGACAGCGACACCCCGCCTCGCCTGCCCCGCCCGCCCCGTCCCCGGGACAGTACCTGCCCGTCTGGGGGGAGAGCGGTGAGGCTGGGCGCCGGGCACAGGGCTCCCCGCACCCCTGGGACGGCAGCACTCCCCCAGACAGCGACGCCTGGCATGGACAGCCCCGCCTGCCCCCTCCCCGGGACAGCGACACCCCGCCAAGCCCGGCCCCGCCCGACCCCGTCACCCCGGGACAGCGACACCCCGCCTCGCCCGGCCCCGCCCGACCCCGTCCCCAGGACAGCGACACCCCGCCTCACCCGGCCCAGCCCGACCCCGTCCCCGGGACAGCGACACCCCGCCTCGCCCGGCCCCGCTCGACCCCGTCACCCCGGGACAGTGACACCCCGGGTCCCCCGACCCCGTCCCCGGGACAGCGACACGCCCGCCCCGCCTGACCCCATCCCCGGGACAGTGACACCCCACCTCGCCCGTCCCCGCCCGACCCCATCCCCGGGACAGCGACACCCCCGCCTCGCCCGCCCCGCCCGACCCCATCCCCGGGACAATGACACCCCGCCTCACCCGTCCCCGCCCGACCCCATCCCCGGGACAGTGACACCCCAGGTCCCCCGACCCCGTCCCCGGGACAGCGACACCCCCGCCTCGCCCGCCCCGCTCGACCCCGTCACCCCGGGACAGTGATACCCCGGGTCCCCCGACCCCGTCCCCGGGACAGCGACACCCCCGCCTCTCCCGGCCCCGCTAGACCCCGTCACCCCGGGACAGTGATACCCCGGGTCCCCCGACCCCGTCACCCCGGGACAGCGACACCCCGCCTCGCCCACCCCGCCCGACCCCATCCCCGGGACAGTGACACCCCGGGTCCCCCGACCCCGTCCCCGGGACAGCGACACCCCCGCCTCGCCCGCCCCGCCCGACCCCGTCAGCCCGGGACAGTGACACCCCGGGTCCCCAGACCCCGTCCCCGGGACAGCGACACCCCCGCCTCGCCCGGCCCCGCCCGACCCCATCCCCGGGACAGTGACACCCCGGGTCCCCCAACCCCGTCCCCGGGACAGCGACACCCCCGCCTCGCCCGGCCCGCCCAACCCCGTCACCCCGGGACAGCGACACCCCGCCTCACCCGTTCCCGCCCGACCCCATCCCCGGGACAGTGACACCCCGGGTCCCCCGACCCCGTCCCCGGGACAGCGACACCCCCGCCTCGCCAGCCCCGCTCGACCCCGTCACCCCGGGACAGTGATACCCCGGGTCCCCCGACCCCGTCACCCCGGGACAGCGACACCCCGCCTCGCCTGCCCCGCCCGACCCCGTCCCCGGGACAGCGACACCCCTCCTCGCCCGGCCCCGCCCGACCCCGTCCCCGGGACAGTGATACCCCGGGTCCCCCGACCCCGTCCCCGGGACAGCGACACCCCCGCCTCGCCAGCCCCGCTCGACCCCGTCACCCCGGGACAGTGATACCCCGGGTCCCCCGACCCCGTCACCCCGGGACAGCGACACCCCGCCTCGCCTGCCCCGCCCGACCCCGTCCCCGGGACAGCGACACCCCTCCTCGCCCGGCCCCGCCCGACCCCGGCCCCGGGACAGTGATACCCCGGGTCCCCCGACCCCGTCCCCGGGACAGCGACACCCCGCCTCGCCCGGCCCCGCTCGACCCCGTCACCCCGGGACAGTGATACACCGGGTCCCCCGACCCCGTCCCCGGGACAGCGACACCCCGGGTCCCCCGACCCCATCCCCGGGACAGCGACACCCCCGCCTCGCCCACCCCGCTCGACCCCGTCACCCCGGGACAGTGATACCCCGGGTCCCCCGACCCCGTCCCCGGGACAGCGACATCCCGCCTCGCCCGGCCCCGCTCGACCCCGTCACCCCGGGACAGTGATACCCCGGGTCCCCCGACCCCGTCCCCGGGACAGTGACACCCCGGGTCCCCCGACCCCATCCCCGGGACAGCGACACCCCCGCCTCGCCCACCCCGCTCGACCCCGTCACCCCGGGACAGTGATACCCCGGGTCCCCCGACCCCGTCACCCCGGGTCAGTGACACCCCCGCCTCGCCTGCCCCGCCCGACCCCGTCACCCAGGGACAGCGACACCCCGCCTCGCCCGCCCCGCCCGACCCCGTCCCCGGGACAGCGACACCCCGCCTCGCCCGCCCCGCCCGCCCCGTCCCCGGGACAGCGACACCCGGCCTCGCCCGCCCCGCCCGCCCCGTCACCCCGGGACAGTGATACCCCGCCTCGCCCGCCCCGCCCGCCCCGTCCCCGTGACAGCGACACCCGGCCTCGCCCGCCCCGCCCGACCCCGTCCCCGTGACAGCGACACCCCGCCTCGCCCAGCCTGCCCGACCCATCCCCGGGACAGCGACACCCGGCCTCGCCCGCCCCGCCCGCCCCGTCCCCGTGACAGCGACACCCCGCCTCGCCCGCCCCGCCCGCCCCGTCACCCCGGGACAGCGACACCCCGCCTCGCCCGCCCCGCCCGCCCCGTCACCCCGGGACAGTGATACCCCGCCTCGCCCGCCCCGCCCGACCCCGTCCCCGGGACAGCGACACCCGGCCTCGCCCGCCCCGCCCGACCCCGTCCCCGTGACAGCGACACCCCGCCTCGCCCAGCCCCGCCCGACCCCGTCCCCGGGACAGTGACACCCCGGGTCCCCCGACCCCGTCACCCCGGGACAGCGACACCCCGCCTCGCCCGCCCCGCCCGACCCCATCCCCGGGACAGTGACACCCCGGGTCCCCCGACTCCGTCCCCGGGACAGCGACACCCCCGCCTCGCCCGCCCCGCCCGACCCTGTCACCCCGGGACAGTGACACCCCGGGTCCCCCGACCCCGTCCCCGGGACAGCGACACCCCCGCCTCGCCCGCCCCGCTCTACCCCGTCACCCCGGGACAGTGATACCCCGGGTCCCCCGACCCCGTCCCCGGGACAGCGACACCCCCGCCTCGCCTGCCCTGCCCGACCCTGTCACCCCAGGACAGTGACACCCCGCCTCGCCCGCCCCGCCCGACCCCATCCCCGGGACAGTGACACCCCGCCTCACCCGGCCCCGCCCGACCCCGTCACCCCGGGACAGTGACACCCCCGGCTCGCCTGGCTCCGCCCGACCCCGTCCCCCGACCCCCTCCCCGGGACAGCGACACCCCGCCAAGCCCGGCCCCGCCCGACCCCATCACCCCAGGACAGTGACACCCCCGCCTCGCCTGGCCCCGCCCGACCCCGGGATAGTGACACCCCGGGTCGCGCAGCCCCACCTGACCCCGTCCCCAGGATAGGAACACCCAGCATAGACAGACACCCTCCCCCCCACCCCCAGACAGCAACACCCCCAGCATGGACAGGTCTATCTCACCCCCCATCCTGAGGATGAAAAGCCACAAGGCAGGAATCAAGTCCAGCTAGCTCCCCCACAGAACAGGAGCCCTCTCCCACCCCCTTTAACACCCCTATGCTCTGCTGTGTTGGCAGATGAGATCTCCTACGAAGCTGGGGTCAAGGTGCAGATCCACAGCCAGGAGGAGCCGCCCTTCATCGACCAGCTGGGTTTCGGTGTGGCGCCCGGCTTCCAGACCTTCGTGTCCTGCCAGCAGCAGAGGGTATCCGTCCTTCCATCTGTCTGTCCATCCCCGGGGCCTGCGGGCCAGCAGGGGTCCTGCCTATCACCCCAGGGCTCGTGGGGCAGGCAGCTGGGGAGGGAGGGAGCCTTGGTGATGACAGAAAGGGGGGTCAGCGCCTCAGGGATCCCTGGGGAGGGATTGCTGGCATGAGGCTGCCCCTTCTCTACAAGGGAGGATGTCAGGAGCCGTTTCTTCCCCCAGGCCCTGGCCGTGTGGATCCGCCTGTCGAGGCAGCTCCCCATGCACGTGTGATCGGAATCTTTGGCCACCAGTGTCTGGGGGGCCGGGCGAGGCGGGGTGTCGCTGTCCCGGGGACGGGGTCGGGCTGGGCCGGGTGAGGCGGGGTGTCACTGTCCCGGGGTGACGGGGTCGGGCGGGGCAGGCGAGGCGGCGGTGTCGCTGTCCCGGGGACGGGGTCGGGGGACCCGGGGTGTCACTGTCCCGGGGATGGGGTCGGGCGGGCATCCAGAGGCAAAGTGACCCTGACTACTCGCCCCACTTGGTACCCGTGGCAGTGAGGTGGGACTCGCATTCCACCAGGTCCACTCTAGCACCTTGTCCTCACGCACTTGCAAATATGAAATATTTCGAGTTAGTTGGTTATGATTCGTTGGGTTTGGTTGATTGGGGATGGCTGGGGTGGGCTGGGGATGGCTGAGGTGGGTGGGACCCCAGCCATCCCCAGTTGGGGTTGGTGGTTTGGTTTGGATTGGATTGGATGGAGTTGGGGTCTAGTTGGTTGGGATGGTCAGTTAGGGTTGAGTGGCTGGGGTTCATGCGGTGTGTTGGGTTAGCAGCAGTGAGTATCCATCCTTCTGTCTGTCTGTCCATAGGTGCAGCTGGTTGGTTTTGGTAGGTTAAGTTTATTTGGTTGAGGTGGGTTGTACTGGTGGGGTGGGTTAGTAGCTGGGGTTGGTTGGGGTTAGTTGGGGTTGGTTGGGGTTAGCTGTCTGGGGACGGTGGCTGGATTTGTTAGTAGCTGGGGTTGGCTGGTTAGGGTTAGCTGGGGTTGGTTGGGGTTAGTTGGTTGGGGACGGTGGCTGGATTTGTTAGTAGCTGGGGTTGGCTGGTTAGGGTTAGGTGGGGTTGGTTGGGGTTAGTTGGTTGGGGATGGTGGCTGGATTTGTTAGTAGCTGTGTTGGCTGGTTAGGGTTAGTTGGGGTTGGTTGGGGTTAGCTGGTTGGGGACGGTGCCTGGATTTGTTAGTAGCTGGGGTTGGCTGGTTAGGGTTAGCTGGGGTTGGTTGGGGTTAGTGGGTTGGGGACGGTGGCTGGATTTGTTAGTAGCTGTGTTGGCTGGTTAGGGTTAGCTGGGGTTGGTTGGGGTTAGCTGGTTGGGCACGGTGGCTGGATTTGTTAGTAGCTGGTGTTGGCTGGTTAGGGTTAGTTGGGGTTGGTTGGGGTTAGCTGGTTGGGGATGGTGGCTGGATTTGTTAGTAGCTGGTGTTGGCTGGTTAGGGTTAGTAGCTGGGGTTGGTTGGGGTTAGTTGGTTGGGGACGGTGGCTGGATTTGTTAGTAGCTGGTGTTGGCTGGTTAGGGTTAGTTGGGGTAGGTTGGGGTTAGCTGGTTGGGGACGGTGGCTGGATTTGTTAGTAGCTGGTGTTGGCTGGTTAGGGTTAGCTGGGGTTGGTTGGGGTTAGTTGGTTGGGGACGGTGGCTGGATTGTGTTAGTAGCTGGTGTTGGCTGGTTAGGGTTAGCTGGGGTTGGTTGGGGTTAGCTGGTTGGGGACGGTGGCTGGATTTGTTAGTAGCTGGTCTTGGCTGGTTAGGGTTAGCTGGGGTTGGTTGGGGTTAGCTGGTTGGGGACGGTGGCTGGATTGTGTTAGTAGCTGGTGTTGGCTGGTTAGGGTTAGTTGGGGTTGGTTGGGGTTAGCTGGTTGGGGACGGTGGCTGGATTTGTTAGTAGCTGGTGTTGGCTGGTTAGGGTTAGCTGGGGTTGGTTGGGGTTAGCTGGTTGGGGACGGTGGCTGGATTTGTTAGTAGCTGGTGTTGGCTGGTTAGGGTTAGCTGGGGTTGGTTGGGGTTAGCTGGTTGAGGACGGTGGCTGGATTTGTTAGTAGCTGGTGTTGGCTGGTTAGGGTTAGTTGGGGTTGGTTGGGGTTAGCTGGTTGAGGACGGTGGCTGGATTTGTTAGTAGCTGGTGTTGGCTGGGGTTAGCTGGTTGAGGATGGTGGCTGGATTTGTTAGTAGCTGGGGTTGGCTGGTTAGGGTTAGCTGGGGTAGGTTGGGGTTAGTTGGTTGGGGATGGTGGCTGGATTGTGTTAGTAGCTGGTGTTGGCTGGTTAGGGTTAGTTGGGGTAGGTTGGGGTTAGTTGGTTGGGGATGGTGGCTGGATTTTGTTAGTAGCTGGTGTTGGCTGGTTAGGGTTAGTTGGGGTTGGTTGGGGTTAGTTGGTTGGGGATGGTGGCTGGATTGTGTTAGTAGCTGTGTTGGCTGGTTAGGGTTAGTTGGGGTTGGTTGGGGTTAGTGGGTTGGGGACGGTGGCTGGATTTGTTAGTAGCTGGGGTTGGCTGGTTAGGGTTAGCTGGGGTTGGTTGGGGTTAGTTGGTTGAGGACGGTGGCTGGATTTGTTAGTAGCTGTGTTGGCTGGTTAGGGTTAGCTGGTGTTGGTTGGGGTTAGCTGGTTGGGGATGGTGGCTGGATTTGTTAGTAGCTGGTGTTGGCTGGTTAGGCTTAGGTGGGGTTGGTTGGGGTTAGTTGGTCGGGGACGGTGGCTGGATTTGTTAGTAGCTGGTGTTGGCTGGTTAGGGTTAGGTGGGGTTGGTTGGGGTTAGCTGGTTGGGGACGGTGGCTGGATTTGTTAGTAGCTGGTGTTGGCTGGTTAGGGTTAGTTGGGGTTGGTTGGGGTTAGCTGGTTGGGGACGGTGGCTGGATTTGTTAGTAGCTGGTGTTGGCTGGTTAGGGTTAGTTGGGGTTGGTTGGGGTTAGCTGGTTGGGGACGGTGGCTGGATTGTGTTAGTAGCTGGTGTTGGCTGGTTAGGGTTAGCTGGGGTTGGTTGGGGTTAGCTGGTTGGGGATGGTGGCTGGATTTGTTAGTAGCTGGTGTTGGCTGGTTAGGGTTAGCTGGGGTTGGTTGGGGTTAGTTGGTTGGGGACGGTGGCTGGATTTGTTAGTAGCTGGGGTTGGCTGGTTAGGGTTAGCTGGGGTTGGTTGGGGTTAGTTGGTTGAGGACGGTGGCTGGATTTGTTAGTAGCTGTGTTGGCTGGTTAGGGTTAGTAGCTGGGGTTGGTTGGGGTTAGTTGGTTGGGGACGGTGGCTGGATTTGTTAGTAGCTGTGTTGGCTGGTTAGGGTTAGCTGGGGTTGGTTGGGGTTAGTTGGTTGGGGACGGTGGCTGGATTTGTTAGTAGCTGTGTTGGCTGGTTAGGGTTAGCTGGGGTTGTTGGGGTTAGCTGGTTGGGGACGGTGGCTGGATTTGTTAGTAGCTGGTGTTGGCTGGTTAGGGTTAGTTGGGGTTGGTTGGGGTTAGTGGGTTGGGGACGGTGGCTGGATTTGTTAGTAGCTGTGTTGGCTGGTTAGGGTTAGTTGGGGTTGGTTGGGGTTAGCTGGTTGGGGACGGTGGCTGGATTTGTTAGTAGCTGTGTTGGCTGGTTAGGGTTAGTTGGGGTTGGTTGGGGTTAGCTGGTTGGGGACGGTGGCTGGATTTGTTAGTAGCTGGGGTTGGCTGGTTAGGGTTAGTTGGGGTTGGTTGGGGTTAGCTGGTTGGGGACGGTGGCTGGATTTGTTAGTAGCTGGGGTTGGCTGGTTAGGGTTAGCTGGGGTTGGTTGGGGTTAGTTGGTTGAGGACGGTGGCTGGATTTGTTAGTAGCTGTGTTGGCTGGTTAGGGTTAGTTGGGGTTGGTTGGGGTTAGCTGGTTGGGGATGGTGGCTGGATTTGTTAGTAGCTGTGTTGGCTGGTTAGGGTTAGTTGGGGTTGGTTGGGGTTAGTGGTTTGGGGACGGTGGCTGGATTTGTTAGTAGCTGGTGTTGGCTGGTTAGGGTTAGTTGGGGTTGGTTGGGGTTAGTGGGTTGGGGACGGTGGCTAGATTTGTTAGTAGCTGTGTTGGCTGGTTAGGGTTAGGTGGGGTTGGTTGGGGTTAGCTGGTTGGGGACGGTGGCTGGATTTGTTAGTAGCTGTGTTGGCTGGTTAGGGTTAGTTGGGGTTGGTTGGGGTTAGTGGTTTGGGGACGGTGGCTGGATTTGTTAGTAGCTGGTGTTGGCTGGTTAGGGTTAGTTGGGGTTGGTTGGGGTTAGTGGGTTGGGGACGGTGGCTAGATTTGTTAGTAGCTGGTGTTGGCTGATTAGGGTTAGTTGGGGTTGGTCGGGGTTAGTGGGTTGGGGACGGTGGCTGGATTTGTGAGTAGCTGGTGTTGGCTGGTTAGGGTTAGTAGCTGGGGTTGGTTGGGGTTAGTTGGTCGGGGACGGTGGCTGGATTTGTTAGTAGCTGGTGTTGGCTGGTTAGGGTTAGGTGGGGTTGGTTGGGGTTAGCTGGTTGGGGACGGTGGCTGGATTTGTTAGTAGCTGGTGTTGGCTGGTTAGGGTTAGTTGGGGTTGGTTGGGGTTAGCTGGTTGGGGACGGTGGCTGGATTTGTTAGTAGCTGGTGTTGGCTGGTTAGGGTTAGCTGGGGTTGGTTGGGGTTAGCTGGTTGGGGACGGTGGCTGGATTGTGTTAGTAGCTGGTGTTGGCTGGTTAGGGTTAGCTGGGGTTGGTTGGGGTTAGCTGGTTGGGGACGGTGGCTGGATTTGTTAGTAGCTGGTGTTGGCTGGTTAGGGTTAGTTGGGGTTGGTTGGGGTTAGCTGGTTGGGGACGGTGGCTGGATTTGTTAGTAGCTGGTGTTGGCTGGTTAGGGTTAGTTGGGGTTGGTTGGGGTTAGCTGGTTGGGGACGGTGGCTGGATTTGTTAGTAGCTGGGGTTGGCTGGTTAGGGTTAGTTGGGGTTGGTCGGGGTTAGTGGGTTGGGGACGGTGGCTGGATTTGTTGGTAGCTGTGTTGGCTGGTTAGGGTTAGCTGGGGTTGGTTGGGGTTAGTGGGTTGGGGATGGTGGCTGGATTTGTTAGTAGCTGTGTTGGCTGGTTAGGGTTAGTTGGGGTTGGTTGGGGTTAGCTGGTTGGGGACGGTGGCTGGATTGTGTTAGTAGCTGGTGTTGGCTGGTTAGGGTTAGCTGGGGTTGGTTGGGGTTAGTTGGTTGGGGACGGTGGCTGGATTTGTTAGTAGCTGTGTTGGCTGGTTAGGGTTAGTTGGGGTTGGTTGGGGTTAGCTGGTTGGGGACGGTGGCTGGATTTGTTAGTAGCTGGTGTTGGCTGGTTAGGGTTAGCTGGGGTTGGTTGGGGTTAGTGGGTTGGGGACGGTGGCTGGATTTGTTAGTAGCTGTGTTGGCTGGTTAGGGTTAGTTGGGGTTGGTTGGGGTTAGCTGGTTGGGGACGGTGGCTGGATTTGTTAGTAGCTGGGGTTGGTTGGTTAGGGTTAGCTGGGGTTGGTTGGGGTTAGCTGGTTGGGGATGGTGGCTGGATTTGTTAGTAGCTGGTGTTGGCTGGTTAGGGTTAGTTGGGGTTGGTTGGGGTTAGCTGGTTGGGGACGGTGGCTGGATTTGTTAGTAGCTGTGTTGGCTGGTTAGGGTTAGCTGGGGTTGGTTGGGTTTAGTTGGTTGGGGACGGTGGCTGGATTTGTTAGTAGCTGTGTTGGCTGGTTAGGGTTAGTAGCTGGGGTTGGTTGGGGTTAGTTGGTTGGGGACGGTGGCTGGATTTGTTAGTAGCTGTGTTGGCTGGTTAGGGTTAGTTGGGGTTGGTTGGGGTTAGCTGGTTGGGGATGGTGGCTGGATTTGTTAGTAGTTGGTGTTGGCTGGTTAGGGTTAGTTGGGGTTGGTTGGGGTTAGCTGGTTGGGGACGGTGGCTGGATTTGTTAGTAGCTGTGTTGGCTGGTTAGGGTTAGCTGGGGTTGGTTGGGGTTAGTTGGTTGGGGACGGTGGCTGGATTTGTTAGTAGCTGTGTTGGCTGGTTAGGGTTAGTAGCTGGGGTTGGTTGGGGTTAGTTGGTTGGGGACGGTGGCTGGATTTGTTAGTAGCTGTGTTGGCTGGTTAGGGTTAGTAGCTGGGGTTGGTTGGGGTTAGCTGGTTGGGGACGGTGGCTGGATTTGTTAGTAGTTGGTGTTGGCTGGTTAGGGTTAGTTGGGGTTGGTTGGGGTTAGCTGGTTGGGGACGGTGGCTGGATTTGTTAGTAGCTGGGGTTGGCTGGTTAGGGTTAGCTGGGGTTGGTTGGGGTTAGTTGGTTGGGGACGGTGGCTGGATTGTGTTAGTAGCTGGTGTTGGCTGGTTAGGGTTAGTTGGGGTTGGTTGGGGTTAGCTGGTTGGGGACGGTGGCTGGATTTGTTAGTAGCTGGGGTTGGCTGGTTAGGGTTAGCTGGGGTTGGTTGGGGTTAGCTGGTTGGGGATGGTGGCTGGATTGTGTTAGTAGCTGGTGTTGGCTGGTTAGGGTTAGCTGGGGTTGGTTGGGGTTAGCTGGTTGGGGACGGTGGCTGGATTGTGTTAGTTGCTGGTGTTGGCTGGTTAGGGTTAGTTGGGGTTGGTTGGGGTTAGCTGGTTGGGGACGGTGGCTGGATTTGTTAGTAGCTGGTGTTGGCTGGTTAGGGTTAGTTGGGGTTGGTTGGGGTTAGCTGGTTGGGGACGGTGGCTGGATTGTGTTAGTAGCTGGGGTTGGCTGGTTAGGGTTAGCTGGGGTTGGTTGGGGTTAGTTGGTTGGGGACGGTGGCTGGATTGTGTTAGTAGCTGGTGTTGGCTGGTTAGGGTTAGTTGGGGTTGGTTGGGGTTAGCTGGTTGGGGACGGTGGCTGGATTTGTTAGTAGCTGGGGTTGGTTGGTTAGGGTTAGCTGGGGTTGGTTGGGGTTAGTTGGTTGGGTACGGTGGCTGGATTTGTTAGTAGCTGGGGTTGGCTGGTTAGGGTTAGCTGGGGTTGGTTGGGGTTAGTTGGTTGAGGACGGTGGCTGGATTTGTTAGTAGCTGTGTTGGCTGGTTAGGGTTAGTAGCTGGGGTTGGTTGGGGTTAGTTGGTTGGGGACGGTGGCTGGATTTGTTAGTAGCTGTGTTGGCTGGTTAGGGTTAGCTGGGGTTGGTTGGGGTTAGCTGGTTGGGGACGGTGGCTGGATTTGTTAGTAGCTGGTGTTGGCTGGTTAGGGTTAGTTGGGGTTGGTTGGGGTTAGCTGGTTGGGGACGGTGGCTGGATTTGTTAGTAGCTGTGTTGGCTGGTTAGGGTTAGTTGGGGTTGGTTGGGGTTAGCTGGTTGGGGACGGTGGCTGGATTTGTTAGTAGCTGGGGTTGGCTGGTTAGGGTTAGTTGGGGTTGGTTGGGGTTAGTTGGTTGGGGACGGTGGCTGGATTTGTTAGTAGCTGGTGTTGGCTGGTTAGGGTTAGTTGTGGTTGGTTGGGGTTAGCTGGTTGGGGACGGTGGCTGGATTTGTTAGTAGCTGGGGTTGGTTGGGGTTAGCTGGTTGGGGACGGTGGCTGGATTTGTTAGTAGCTGGGGTTGGTTGGGGTTAGCTGGTTGGGGACGGTGGCTGGATTTGTTAGTAGCTGGGGTTGGCTGGTTAGGGTTAGCTGGGGTTGGTTGGGGTTAGCTGGTTGGGCACGGTGGCTGGATTTGTTAGTAGCTGGGGTTGGTTGGGGTTAGCTGGTTGGGTTGGGTTTGTAGCGGGGGTTAGTTAGATTAGTTGATTGGTTGGGTATGGTGGTTGTGTTAGTAGCTGCGGTTTGCTGGTTAGTTGGGACTGGGGGGCTGGTTGGGGTGGGTTAAAGATGGGGCTGGTGGCTAGAATCTCTCTCCAGTCGGCTCTCAATGCTGCAGATGAAGTTGTCTCTGAATTGTGCTGGCTTTCTAATTACACAGTCTGAACATGTAACAACCTGGTCATCGAGCTGTCCATTAGTTGCAGTGACTGCGTGGTTGGGTAGGAACCCTTGAGTTGTATCCTTGTTCTGCATTCTCCATCTGTGGAGTTTGCTCTGTTGTTTATTCTCTCGGAGGAACAAACTGTAGGTGTCGACATTTTCTGCTGAACTCTCCACTGCTGGTGTTGATCGTATACGATCCAGGCACTGAATTGTTTTTCTTTATGGCAGCTGGCATTGTCCCTCCTTTTTCTTCATCCAGTTTGACATGAACGTGGTCACCACGTTCTAGACCCATCAGTCCTCTGAGTGAAGTTTGTTGTAAAAGTGTTCATAAGATCTTTTAGCTTTTTTATCCAATTTGGCTACTGTCTTCATGTCTGGCCACTTTGGAGATAGGTTTCTTTCCACAGTTGGAACAGCCGTTCTGAATTGTCTTCCTATCAGGAACTGTGCTTGACTATATCCAGTAGCTGTTATTGGTGTTGATATGTAACTCAGAAGACAGGTTTCAGAGTAGCAGCCGTGTTAGTCTGTGTTTGCAAAAAGAAAAGGAGGACTTGTGGCACCTTAGAGACTAACCAATTTATTTAAGCATAAGCTTTCGTGAGCTACAGCTCACTTCATCCACTGAATGCATCCGATGAAGTGAGCTGTAGCTCACGAAAGCTTATGCTCAAATAAATTGGTTAGTCTCTAAGGTGCCACAAGTACTCCTTTTCTTTTTTCAGAAGAGCAAGTGTAACAATGTGGCCTCTGACGGGACCCAACGGAGAGTGTCAATTCAGGACAAATTGCTTAGAGCAGGGCAGTCACAGCCCAAGGCTGGGGGTCCTTTACTACTATGGCCCACAAAACCAGCCAAACAGAGAGGACTTCAGTCTCACCCCACTGGCTAACCAGAAGTCACACAAGCAATTCCCTTAGACACTCCCGTTTCCCAGTATCCCCACCAGGGCCACTCGTTATGGGGATGAATGGTTATGAAAACCAATACCCTAGTAAAAGAAAAAAGGTTCTCTTGATCCCAAAGGATCAAGCCCCAGACCCCGGTCAATACACAAGTCAGATATTACCCACAAATCACGCTGTTGCCAATCCTTTAGAATCTAAAATCTAAAGGTTTATTCATAAAAAGAAAAAGATAGAGATGAGAGCTAGAATGGGTTCAATGGAATCAATGACATCCAGTGGTGGCAAAGTTCTTGGTTCAGGCTTGTAGCTGTGATGGAGTAAACTGCTTGCACAAATCAAGTCTCTGGAGAACATCCCCAGCTGGGATGGGTCATTCAGTCCTTGGTTCAGAGCTTCAGTTTGTAGCGAAGTCCCTCCAGAGGTCAGAAGCAGGATTGAAGACAAGATGGAGGGGTTTCCAGGGCCTTTTATATTCTTTCTCTTGTGGGCAGAAACCCCTTTGTTCTCCTGTGCAAAATCACAGCAACAAGATGGAGTTTGGAGTCACATGGGCAAGTCACATGTCCATGCACGACTCAGTTTGCAGGAGGCAGCCATTGCCCACATGCCACCTTGAACGTTCCCAGAAAGACTTATCATGTGGATTGGAGTCTCCCAAGGTCCATTGTCAGTTAAGTGTTTCTTGTTTGGGCACTTAATCTGCAAATTCCTTTCTTAGGAAGCTGACCAGATGCTTCACTGAGGCTACTTAGAATCAAAACAGATTGAGAGACAAGTACAGAGCCAATATTCATAACTTCAGCTACAAAAATGATTCACACATACAGACAGTATAATCATAACCATCAAACTACAACCTTTCCATAGACACCCCACTTGGCCTCCTCTGTACAAGACCTGGTGCAACCATAGGACTCTGGTTGCAACCATGATCTATACGGTCTCAGTTCCTGTCAATAATGTCACAGCAAGGAATGGATCTTCCTGCTGCAGGAGGATTTTTTTGGCTGTCTGTACAGCTCTCTCAGCCTCTTCATTCATCCATGGGGAATGTGGGCTGCTAGGAATATGATCAAAATAATATTTTGTTCAGAATGACTTAAATTCTGCTGCGGTGAGTTGTGGTCTGTTGTCCACCACTAGTTGTTCTGGAATACCGAAGTGAGCAAAAGTGCACTTCAATTTCTCAATGACACTGCGATATGTCATGTCTTTCAAGTATATGACTTCTGTATACCTGGAAAAAGAGTCCACAACGACCAAGTAATGATGACCTCTGAATTCACATCAGTCTGCAGCTAGTCTCTTCCACGGCCTGTCTGGGCGGGGTGTTGTGTGTATTGTGTTGGTCTGTTCATTCTGCAGTACTCACATGCAGATACTTTATTCCTTATGTCCTTGCTAATTCCCAGCCACCACGCTGACTGGCCCATTCACGGCAGTTAGTTCGTCCTCGATGTCCTTCCTGGAGGAGGTTTAGGATTCTCCCCTCATTTTATTTGGAATTACGATGCAAATGCCTTTAACCATGAATCCATCTGACTCGCTTAACTGTCCACACACCATAAAGTAGTCTCATCACTTCCTTATTGTCCTTTAAATACTTGACCCAATTGCCCTAGGGTAACTTAGAACTTCCTGAAGCTGAGCGTCTGTCAAGGTTGCTTTTTATGGTAGGAATAGTCTCTTTTCTGACACTGGTCTGTGTGGGTCCACAGCATCCACGCATGCCTTTATGTCATCTTCGAGCTCACGTGTAGCTGTGTGCATGATGAGCTCCGTGAGCTGTGACAGATCTTCTGCTACTCCCAGATTTTTCTCAGGAACATACTTAGCAACTGAGTTAAATCACATTAACCTTAGCAATAGACATCGGCATCTCAGCTGGGCTTGATCTGGGTTGTCAGGGTTCCCTCCCCACTCTGAACTCTAGGGTACAGGTGTGGGGACCCGCATGAAAGACCCCCTAAGCTTATTTTTACCAACTTAGGTTAAAACTTCCCCAACGCACAAACTCCACCTTGTCCTTGAACAGTATGCTGCCACCACCAAGTGATTTAGACAAAGAATCAGGGAAAGGACCACCTGGAGTCCTATTCCCCCAAAATATTCCCCCAAGCCCTTACACCCTGTGACAAAGCGGGACTGTTCTTAATGTTTCCTCTGAATAGTGTGGGGGTGCCTCAGTTTCCCCTAGGCAGTTCTTAAATATCTAGGGGGTGGGGTAAGGGTGTATGATGGTTGCAGAGCCCTAGAGGGCAGGAGTGTGCAGGGGTCTGGACACAGAGAATGGCCGACACCCTGTTTCCTGGCAACTGATGGCCTGGGCCCTTCCCCCTGCAAGGTGAGAGCTAAAGGGTTGGAGAACAAAGGAATCAGGTGACCTCCTGGCCCAGGAAAGGGACAAAGCCCAGAGGAGGAGGGGCTGGAGGGGGTTTCAGTTTGGGGCTGGCTGGGGACGAGGAGTGAAGTGCAGACGTGCTTGTCTGGCTCCCTGCCCCCCAAAATGGACCCGGCTGAGGGGTCCTGTTCTCTGCACCTACAAGCTCTGTGTTAGACCATGTTCCTGTCATCTAATAAACCTTCTGTTTTACTGGCTGGCTGAGAGTCACGTCTGACTGTGGAGTTGGGGGGCAGGACCCTCTGGCTTCCCCAGGACCCCACCTGGGCGGACTCGCTGTGGGAAGCGCACGGAGGGGCAGAGGAGGCTGAATGCTCCGAGGTCAGACCCAGGAAGGTGGAAGCCGGGTGAGCTGTGTGTCCTGCAGACAGTCTGCTCCCAGAGAGGAGACTTCCCCAGAGTCCTGCCTGGCTTCATAGGGAGCAGTTCCAGAGCATCGCCTGGGGAATCGGTGACAAGCTCTGGGAGGGGCTGAAGAGATTGTAAATCCGTTCTGTGAGGACTGTGATATCAGCTCCTGAATTAGTTTGAAAGTCAATCGTCTTGCCATGAATATCCAGTTTCACATTCCAGGCAGGCTCTGTGTCATCACCAGTGACAGATCCCAGAAACAACGTCTCTTGGTTGTCTGTAATATGAGTCAACCCACTGGCTGCTTTGGTGCAGCAAACAGCTGCAAAATGTCCATCGGTCGTGCGTTTTTTACACCCTGCACCTCTGGCTGGACATGCACCATCTCTTGGGACATGATCTGTTCCGCACCTTCGGCACCTAGGCTGGAATTTGTCCCTCTTAGCCTGGGCATTCTCTCTCCTTGCCTCAGGGCTTTGATGATAATGACTTTTAACACTCAAGTGTCTGTGTAGAGTTTCTAAGCTAGTTTCAGGTTTTCCAAGGTTCTCAAGTTGTCCGAGGTTTTGGTGTCTCACCAGCTCAGAACGCTTTGGTCTTTGGATAGTGGTGGCTAGGGCTAAATCTCTCTTCAGTTGTAGCTGCTGTGAAAGGTTTTTATCTGTTAACCCAATAACCAGCCTGTCTCTATTGTTTTTATGGTTTGCGTTCCCAGAATCACTGTTTTCAGCCAATGTACGCAGAGCTCTTATAAAACTTCCAACATTTCCCCCTGGTTCTTGAAGTGTGGCATGTTGATAAGCTCCTGCAACCTTTGTTGTTGTTTTCCTTCTGTTGCTGTTCTTAGTTTACTCCTGACACCATGTCATGCTCCAGTATCAGGTACAGGCTGGCCACAGCATTCGCTCCTACACACCAGGTGTGTTCATCATAAGAGCCGTCAGTGCCCTTCCAGGCACAGCTGAAGTTCGTTTAAATAAGGTATGTCACACACCTGGCGGCTGGGCAGTATGATACACTCCACGACAGGGTCTATGCTGGGTGAGTGGCCCTTGGGAGGGCTGAGGGGGGCCAAGGGGGGCTGGGTGAGACAGAGACTCGATGGAGTGAAAAGGGTGACAGTCTCTGCAGTTCCTGGCGATGATTTCTCCATGTGGATCCCACCAGCCGCCCTGCAGCCCCTCCTTCAGCGCCCGGATGGGAGTAGTGAGGGAGCGGAGGGATGGGGTGGGACTGTAGGATGTGTGGGTGCAGCTTGGCCCCCACGGATCCTGCTGGCCAAAGAGTCTGATCTCGCGCCCGAGGCACCTGCTCCTCGGGTGGGGTCCATGCGGATGAGGACTTGCTGAGCCAGTTACTGTAAGAGAAGGAGCCCCCGTTGTCTCTACATCACCCACCCGGCCTGCTCCCCGCGCTGTGCTCCGCTCAGCCGCCTTGGGACACGGGCACGCAGCACCATCCGCCTGCACTCTCCCCCATGGGGCCGCCTGCCCCCCCACCCCGTGCTGTCCCTCTCTGCTGCCCTCCTCCTGCGGTTTTTCCCCTGGATTTCAGAGTAACAGCCGTGTTAGTCTGTATTCGCAAAAAGAAAAGGAGGACTTGCGGCACCTTAGAGACTAACCAATTTATTTGAGCATAAGCTTTCGTGAGCTACAGCTCACTTCATCGGATGCATACTGTGGAAACTTCCCCTGGGTGTTACCCATAATGCCCGGCTCGCCGTGGTATGCGTGCGTGGGGGCCTGCAGCGCCATGGGTGCACATGTATGTTGAATGCGTGTGCATTTGCAGCTCTGTAGTGCGTGAGCACAGAGGTGAGTGTGGCGCTGCGTGTGCCCACATGCCAGCCTGCGAGATGCCCGGCTGCCATTCCGGGGGGGCCCGCTGCTGCTATGGTACAGAAGGGGGGGTTCCACCATGGGGCGGGCGGGGGAGGTCACATCGCAGCACAGGTGGGGGGGCAAGGGGCGGGGGTCCTGCACCGGGGCAGGCTGCTGGCCGCTCCTCCGGCCTTTTCCTTAACCCTGTGTGTGTTGTAGCTGGTCTACCTCCCGCCCCCCTGGGGGGACTGCAAATCCACCCCCATTGAATCCGACTTCTTCACCAGCTACAGCATCACGGCCTGCCGCCTGGACTGCGAGACCCGCTACCTGGCCGAGAACTGCAACTGCCGCATGGTGCACATGCCCGGTGAGGGGCGCGGGCCGGGCTGGGGGAGGCCCCGGGCTGGGGGGGCCCAGGAGGCCCCGGGCTGGGGGGGGGAGCCCCATGCAAGTGGGAGCTGGGAGGGGACGAGAGGGCAGGGGGCTGCTGGGGAGAGATGTGCTGGTCCTGGGGGCAGGGTGAGGAGGGCGCCCCCCCCCGCCACAGCTCCTGGGCCAGTTCTCCCCAGCCTCAGACATGGGGCTCTAATGAGACGCAGCCCCCACCACCCACATGGCTCCTGCAGCCCCACCAGCCCCCCGCCAAGCCCCTGAGTGACCCTGTGCCCCCCTCCCCAGGGAACGCCAACGTGTGCACGCCCGAGCAGTACAAGGAGTGCGCCGACCCTGCCCTGGGTACGTACCCGCCGCGGCCCGTCTCTGGGGCAGTGCCTCGTCTCCTACCCTGCCGCCCGCCCGCATGCCTCCCACACCCGGCCAGACCCTGCTCCAGCTCAACCCATCCCCGGCACTGGGACTGCCCCCTCGTGGGTCACCTCCCCCCTGGGGGACATGGGGAGCAGGGCTGGGGACCCCTGGGGAACCTCCAGAGTCTCCTCCCCAGCTTGTGTCGCTGCCTGAGGAGCGGTTAGGGAGTGGACCCCCTGGGACCTGTTGCTGAAGCAGTCGAGGGCCTGTGAGTGGGCCCCGTTTCTGGGGATCTCCAGCCCATAGGGGTGCTGCTGGCTCACGCCCCATCCCTGTGACTCTCTGGCCCCTTCCCAACCCTATCGCTCTCCGGCCCGTCACTTCTGCTGGCTCTCCGCCTGTCCCCATCGCTCTCCGCCTGTCCCCATCCCGGTTCCCGTCCCCATCGCTCTCCGCCTGTCCCCATCGCTCTCCGCCTGTCCCCATCCCGGTTCCCGTCCCCATCGCTCTCCGCCTGTCCCCATCGCTCTCCCTGTCCACGCCCCCGTGGCTCTCCGGGTGTTCTTGGCTCACACCCGTCCTCGCACTCCAGACTTCCTGGTGAAGAAGGACAGTGAGTTCTGCGTGTGCCGCACGCCCTGTGACATGGTGCGCTACGGCAAGGAGCTCTCCATGGTCAAGATCCCCAGCAAGGCCTCAGCCAAGTACCTGGCCAAGAAATACAACAAGAGCGAGCAGTACATCTCGTGAGTCCCCTCCCCTGCGCACAGCACAACCCCCCCTGCACAGCCCCCCAGACATCACCCCCACTCACAGCATGACCCCCCCACGGCCCCCCCAAACATAACCCCCCACGCACAGCACAACCCCCCCTGCACAGGCCCCCAGACATCACCCCCACGCACAGCATGCCCCCCACAGCCCCCCCAAACATAACCCCCCACGCACAGCACAACCCCCCCTGCACAGGCCCCCAGACATCACCCCCACGCACAGCATGCCCCCCACAGCCCCCCCAAACATAACCCCCCATGCACAGCACAACCTCCCCTGCACAGCCCCCCAGACATCACCCCCATGCACAGCATGACCTCCCACAGCCCCCCCAAACATAACCCCCCATGCACAGCACAACCCCCCCTGCACAGCCCCCCAGACATCAGCCCCACGCACAGCATGCCCCCCACAGCCCCCCCAAACATAACCCCCCACGTACAGCACAACCCCCCCTGCACAGCCCCCCAGACATCAGCCCCACGCACAGCATGCCCCCACAGCCCCCCCAAACATAACCCCCCGCGCACAGCACAACCTCCCCTGCACAGCCTCCCAGACATCACCCCCACTCACAGCATGACCCCCCCACGGCCCCCCCAAACATAACCCCCCACGCACAGCACAACCCCCCCTGCACAGCCCCCCAGACATCACCCCCGTGCACAGCATGACCCCCCCATAGGCCCCCCCAACATAACCCCCCGCGCACAGCACAACCTCCCCTGCACAGCCCCCCAGACATCACCCCCGCGCACAGCACGACCCCCCACAGCACCCTCCTGCAGACAGCACGTCCCCCACCACAGCCCCCCAACCCCCCAGTGCGCCCCCCTTGTTGCGGACAGCATGCCCCCCATGAGTGACCCCCCAACATACCACAGCCCCACAGGGTGCACCCCCCCCTTTGCTCCTCCCAGCCTGCCCCCCAGGGCCCACACCAGCCCCCGGCACTCAGCCCCCCTGGTCACTTGGACTCACCCCATCTATCTGTCTATCTGTGTCTGGCCTGGCCGCTGCCGCCCCCCAGGGACAATGTGCTGGTGCTGGACATTTTCTTTGAAGCCTTGAACTATGAGACCATCGAGCAGAAGAAAGCATATGAGGTGGCAGGGCTGCTGGGTGAGTGCTGGGGGGGGGTGAATGCCCAGGGGGGCTGGGTGAGTGCCCGGGGGGGGGTGAGTGCCCAGGGGGGCTGGGTGAGTGCCGGGGGGGCTGCTGGGTGAGTGTCTGGGGGGGGGTGAGTGCCCAGGGGGGCTGAGTGCCGGGGGGGCTGCTGGGTGAGTGTCTGGGGGGGTGAGTGCCCAGGGGGGCTGGGTGAGTGCCCGGGGGGCAGCTGGGTGAGTGCCGGGGGGGGTGAGTGCCGGGGGGGCTGCTGGATTAGCACTCGCAGTGGGGCGGGGTGCCCCAGGGACCTGCAACCCTGCGGCTGGGGCGGGAGCAGTGCCCCCTCGTGACTCCGGGTGGGCGTGGGTGGGGCAGGCCCCTGCCTGCTGCAGGAGCAGCGTCGGGTGGGTGCGGCCCGGCTGCCCGCTCACGCTCTGCCCCTGCCCCCAGGGGACATCGGGGGCCAGATGGGGCTGTTCATCGGGGCCAGCATCCTCACCATCCTGGAGATCTTCGACTACCTGTACGAGGTGAGGCCACGGGGCCGAGCAGTGGGCAGGGGGCTCTTGGTTCTCCCCTGAACCTTGGTTCCCCGCCCCAGCCTTGGTGCCCCCCCGAGCCTTCCGCCTTGACAACGCTCCTGAGACTGGTTCAGCTTCAATGCCGACCACAGCCACACGTGCCCCCAGCCCCTCTCCCCGCCCCCCGCTAGCCCCCATGCACGCCCCCCGTGCCCCCCCTCTATGAGCCTTCCCCCCGCCATCCCCCCCCCACCAACAGGTAACAACGCAGCACATAGGGGAAACTGAGGCCCACACAAGCATGATTAAAATATTACAAACAATTCCCACTTGGTTACAGGGGGTATCCGTGGCCCAGCTCTGCCCCACACCGCAGCATTGGGCACAGCTCACCCCTTCATGCACTTCCCTGCCCCCCTAAGAAGCAGGGCTGGGCTGTGCCCCCATGGGCCAGATGGGGCTGCCCAGCGCCCCACAGGGTGAACAGGGACTCGAAACCGGGGCTCCTGCCACCCAGGCTAGTGCCGCCCCAGACTCTCCCAGGCAGGCACAGCAAGCAGGGGAAGTACAAAGGAGCTACGACCCCCCAACTCTAGGGACCCCCCCAAGAGGACATTGCAGAGCCTCCCCCACTCCCCCCCCCGTTGGTGACAACCCAGTTATCTCCCCCCAGGTGTTTCGGGACAAACTCCTCAGTTTTTACAAGAACAAGAAGAGACCCCAGAGAAATAACAGCGACAACCTGGTAACCAGCCCCCGGGCGCCCTGACCTTCCCCCGTCCCCCCAGAACAGCCCCGCCAGGGGAGGGGCCCCTGACCTTCCCCCGTCCCCCCAGAACCACCCAGCCCGGCACCCTGTAGCGCTGAGGCCTGCTGGGGATCGGGGCTGCTCCAGGCTGGGGGTCGGGCTGCCGCTGTCTCAGGCTGACAACCCGTGGGTGAGGGGAGGTGCCAGCCCTCCTGGGTGGCACAGAGCGTCTCCCCCTGCCCTGGGGCCCCCGTGTCCCGCATTGGGGCTCAGCACAGGCCTGCCCCGAGGGACTGGCGCCCAGGCAGGGCAAGGGGTAGCCTCTTCCCAGACACATGCAAGGCGGTGAGCCGGGGGGGTGGGGGGCGTGGGGCTGGAAGGGCCAGAGCAGGGGCAATTGGGATGCCTGCCACGAGCTGGGGGCAGACTGCTCTCAGGGACCTCCCGCTGGAGTGCTGGGGGCAGCCCCCTTGGCAGGGGGGGCCCCCGCGGCCGGAGGTGAATCAGAACAGCCCCAGCCCGTCCCTGCCACGGCGCCGTGTGGCCCCGCTCTCATGTGCGAGCGTGTGGGCTCCGCAGGCTGCGGACCTGCGGGCTGGGGGTCGTGCCCTGGTGCCGGTGGAGCCCCCCCAGCCCGTTCCTGCAGGCCCTGGGGGCCGCGGGGGGCCACGGGGCCGAGCGCAGCGGTCAGCACAGGCCCTCAGGGGCCCACTGCTCAGCCCACTGGGCCGCGTCCCCTGACGGGTCTGGCCGGACACCGGGCTGGGCTGACTCCTGCCCAGCTGGGCTGTTGGCCGCCTCCCCTCCGGGCTCCATGGGGGGCGGCGCGGGGAGCAGGGCCCCAGCACCAGCAAAGGTCGCGGCCCGTCTGCTCTTGCCTCACTCAGCTCCCCGGGGCCCCCTCCGCACGGGCTGTGACACCCCCGGGGCTGGCCCTGCCGCCCCACCTGCTGGTGACACCGGATTTAGCGCCACCCGGCCGAACCCCGCAGCGAGACTGGGGCATGTTAGCGCTCGGTGGCCCTACCCCCACTTCCTCTAGCCCAGTGGTTTTCAAACTGCGGTTCGGGACCCAGTAGTGGGTCGTGGAACGTCAGGCCCTGGGTCGCGGCAGCTCTGGGCAGCACCACCGACCGGGCCATTAAAAGTCCGTTGGAGGTGCGGCTTGGCTAAGGCAGGCTCGTCCCGACCTGTTCTGGCACTGCGCTGCGCCCCGGAAGCGGCCAGCAGACGGTCTGGCTCCTAGGCGGGGGGCCGCAGGGTGACATGCGCTGCCCCCGCCCCGAGCCCTGGCTCCACGCTCCCGTTAGCCGGTTCCTGGCCAATGGGAGCTGGGGTGGGGGGGAGCCTGCGGGCGAGAGCCATGCAGAGCTGCTTGCGCGCCTCCACCTCGGAGCCGGACCTGCTGCTGGTCCACTTCCAGGGCGCAGCGCAGTCCGCGGTGTCAGGACAGGCAGGAAACCTGCCTTAGCACCCTCACGGCAGGAGCCGCCCATGGTAAGCCCGTGCCCCAATCCCATGCCCCAGCCCTGAGCCCCCCCAACCCCAGAGCCCCCCCTGCACCCCAAACCCCTCATCCTTGGCCCCACCCCAGAGCCTGCACCCCAACCCCCTGCCCCAGCCCTGAGTTCCTCCCACACTCTGAACCCCTCATTCCTGGCCCCACCCCGCAGCCCTCACCCCAGCCCCTCCCCCACCCCAAACCCCTCATCTCCAGCTCCGTTGGGTCACGGGCAACCACCGTTTTCTTTAACTGGGTTGCCAGAAGAAACGTTTGGAGCTGACTGCTGTAGGCGAGGCGTTGCTGCAGCATCCGCGTGGACGGGGGGCAGGGCCGTGTCCGCGCAAGGCGGGGGCACTGGGCCGCCGGGCCGCCCGTGGGCACTGGCTGCCAGGCTCTGGCGCTGCCCCACGCAGGCGATAAAGGCCCCTGGACGAGCCGCAGCCAGGCGCGAGCGAGCACAGAGCCGGGTCGCTCGTCCCCTGCAGCGTGGGCAGGCTCTGGCCCCTGAGTGGGAGGCTCCCATAGGTTCCTCCTGATTCAGTGGGTGGCCCCAGCAGCACCCTCCACCCCGCCCCACCCCCCTCATCCTGCCCCAGTGTGGCGGGGAGGAGGGGGTCCTGGGAGTGCAGGAGAGTGAGTCCCCCATACTGACCTGCCGTGGTCCACTGGGGTAGTGTACATGCCACTTTGCACCCATGAGCTCGTTATTTCTGGGGTGCAGCTGAACCCAGATCCGCCCCAAAGCCGCCCCCTACGTGCAGCGCATCCCCGCTGCCTCCGCAGGGCCCCTAGCGTCAGGGCCAGGCGGGAGCCAGAGCGGCTGGGGCTGAGTGCCAGTTTCTGGGCACGGCCGCTCTTGGGAGGGCTCGGCTTTGCCTTCAGCCCCGGCCTGAGATCTCTGCCTGGAGAGAGCTGGCTGGGCTCGCACCTGCCCAAGGGACGGAGGATTCACCACAGTGTGGGGCACAGGCCCAGCGTGGGGACTGGGACTTCGAACAGTGCCTGGGACCAGGGTGGCACGCACCCAGCAGGGCTCCCCACGTGCGGCCTGGGGGCAAAGGAGGAGCCCGGTGACTCAGCCCCTGCGCTGGCACCTGCTCTTCAGAACAGGGATTGACCAAGTGGCAGGGGTCAGAAAAGAGCCAGGGCGGGGTTGAGCGCTGCAGACCCTGCCGCATAGATTAAGCTGCCTTAGTCTGTGCAGGGGAGGGGTCGGCGGTGCCGTGAGCGCCGTCTGCCGGTGCCCGGAGCCCGGTCTGTGCAGGGGAGGGGTCGGCGGTGCCGTGAGCGCCGTCTGCAGGTGCCCGGAGCCCGGTCTGTGCAGGGGAGGGGTCGGCGGTGCCGTGAGCGCCGTCTGCCGGTGCCCGGAGCCCGGTCTGTGCAGGGGAGGGGTCGGCGGTGCCGTGAGCGCCGTCTGCCGGTGCCCGGAGCCCGGTCTGTGCAGGGGAGGGGGCTCTGCGGCAGATGGCCCTTCGCGCCGACAGGCAGGGCTTGGACGAGAGCTGTCCTGGCTGGGAATAAGGAGCCGCTTTTCCCCAGGGAGGGTCGCCCTCATTGGAACGACTGACTGGAGGGGTGCTGGGGGGTGTCTCTGTCACAGAGGGTCAGTGAATCCAGGCTGGGCGTGTCTCCAACAGCCCCCCTCTAGTTCAGCTGGGCCAGGAGTCCCTGGTCAGAGCCGTGCCCTTGGCTCTGTGGGAGGCCAAGTGGTCCCTGTGGCCATGGACAGTGCCAGGCTCACACACCGGCCAGGCAGTCACACCGCAGGCAGGGCAGGGCAGGGCCTGGGCGCGTGGCAGCTCGAGCCAGCTCTGGCCCTTTGGAGGAGCCATTCCCGAGTGCTGGCATCTCTCAGGGGGCCTGCGGCTGTCGGGCAAACAGGGTCCCATGGGGCAACCAGCCAGCAACATCCACACAGGACTGCAGGCTTGGCAATGACCTCCTGGCACTGAGGCGAGGTCCCTGCTCGTGTAGGCAACCCCGGCCCATCATCCCCCCTCGCAACCTGATCCACTCCACCCTCACACCCGCACCCCCCCAGCTCTGCCCTGCCCCCTCCTGCCCCCACCGCTCAGCCCAGCTGCCCCTCTTCCCCCTGGGCTAGCTCTTTCCCTGCCTCAGGCCCCTCCAGTGCCTGGCTGACAGCGCCGCCCGGTCTCATCACACATTTTACTAGCACCCTCCGCGTCCCGGGCCATCATCAACACCCACATTGCAGACGCAGCCCAGGCCAAATTGCATGGGGCTCCCGCAGACCCTCCCGGCCCAGAACTGGGGGAGCATGGCACGGCCCTGGAGTCGGAGCACACCAGGAGGGTCATGGCACCAGCGGCCAGACCCAGCTCCCAGGTAGAGACCCAGGAATGTGGGGAGGGGAAGCAGACCACGGCTGTGGGGGCAGCAGGGCCAGGATCTGGGATTGGGTGAGTGGACGGAGACACTGCCTGCTTCTTACTCCCTGTTCCTCCCCAGAGCACCTGTAACACCCTGCGGAGCCACTCGGACAGTCTCGGCTTCACCCCGAACATGCTACCTCGGCACCCGGCTCTCGGCAACTTCGAGGAGTTTGCTTGCTGAGGGGGTGGCTGCGCCTTGCAGTCCCAGCCCACCGGCCTCTCGCCTCCAGCAAGACCCGAGCCGCTCTGGCCAGGCAGACACGGCTTGGCGGCACAGAGGGCACCAGGACAGCCCCTGGGAAGGAGACACCAGCGGTGATGCAGTCCTGGGCTTCCACACACTGGGCTCTGTGGGGCCTGGGCCCAACTCAGCCCCCGGCCAGCTGTGGCTCTGAGCATTCACCACTGGGCTTCCATGCACAGCCCTCAACAGGGGAACTCATGCTTGGGCTTCCACCCTGCCCCGTCAGGGGGTGGGGATTGCTGTCCTCTGGGGTCAGCCCCTCTGCAGGCAGGGGGGTGCTGAGCCCAGCGCTGGAGTGCCCTGCCCTGGCCATGATCATGCCAGCTGCGGAAGCCAGCACCTTTGACAAGCCATGGTGCCTGGCTGCCTCCCAGCCAGGGCACAGAGAGCGGAGCCAGCTCTCCCCTCCCCGGGGGCCTCTACCCCCATCACTGAGCTCGGCCCAGCCTCCCCCTGCCTACAGCCCCTCCCCAGGGAGCCGCCCCCAGCTGTATGAGACCCGCAGAGCTCCCCAGCCCCAGGGCACCAGCACCCTCACAACTCCCTCAGGCGGGCTGGCCCCCGGGGATGGGTGCAGCTTGCAGTCCTGGTCTTCCCGGGCCCTGCAATGGGGAGAGGCAGGGGGTGGCCCCGGGTCCCTGTGCTGGGGCACATGGAGACTGGGAGGCCCCAGGGACTGACCAGGCCCTTTGTGCTAGTGACCCCTGTCTGAGAGTCCTGCTGGCCACGTATCTGCATGAGCTGCTTGGAGCACCCCCATCACCTGCTCCCCTTGCCCATCTGTGCCCCCCCTCTTCCCTCCAGCGCAGAGACAGCTGCAGCTTGCACCTCTCCAGCCTAGCGCGGATCCTGTGTATCATTAAAGCCCACCTGGTGGTTCCGACTTCCCACCTCTGCTTGGTCAATTCCAGGACGGGAGGGCCCTAAGCAGGCACGAGTCATGCAGGGGGGATGGGGGGGTGGAGGCAGGTTTGGACCAGGTCTGGGGGGCCCTGCAGGGCCCACACAGGGCTCGAGGGGAGAGTGCTAGGCTGGGCCTACAGAGACGGGCACATGGTGGACCCTAGCCTGGTGTTGCGAGTGGTGGGAGCAAAGGGGTAGCTGCCGAGTGGGCCCTAGGCCAGGCTCTCTACCAGCAGCCCATGGGCTGTCCCCTAGGCGAGCAGGCGTCTCCCCCGTCACCGGGCTCCGCTCTGCAGCTCACCCCACAGGACTCTGGAGCCGACTCCCCATCGTCACCACAGCCAGGCTCTCCCCAGGCCCTGCAGGGCCCTGGCGTATCAGCAACCCCCCAGCTTCCAGACCCCCCCCGCTGCAGCCAGGCCCGCTGCCCCTCCCGTGAACAGCAGGGCAGGCACGTCAGCGCCCCGAGCCACAGGGCTGGCCAAGCCTCCATTCTCTGCCTGCCAGGGCGGCCCCAGCAGCCCTCTCCCACCATGGAAGGGACGAGAGCGCAGGACGCGGGCTGGGGGAGGGGAACTGTTTATGAAATTAAACATACACCTTCAGCCACACAGGAGCACGGTACAAGGGGGAGGGAAGCTGCCTGGCCCCCCAAGGAGTCCCAGCTGGAAGGGGGCCCCCCCCAGGCAGGGGCATGGCCAGGGCCCAGAGGCCTGCAGGGGACGTGGCAAGAATGGGCAGCCAGCGCCGGGGGCACCACGTCCCGCACCAGCCTGGGAGGAGCCATCTCTTGCCCCCAGACCCCTGGCTAAGTAAGGGACAGCAGCAGCTCCCCTCTTTCCTGTGCCCCACTGGAACCCCAGGGCCATCCCTGTCCCGTGGGAGGCAGGTGACGCTGCACGGTATCGGGGCAATGGGTGCTCGCAGCAGGGCAGGGAGGGGGGACTGGCTCCTGTCCATGGGGTCCCAGCAGAGACTAGTATAAAACCAGGCACTGCAATGGGTTAAAAACCTAATAAATACCTTGGGGGGTGTGTGGTCCCAGGGCCCTGCCCATCACCCAGTGCCCTGGCCCCAGAACCCCCCTCCCCCAGGCGCCCCAGAGCAGGGCAGGTGCTGGCCCGGCCTAGGCAGGCTCTACGGAAGGCAGAAGTCCGTGAAGTAGGAGTGCTGCAACGCCTCCTCGGCCGAGACCCGCTGCACCGGATTGCACTTCAGCAGGTTCTGTGGAGGCAGCAGAGGGGCTGGGTGAGGAGGGGGGTGGGGACAGCCTGGACGGAGCAGGGCAATGGGGCCAGGCACCCCCCACCCCTGGGGCTGCAGGGGAGAGTCAGACGCCCATTCCCCAAGGGGTGGTTGGGGGAGCAGCGGCAGAGAAGCCACCTGGCTGCCCAGCGCAGCCCAGAGCGAGCGGCTGCTGCCCCTGCCCGTGGGGAACAGAGAGGGGCTGTCAGCTCTGCGTACGCGAAGGGCTTGGGCCAAGGTGCCCCAAAACAGTCATGATCAGGGCCCCAGCAGCCCCCAGGGACAGGCCTGCCCCTCCCTGAGGCCAGCAGCCCCCCCTGCGTGCCATGGGGCTGGGCCCACAGCACCTGCTCAGCCCGGGGCAGCGGGGCACCCACCTGGAGCAGGTCCCGACCTGTGGCATTGAGCTTCGGCACCACGTTGAGCAGCGACGTCGTGGCAGGGTACATGGGGTACGGCTGAGGGGAGAGAGGGCGACAGCTAGGAGCACCCCCCAGCACTAATCCCTCCCGGAGACAGACCAACCCCCCCCCACCCCCGACACTAACCCACCCTCCACCCGGAGACAGGCCAACCCCCACCCCCCACACTAACCCACCCTCCCCCCGGAGACAGGCCAAACTCGCCCCAGCACTAATCCCCCCCGGAGACAGGCCAACCCCCCCTTTCCCTCTCCAGACACTAACCCTGCCCCCGCACAGGCTCTAACCTCGCCCCCAGACTGGCCCTGGTGCTCCGAGGGCCCAGCCAGCCCCTGAAGATGCTCCTCTCCAGCGGACCCAGGGCCTGCGCGTTGTGCCGGGGCTCACGCCAGTCAGGTGCTGTTCGTGGCACCCGCTGATGGACCTAAGAGCTGCAGCTTGTGGCTGGAGGGGGCAGCTCCGTGTCCCCTGCCTCCGAGAACAGGGTGGGCCCCAGAGCCCCCCCAACAGGTCAGGCCCTGGGCGCCCGTCCCCAGCCTGGGACTCACCTTGTAGTCTGGGAGCTTAGTCATGGCCGGCCACTGCTCTTCGGTTGGGGTTCCCAGCAACGTGGGGCGGGTTAAGGGCCATCTCTGCCCCCACAGTCCCCAGCCAGGGAACGGGGGAGGGGAGTGGAGGGCCTCGGCTCTGGCCTGCAGACCCTGCCCAAGGCACATCCCACCCCCACCCCTCCCGCAGGGCTCCTTCAGCCAGGAGGAAGGGCTGGGAGCCGCATGCCCCTCCCACCCGAAGGCGGTCAGGAAACCCGTTCCCCAAGGGGGAAGCCAGGCTGTGGCCCGGCCTGGGCCTTTTGGCTCCTGGCTCTGTTCTCCCCACCCTTTGCTCAACAAACCCGTCCACGGTTGAAAAGGATATCGGAAAATCCGTTTCAGCTGGTCGTCCACGTCGTTCCCCGGGAACAGGGGCCGCCCGGCGTTGGCCAGCTCTGCGGGGAGAGAGACGGGGCTGAGCCCAAGAAGCCCTGCAGACCCTCCCCCACTCCCCACGCTCGGTTCACGGCCCCTCCACAGCGGGGAGCCGGGCACCCGGGTACCTGCGAAGATGCAGCCGGCTGACCACATGTCTATGGAGGTGGAGTAGAGCTTGGCACCGAACAGCACGTCAGGGGGACGGTACCACAGTGTGACAACCTGCAGGGGGCGGACACAGGCTGTCTGACCCCCACTGCCCCGAGAACAGCCCACAGGAGGGGCCACCGAGCTGCCAGCCTGAGCACCAAGTGTGGCTCCAAGCTCTGGGCAGCTAGGCGGGCCACGGGGCAGCTTCCCCTTCCTCCCGCAGCCCCCTCCATGGCCGCTGCAGCACCCCGCCACGCTTGCTGACCCATCCACCCTGCAGAGAATGGGGCCCGCTGACACCCCCCAGAGCCAGCAGCAGCGGGATCCCAACACTTCCGAGCTTTGCCCCAGCTGCTGTGTGATCCAAGCGGAAGCACTGGCCGAGCTGGGAAGACAGGATGTGAACAGCCCACCCCCATGAACCACCACGGCTGGTGGAGAAGGAAGAACTGGGGGTGGGGCAGGGTGCTCTCCCCCAGAGACAGCGCTGCCCCCCCATGCATCAGTGCAGCTCTAGGTGGGGCTGAGCTGCAGGGAGTGGGGAAGGGGCTCAGCAGGGGATGCTCCCCCCTCGCAGTCAGTGCTGACCTTGTTACCCCAGCTTGGTGCTAGGGGGCCTGTGAGGCAGGGGGGTGCTCTCCCCTCACACGCTGGGGGGGGCTGCGCGGCGGGGAGAGGAGGGGCGCTCTCCCCTTGCACGCTGGGGGGGCCCTGCGGCAGGGAGGCCGGTGCTCTCCTCTCACAACGAAGAACTAGATGCTAGCTCCCTGTAGAACAGCCGGTACACAGCAGCCGAATTGCTGAAAGGGCCCCTGCAGCGGATGTGTGCCCACGCCCCCAGGATGTCCCCAACCACTCACCTCTGCTGAATAACAGCGCACAGGGATCCCAAAGGCCCGAGCCAAACCGAAGTCGGCCAGTTTGAGCTCCCCATTCTGCCGAGAGAAGAAGATGAACCAGCCACAGAGACTCAGTCATGCAGAGTGCGCCACCTGCCAGGAACTGCGGCGGCCACCCAGAGCCAGAGAAGCAGCAAAGCTCCTGCCCTGTGCTCGGGAGGCAAAGACTACAGTCCCGAGAGGAGCAGGTGAGGGGACACAATGAGCAGACCCCCAACCCTGCCCTGGGCTCCCCCTCAATCCCAACCCACAGCCCCTGCTAGCCCAGCTCTGGAATCCCCACCAGCCTGCTTGTACCCCCAATCCCGACCCACAGACCCTGCTAACCCAACCCTGGGCTCCCGCCAGCCCTGCCAGTCCCCCTCAATCCCGACCAGCCCTGTCAATGCCCCACACTCCAGCCCAGCAGCAGCACTGGCCCCTGTCTGGCTGCGTGGGTCACTCACTCGGTTGATCAGCAGGTTCTGGGGTTTGAGGTCTCTATGCAGCACGTTTCGGCTGTGGCAGAAGGCGAGGCCCTTCAGCAGCTGGTACATGAAGGACTGGAAGAGAGAGCAGCAGTGAGCATGCACCCGGTAGACCTCAAACCTACCCGTGCCCCAGCCAGGGCGGGCACTGGCTCCAGGAAGCAGGGGATTCTCCCCCACCAGGCCCAAGGGAACCGAGACTGGCCTGTCTAGGAGGAGCAGCTTATAATGAGATTACTGGTTCTGTGGATGAAGGGAAAGCAGTGGATGTATTGTTTCTTGACTTTAGCAAAGCTTTTGACACGGTCTCCCACAGCATTCTTGTCAGCAAGTTAAGGAAGTATGGGCTGGATGAATGCACTATAAGGTGGGTAGAAAGCTGGCTAGATTGTCGGGCTCAACGGGTAGTGATCAATGGCTCCATGTCTAGTTGGCAGCCGGTGTCAAGTGGAGTGCCCCAGGGGTCGGTCCTGGGGCCGGTTTTGTTCAATATCTTCATAAATGATCTGGAGGATGGTGTGGATTGCACTCTCAGCAAATTTGCGGATGATACTAAACTGGGAGGAGTGGTAGATACGCTGGAAGGGAGGGATAGGATACAGAAGGACCTAGACAAATTGGAGGATTGGGCCAAAAGAAATCTGATGAGGTTCAATAAGGATAAGTGCAGGGTCCTGCACTTAGGACGGAAGAACCCAATGCACCGCTACAGACTAGGGACCGAATGGCTAGGCAGCAGTTCTGCGGAAAAGGACCTAGGGGTGACAGTGGACGAGAAGCTGGATATGAGTCAGCAGTGTGCCCTTGTTGCCAAGAAGGCCAATGGCATTTTGGGATGTATAAGTAGGGGCATAGCGAGCAGATCGAGGGACGTGATCGTTCCCCTCTATTCGACATTGGTGAGGCCTCATCTGGAGTACTGTGTCCAGTTTTGGGCCCCACACTACAAGAAGGATGTGGATAAATTGGAAAGAGTCCAGCGAAGGGCAACAAAAATGATTAGGGGTCTAGAGCACATGACTTATGAAGAGAGGCTGAGGGAGCTGGGATTGTTTAGTCTGCAGAAGAGAAGAATGAGGGGGGATTTGATAGCTGCTTTCAACTACCTGAAAGGGGGTTCCAAAGAGGATGGCTCTAGACTGTTCTCAATGGTAGCAGATGACAGAACGAGGAGTAATGGTCTCAAGTTGCAATGGGGGAGGTTTAGATTGGATATTAGGAAAAACTTTTTCACTAAGAGGGTGGTGAAACACTGGAATGCGTTACCTAGGGAGGTGGTAGAATCTCCTTCCTTACAGGTTTTTAAGGTCAGGCTTGACAAAGCCCTGGCTGGGATGATTTAACTGGGACTTGGTCCTGCTTTGAGCAGGGGGTTGGACTAGATGACCTTCTGGGGTCCCTTCCAACCCTGATATTCTATGATTCTATGATTCTATGCTGCGAGCCTGGGGAGCTGCCAACTCAGAACGGACCTTGGCAGGGGGCTGCTCATGGGGGCCATTGAGCTGGGTGCTGTGACTGGCACCCCCGCCCCCGCGAGGCAACATCCTAGCCTGGCCCTGCAAACCCACCTTGACGTTCTCAGGGTCCAGGTCCCCATTGCAGCTGTCAAAGTATTTCTTCAGGTCCTGGCGGGAAAAGAGGGATGCCTGGATCAGAGGGGAGCTGGGGAGCTCAGGGGCACCCAGACAACTCTGCTCCCCCTTGGGAAGGACAGTGGATTTCACCCCAGGCTCATTTCCTCCTGGAGGCAGGGGAGCCCACGGACCCCCAGGGCCTTCAGTCCCCTGTGGGCTCCCCAGCTCACCTGGTCACAGAACTCAAACACCAGCGTCAGCTTCTTGTCGCTGTGCAGGACATCGTGCAGCCTGCAATGCAGGGAAAACCCAGTGAGTGCCCCCAGCAGGAGCCCCCAGGCGCTTCAACAGCATGGGGCCTCCTGCCAGCCCCAGTGCTGAAAGCATGCCCCCCGGGAGAGGGGGTCCAGGGCAGGCCCTCACCCCTTTGCCTCAGGGGACACAGTGCCAGGGTCCTGGGTAGGAAACAAGCAGGTCATCCCATCGGCAAATCTGCTGTGAAAGGTACAAACACTTTCCCGTTCCCCAACCCTGAGCAGCATGTTACAGGACTCCGCGTGGGCCGGAAGAGGCCACGCTCCCCACAGCTCCACCGCAGCCCCTATGGGACTCATGGAGAGGAAAGCAGAGGAGGGACAATGCCACACAGCACCCAGGAGCTCCACATGTCCAGATCCAACCCCAGCCCCATCCAGAGCCCCCTGGCCTGCCTGGCACAAGGCATGTCCTTGCCTGACGATATTTTTGTGTTTCAGCTCCTTGAGCAGGCAGATCTCCCGCAGGGCAGAGCTGGGAACACCCTAGAGAAGAGAAGAGAGAGAGATAGAGAGAGAGATGGATTATCAGCATATGCTGCCCCACAGAGCCAGGATCATATGTGCCCCCAACAGGGCACTAGCCAAATGCACAGAAAGGCATTAGCTTCAAGCCCAATGGGGCAGAAACAGTAGAACAGGGCCCAGGAACCGCAAAGGCTGATGAGCCCCCATCCCCAGCACCCAGGATAGGCAGCTCAGGGCAGGGCTTGTGCCCAAACCTGCTCCCCTGCAGCTGGGAACATCTGCTCGCGGCTGCAGCCCCCATCTGGTGCCCGAGGGGAGCTGGAGGCAGGATGGGGCCGAAGCAGCAGGCACCGGCCACCGCTGGACAAGAGAGCGGAGCGGGCTGGTCACCTCGTCGTCATCATCTAGCCGGACTCTCTTCAGCGCCACGATCTCATGGGTCTCCCTGTTCTTGGCTTTGAACACGGTCCCGTAGGTCCCTGTGGGGAGAGGCCGTGAGAACCAGGCAGCCTAGTGCCTGCCCCCCAACCTCTAGCTTAACCCTACAGCAGCCCCGGCCCGGCCCCCACCACGCCCCTGCCCGGCTCCCCCCGCGCCCCTACCCCCACTGCAGCTCCGGCCCGGCCCCCACCGCGCCCCTGCCCCCCGCGCAGTCCCAGCCCGGCCCGGCTCCCCCCGCGCCCCTGCCCGGCTCCCCCCGCGCCCCTGCCCGGCTCCCCCCGCGCCCCTGCCCCCACTGCAGCCCCGGCCCGACCCCCACCGCACCCTGCCCCCCCCGCAGCCCCGGCCCTGCCCCCCCCCGCGCCCCGGCCCGGCTCCCCCCCGCGCCCCGGCCCCCACTGCAGCCCCGGCCCGACCCCCACCGCACCCTGCCCCCCCCGCAGCCCCGGCCCGACCCCCACCGCACCCTGCCCCCCCCGCAGCCCCGGCCCGACCCCCACCGCACCCTGCCCCCCCGCAGCCCCGGCCCGCAGCCCCGGCCCGGCCCCCACCGCAGTCCCAGCCCGGCCCGGCTCCCCCCCGCGCCCCTACCCCCCCCGCAGCCCCGGCCCGGCCCCCACCGCACCCTGCCCCCCCCCGCAGCCCCGGCCCGGCCCCCCCCGCAGCCGCAGCTCCGGCCCTGAGCCGAGCGGGGCCTGGCCCGAGACGGGGCTACGCGCAGCCGGGCAGACGCGGCCCGAGCCCCCCGGTACCTTCCCCGATCTTCTCCAGCTTCTCGTATTTCTGCATCGCTCCGCACCGGGCCCGCCCGGACTACAGCTCCCGGCAGCCCCCGCGCGGCCCCGCCCCTCGCACAGCTCCCGGCAGCCCCCGCGCGGCCCCGCCCCTCGCACAGCTCCCGGCAGCCCCCGCGCGGCCCCGCCCGGACTACAGTTCCCGGCAGCCCCCGCGCGGCCCCGCCCCCTCACACAGCTCCCGGCAGCCCCCGCGCGGCCCCGCCCCCTCACACAGCTCCCGGCAGCCCCCGCGCGGCCCCGCCCCTCGCACAGCTCCCGGCAGCCCCCGCGCGGCCCCGCCCCCTCGCACAGCTCCCGGCAGCCCCCGCGCGGCCGCGCCCCTCACACAGCTCCCGGCAGCCCCCGCGCGGCCCCGCCCGGACTACAGTTCCCGGCAGCCCCCGCGCGGCCCCGCCCCCTCACGCAGCTCCCGGCAGCCCCCGCGCGGCCCCGCCCCTCACACAGCTCCCGGCAGCCCCCGCGCGGCCCCGCCCCTCGCACAGCTCCCGGCAGCCCCCGCGCGGCCCCGCCCCTCACACAGCTCCCGGCAGCCCCCGCGCGGCCCCGCCCCGCACACAGCTCCCGGCAGCCCCCGCACGGCCCCGCCCGCTCGCGCAGCTCCCGGCAGGCCCCGCGCGGCCCCGCCCGGACTACAGTTCCCGGCAGCCCCCGCACGGCCCCGCCCGCCCGCACAGCTCCCGGCAGGCCCCGCGCGGCCCCGCCCAGACTACAGTTCCCGGCAGCCCCCGCGCGGCCCCGCCCCCTCACACAGCTCCCGGCAGCCCCCGCGGCTCACTTCCCCCCACGGCTCCCGGCAGCCCCCGCGCTTCCAGCCCGGCGGGCTGTTTGTTGTCCTGGCCTGGCCCGCCCCTCCCCCCCCGCCACGGCCCGGCCTGTGGGGGCCTGTCCTGCCCCCCAATGGCCCGGCCCGCCCCTCCCCCCCTACATGGCCTGGCCTGTGGGGTCCTGTCCTGCCCCCCAATGGCCCGGCCCGCCCCTCCCCCCCCACCATGGCCCGGTCTGTGGGGGCCTGTCCTGCGCCCCAATGGCCCGGCCCGCCCCTCCCCCCCTACATGGCCTGGCCTGTGGGGTCCTGTCCTGCCCCCCAATGGCCCGCCCCGCCTCTCCCCCTCGCCACGGCCCGGCGTGTGGGGGCCTGTCCTGCCCTCCAATGGCCCGGCCCGCCCCTCCCCCCCACCATGGCCCGGCCTGTGGGGGCCTGTCCTGCCCCCCAATGGCCTGCCCCCCTCCCCCCCACCACGGCCCGGCGTGTGGGGGCCTGTCCTGCCCCACAATGGCCCGGCCCGCCCCTCCCCCCCTACATGGCCTGGCCTGTGGGGTCCTGTCCTGCCCTCCAATGGCCCGCCCCGCCTCTCCCCCTCGCCACGGCCCGGCCTGTTGGGGCCTGTCCTGCCCCACAATGGCCTGCCCCCCTCCCCCCCGCCACGGCCCGGCCTGTGGGGGCCTGTCCTGCCCCCCAATGGCCCGCCCCGCCTCTCCCCCTCGCCACGGCCCGGCCTGTGGGGGCCTGTCCTGCCCTCCAATGGCCCGGCCCAGCCCTCCCCCCCGCCACGGCCCGGCCTGTGGGGGCCTGTCCTGCCCTCCAATGGCCCGGCCCGCCCCTCCCCCCCTACATGGCCTGGCCTGTGGGGTCCTGTCCTGCCCCCCAATGGCCTGCCCCGCCTCTCCCCCTCGCCACGGCCCGGCCTGTGGGGGCCTGTCCTGCCCTCCAATGGCCCGGCCCGCCCCTCCCCCCCACCACGGCCCGGCCTGTGGGGGCCTGTCCTGCCCCCCAATGGCCCGGCCCGCCCCTCCCCCCCACCATGGCCTGGCCTGTGGGGGCCTGTCCTGCCCCCCAATGGCCCGCCCCGCCTCTCCCCCTCGCCACGGCCCGGCCTGTGGGGGCCTGTCCTGCCCCCCAATGGCCCGCCCCACCTCTCCCCCTCGCCACGGCCCGGCCTGTGGGGGCCTGTCCTGCCCTCCAATGGCCCGGCCCGCCCCTCCCCCCCACCATGGCCTGGCCTGTGGGGGCCTGTCCTGCCCCACAATGGCCTGCCCCGCCCCTTCCCCCCGCCACGGCCCGGCCTGTGGGGGCCTGTCCTGCCCCCCAATGGCCCGCCCCACCTCTCCCCCTCGCCACGGCCCGGCCTGTGGGGGCCTGTCCTGCCCTCCAATGGCCCGGCCCGCCCCTCCCCCCCACCATGGCCCGGCCTGTGGGGGCCTGTCCTGCCCCACAATGGCCCGCCCCGCCCCTCCCCCCCTACATGGCCTGGCCTGTGGGGTCCTGTCCTGCCCCCCAATGGCCCGCCCCGCCTCTCCCCCTCGCCACGGCCCGGCCTGTGGGGGCCTGTCCTGCCCTCCAATGGCCCGGCCCGCCCCTCCCCCCCACCATGGCCCGGCCTGTGGGGGCCTGTCCTGCCCCCCAATGGCCTGCCCCCCTCCCCCCCACCACGGCCCGGCGTGTGGGGGCCTGTCCTGCCCCACAATGGCCCGGCCTGCCCCTCCCCCCCTACATGGCCTGGCCTGTGGGGTCCTGTCCTGCCCCCCAATGGCCCGCCCCGCCTCTCCCCCTCGCCACGGCCCGGCCTGTGGGGGCCTGTCCTGCCCTCCAATGGCCCGGCCCAGCCCTCCCCCCCGCCATGGCCTGGCCTGTGGGGGCCTGTCCTGCCCTCCAATGGCCCGGCCCGCCCCTCCCCCCCACCATGGCCCGGCCTGTGGGGGCCTGTCCTGCCCAATGGCCCGCCCCGCCCCTTCCCCCTGCCACGGCCCGGCCTGTGGGGGCCTGTCCTGCCCTCCAATGGCCTGCCCCGCCCCTCCCCCCCACCATGGCCCGGCCTGTGGGGGCCTGTCCTGCCCCCCAATGGCCCGGCCCAGCCCTCCCCCCCGCCACAGCCCAGGCTGTGGGGGCCTGTCCTGCCCCCCAATGGCCCGGCCCGCCCCTCCCACCCACCATGGCCTGGCCTGTGGGGGCCTGTCCTGCCCACCAATGGCCCAGCCCGCCCCTCCCCCCCACCATAGCCCGGCCTGTGGGGGCCTGTCCTGCCCCCCAATGGTCTGCCCTGCCCCTCCCCCCTGCCATGGCCCGGCCTGCTTGGAGAATCCTGAGCTCCACGGTCTGCCTCCAGATGCCTGGGGAAATTCATGGAGGGGCAGGGTGTTCCCAGCGCCTGTCACCTGCTCAGCGCACGTGTGCCGCAGAGCCTTCCCCGAGAGCCGCTGGGCAATGGCTCTGGGCCACAGCAGGACAATCATCCTCTACCTGGGTTGCGTCAGGCTGGAAACTGGGTGACTGCAGCGGGCGTAAAAGGACCCCGCCAGCCAGCTCTGAGGCCAGAATCTCCTTCCTTTGAGGTGTTTAAGGCCGGGCTTGACAAAGCCCTGGCTGGGATGATTTAGTTGGGGATCGGTCCTGCTTTGAGCAGGGGGTTGGACTAGGTGACCTCCTGAGGTCCCTTCCAACCCTGATCTTCTATGATTCTGTGACCAGCAGGGATGCTGGGGCAGCACAGGCTGGACAGCCTGGCCAGGGAGCCTGGGGGTGCGCTCCAGCAGGCAGTCCGGGCTACCGTGGCTTCCTTGCGTTTGCTACCCAAGCTCGCTTGCTCGCTGAGGTATCTTCACTGCTGCGGCAGTCACACGCCTTGATCCCAGTGTGCACAGACCTGTAGTCAGCAGCATCGCAAAGCCCCAAGACCAGATCTCTTGTCTGTATGTCGGTGCCTAGACACTGACTGGTCACCTCTCAACCTCAATAACCTGAATCAATTGAGCTCCCCTGGACTCGCATTATCAGGCTTGTTTTGCAGCCCTGGGTCATTCCTGGGGCCCCCCATTTCCACTCTCCAGTTTTTTCACCTCCTTCTCAAAGTGTGGACACCAGAAGGGCCTGCAGTATTCTACTAGTGATCTGATCAGGATCACGTCCCTATTTCCACTTGGTAGTCCCTTTTACACAGCCAAGGTGTCATGGAGTCCCCGGGCGCTGCTCTGGAACTGCTCCCTACGAAGCCAGGCGGGACTCTGGGGAAGCCTCCTCTCCCCAGGGCAAGAAGCTTACACAACTCCGACCTTCGTGGGTCTGACCTCGGAGCATTCAGCATCCCCGTCCACACCATGCACTTCCCACCGCGAGTCCGCACAGGCGGGGCTCCTGGGGAAGCCAGAGGGTCCTGCCCCCCAACTCCGCAGTCAGACGTGACTCTCAGCCAGCCAGTAAAATAGAAGGTTTATTAGACGACAGGAACATCGTCTAAACCAGAGCTTGTAGGTGCAGAGAACAGGACCCCTCAGTCAGGTCCGTCTTGGGGGGCAGGGAGGCCAGAGCCCCAGCTGAGCCTCCCTCCATTTCCCCAGCCAGCTCCAAACTGAAACTCTCCAGCCCCTCCTCTGGCCTTTGTCTCTTTCCCGGGCCAGGAGGGCACCTGATTCCTTTGTTCTCCAACCCCTTCAGTTGGCACCTTGCAGAGGAGGGGCCCAGGCCATCAGTTGCCAGGAGACGGGGTGTCGGCCATTCTCTGTGCAGACACCATCACACTGGCCCCCTAGGGCTCTGCCACAATCACACCCCCTTATTCCACCACCTAGACACTTAAGATCTGCATAGGGGAAACTGAGGCACCCACACAGTATTCAGCGAAAACATTAAAAACAGTCCCACTTCGTCACATCAGGATCACATTAGCCCTTTGCACCACAGCCTGGCACCGAGAACTCATGTCTACAGTGATCCTGTGTGGGGCGGGTTGGGGGTGAGGGGCTGGGATTCGGGGGGGCTTAGGGCTGGGACTGGAATTGGGGGGCTGGTGGTGTGTCCCAGTGTGTGGGGTGTGTTGTGGGTCTCGGTGCAGGAGGCTGGGATCTGGGGGTCTTGGGGTGGGGGGGCTGGTGGTGGGTCGCTGTGTGGGGCAGTTTGGGGGGTTGGGGCTGGGATTTGGGGGGGCTGGGATCTGGGGGTCTTGGGGCTGGAGGCGGGGCTGGGATTTGGGGGGCTCAGGGTGGGAGGCTGGTGGGGGGGTCTGTGCATGGGGTGTGTTGCGGGTCTTGGTGCAGGGGGCTGGGATCTGGGGGTCTTGGGGCAGGGGTCTGGTGGTGGGTCCCAGTGTGTGGGGTGGATTGGAGGTCTTGGGGTGTGGGGCAGTTTGGGGGGTCGGGGCTGGGACTGGAGATGGGGGGGCTGGGGGTCAGTCTCAATGTGTTGGGGGTCTTGGGGCAGGGGGCTGGGATCTGGGGGGCTTGGGGCAGGGGGCTGGTGGGGGGGTCTGTGTGTGGGACGGGTTGGGGGTCTTGGGGCAGGGGGCTGGGATCTGGGGGGCTTGGGGCAGGGGGCTGGTGGGGGGTCTGTGTGTGGGACGGGTTGGGGGTCTTGGGGCAGGGGGCTGCTGGGGGGGTCTGTGTGTGGGGCGGGTTGGGGGTCTTGGGGCGGGGGGCTGGGGGGCTGGTGGGGGGTCTGTGTGTGGGGCGGGTTGGGGGTCTTGGGGTAGGGGGCTGGGATTTGGGGGGCTCAGGGCGGGGGGATGGTGGGGGGTCCCAGTGTGTGGGCTGGGATCTGGGGGTCTCGGGGAAGGGGGGCTGGTGGTGGGTCTGTGTGTGGGGCGGGTTGGGGGTCTTGGGGCAGGGGGCTGGTGGGGGGGGTCTGTGTGTGGGGCGGGTTGGGGGTCTTGGGGCGGGGGGCTGGGATCTGGGGGGGCGGGGGGCTGGTGGTGGGTCTGTGTGTGGGGCGGGTTGGGGGTCTTGGGGCGGGGGGCTGGGATCTGGGGGGCAGGGGGCTGGTGGGGGGTCTGTGTGTGGGGCAGGTTGGGGGTCTTGGGGCAGGGGGCTGGGATCTGGGGGGTGGGGGGCTGGTGGGGGGTCTGTGTGTGGGGTGGGTTGGGGGTCTTGGGGCAGGGGGCTGGGATTTGGGGGGCTCAGGCCGGGGGACGGGTGGGGGGTCTGTGTGTGGGGCGGGTTGGGGGTCTTGGGACAGGGGGCTGGGATTTGGGGGGCTTGGGCCGGGGGACTGGTGGGGGGTCTGTGTGTGGGGCGGGTTGGGGGTCTTGGGGCGGGGGCTGGGATCTGGGGGGGCGGGAGGCTGATGGGGGGTCTGTGTGTGGGGCGGGTTGGGGGTCCTGGGGCAGGGGGCTGGGATCTGGGGGGGCGGGAGGCTGATGGGGGGTCTGTGTGTGGGGCGGGTTGGTGGTCTTGGGGCGGGGGGCAGGGGGCTGGTGGGGGGGTCTGTGTGTGGGGCGGGTTGGGGGTCTTGGGGCGGGGGGCTGGGATCTGGGGGCGGGGGGCTGGTGGTGGGTCTGTGTGTGGGGCGGGTTGGGGGTCTTGGGGCGGGGGGCTGGGATCTGGGGGGCTGGGGGCGGGGGGCTGGTGGGGGGTCCCATTGTGTGGGGCGGCTGGGGGCCGGGGTCTCTTCGGGCCGTCGGGCACGCGCATGGTCCTGACACGTGGAAAGTTTCAGCGCTCGGGACGCGCATCGCGCTCCTCCGCTGGCCCCGCCCCCTGCCTCGGGCGCGCGCCGGCCCCGCTCATCCCGGGCGCGCGGAGGAGGAGCCGCCTCCGGTAGGTTGGGGCGGGAGCGAGCTCCGCGCGCGGGAAGCGCGGCCCCGATGCCCGCTCAGGAGCCCGGAGCCCGCAGCCCGTTGGGGGGGGGGGGAATGACTGGGGGAGTGGAGCCGGGGGGCGCGGGCTGCCTGAGCAGGGGGGTGGCCAGGGAGCTGGGGGGGGATATGGGGCAGGGGGGATGGATGGAGTGGGGGGCATGGCCTGGCTGAGCGGGGAGGTGGCCAGGGAGCTGGGGGGGGGGATGCATGGGGCGGGGGGGATGGATGGGGTGGAGGGCATGGCCTGGCTGAGCGGGGGGAACGGCCAGGGAGCTGGGAGGGGGATGGATGGGGGGGGGGGGGCATGGCCTGGCTGAGCAGGGGGGTGGCCAGGGAACTGGGGGGGGGGAATATGAGGTGGGGGGCATGGTCTGGCTGAGCAGGGGGATGGCCAGGGTGCTGGGGGGGGGATGGATGGGGTGGGTGGCATGGCCTGGCTGAGCAGGGGGGTGGCCAGGGAGCTGGGGGGGAATATGGGGCGGGGGGGATGGATGGGGGGGCATGGCCTGGCTGAGCGGGGAGGTGGCCAGGGAGCTGCGGGGGATATGAGGTGGGGGGCATGGTCTTCCAGAGCGCGGGGATGGCCAGGGAGCTGGGGGCGTGGATGCATGGGGCGGGGGGGATGGCTGGGGCGGGGGGCATGGCCTGGCTGAGTGGGGGGATGGCCAGGGAGCTGCGGGGGGGATGGATGGGGTGGGTGGCATGGCCTGGCTGAACAGGGGGATCGCCAGGGAGCTGGGGGGGGATATGGGGCAGGGGGGATGGATGGAGTGGGGGCCATGGCCTGGCTGAGCGGGGGGGGTGGCCAGGGAGCTGGGGGGGGGATGCATGGGGCGGGGGGGATGGATGGGGTGGAGGTCATGGCCTGGCTGAGCGGGGGGAATGGCCAGGGAGCTGGTGGGGGGGATATGGGGTGGAGGGCATGGCCTGGCTGAGCGGGGAGAACAGCCAGGGAGCTGGGAGGGGGATATGGGGTGGGGGGCATGGCCTGGCTGAGCAGGGGGATGGCCAGGGAGCTGGGGGGGGATATGGGGTGGGGGGCATGGCCTGGCTTAGCGAGGGGATGGCCAGGGAGCTGGGGGTGGGATATGGGGTGGAGGGCATGGCCTGGCTGAGCAGGGGGAATGGCCAGGGAGCTGGGGGGGCATATGGGGTGGGGGGCATGGCCTGGCTGAGTGGGGGGATGGCCAGGGAGCTGGGGGGGGGATATGGGGTGGGGGCCATGGCCTGGCTGAGCGGGGGGAATGGCCAGGGAACTGGGGGGGGGGGATATGAGGTGGGGGGCATGGCCTGGCTGAGCAGGGGGATGGCCAGGGTGCTGGGGGGGGGATGGATGGGGTGGGTGGCATGGCCTGGCTGAGTGGGGGGATGGCCAGGGAGCTGGGGGGGGGATATGGGGTGGGGGCCATGGCCTGGCTGAACAGGGGATGGCCAGGGAGCTGGGGGGGTGGTGGCTGGGGGGGGGACAGAAATCTGAAAGGGCGAGCGTGATGAACAGGGCCTGTGGGGAGTCGAGGGGGATACCGAGGGAATGGTGGGGGCAGGGGTGTGCAGTGGGGCGGGGAGATTGGGAGGACGTGGGGCAGAGCAGTGCCTGGTTCCGGTCGTGCTAATTCTCTGTGTTGTGGCAGCTCCCAGAAGGGGGCGTCGCTGTGCCATGAGCAGCAGCTGCTGGAAATGCCGCCCCGCAGGCCAGGGGGGCGCAGAGCCCAGCGGAGGCCGGGGGTGCCAGGCTGCAGAGCTTGCTGGGGCGGGGGGCAGGTGTCAGGAAGGAAGAGAAGGGAAGGAGAATTGCCCGGGAATCCCTGCCCGGTCCCCTGCCTCGCTTTCCCCAGGCCTGCTGGAGTGCGGGCAGGGTAGCAGCTCACGCTGGATCCGCTTCTGATGGTGACGTGCCCTCAGGCTGGCGTCTGTCCTGTGTGGGCACCGGTTTCCCTCTTGGAGTAACAGGGTCAGTGACTCTGAGCCCTCCTGGCGTGAAAAGCCCTGGGCTCGGCACCAGGGGGTGGGCTCTCCCGGGCTGGTGGTGTGGGCGTGGGGGTGGGCAGGTGCTATTCGCTGGTGCCCAGCTGGGAGGCGGCTCCCCGTGGGATGGGGCTCTTGCGTAACCTTAGAAGCATGTTCATTCCCTCCAGGAAGAGGAACAAACTCTCCCTCTTGCCCTGCAGCCTCTGTCGGAGAAGGATCCCATCAGTGATTTCCTCCTGGAGCGCCCCCGGGCCAGGGCCACACCGCAGCCCTCGTGGGAGGAGGTGAGTCTAGCCTAGTACCCTGGACGGGGAGAGCTTCTGGTGGCGGGGAATTCCCCAGGCAAGGGCCCTGACTGAGGGCGCAGAGGGGAGATCACCCCCCAAACCTGGACCCTGCTTTGCATGGCCTGGGTTCCTGCGCAGCCACCAGGGAGCATCTGTGACTGCTCCGGCATCCTCTCCGTCCCCAGCTCATGCAGCTTCTCCTTCCTCAGTCGCTCTCTTGCCTCCAGCCCCCGCTCGCTGCTGCCCCCCCGACTTCCTCGGGCCTTGCCAGCAGTAAAGGAAACAAACTTGTCACTAACTCCCAAGAACTTTTTCCTCCTCCCGCTGTTCCCACGTGCCCGGTCAGCCCGTAACCCCTGACTGCGTCCCCTCCTGCCGCTCTGCGCCCTCCTAGCCCGCTTCCTCCCACTCTCTGGGCCTGGGCTGGGTCTCCTCCAGCTCTCTGCCTGCTCCCCTCCAAGCTGGCTTCGGCTCTCCTTGGCCCCCTCCTCCACGCTGTAAGTCTGCGCTCCTTCCTCTTCCTGCCTGCTTGTTTCCATGCCTCGCTGGCTCTCCTGTCGCTGGCGGGGCCGCTCGCTCCCCCAGGCCTGTTGGTGTCGCTCAGGTTTGTCCTCTTGGAGGCCTTATCTGCCCCAGTGTTTCCATTGCCTCTCAAGTCTCTCTGGGCCGGGCCTCTGCCTTTCTGCTCTGAGGTGTCCAGCGCCTCTCTCCAGACCCCAGCCCCTCCTCCTCCTCAGGACCCCTCTCTGCTACCTGGCATCTCCATGACAGCTCCTGTCTCCCCTGCCCATAAACTTGGTGTCAGCTTTGTTTCCCTTTCCCTGTGTCTGTGCCCTGACTGTCCCTTGCCTGATCGCTGTCACCTTCTCTCCAGCCACTCCCTGCTACACAGCGCTGTCTCCTGCGGCTCCACTCCGCCTCCTCGAATTGTATCGTCCCCTCGCTGACTGAGCACCGCCCTGGGAGTTAAAAACAGAACTGCAACGATCCCTCTGCCTGCCTTGCCCGTCAGAGAGATGGCTTCAGTGGGTACCAGGTTTATTTGCCTTTAACCTGGCTCGAGAGGAAGCCGAGCCTGACGGCTACAGGCGTCTCTTCCCTTGTGTCAGAGAGTTCCTGAGGCTAGGGCCAGTTCCTAGAAAGTTGTCTCCTGCGCTTGTGAGTCTTCTCCATTTGGGCGACAGTTGAATTGTTCTGGTAGAACTGAGCTGTGGTGTGAGCCTGGGGTTGTGGAGGGGAGGGGAGTCTTGTACTCACAGGATCGGGGCAACACCTCCCATTTCGCAACAGTCTGAGGGAGGAGCCCCGTCAGTGTGCTGGAGCCCCAGGGGTCTCGGCCTCCAGGGCAGGCCTCACTGCCTGCTAACTGAACCTGTGGGGTGCCAGCGCCCTGCTGCACCCCAGGAGCTCTGCCCAGCGAGAGCAACTGAGCCAGACTCCTGGCCGAGACTCACCCGCTGTGCAGGAACCACTGCACCTCCGTGTTTACAGTGACACTCAAACCAGTCGGGTTTATTAGTCACCCGCGTATGGCATCGGCCGTCCTTAGGTCAGCACAGAGACCTGAGGGCAAAGCCGAGTCCATGCAGGTCAGCCCTGCGCACCAGCCAAGCTGCCGGGAACCCCATTTTCAGGCTCTCCGTCTTTTCTTAGTCAGTTCCCAGATGAGATAGCTTAAGCCAACACTCACACCTCAGCCCTTTGTTCTTCAGCTGGGATCTCAACTCTGCAAAATCCTTGAGTAGCTGCAACTCCATTGTCTCGCTGACCCCCTTGGTGATCTGGGGTGGTTTCAACCAGTTCCTTAATGACTCTTCATTCCATCCAGCTGGTAATCTCTCCTCCTCCCCCCGCAGCTGTGCAAAGTGTCGGGGAAACCGAGGCGCGCACAGTTTTCATGAAAAAATTCCCACTTTGTGACAAGGGCTCTCGGAGCGAGGGCCAGCCCCATGGAGGCCTTTGCAAATCAGGACAGAGACCTTGAATTCGCCTCTGTTCCGTGGGGAGAAGACGCAGAGTGGAGCACTGTTACCGGAGCCAGCCCTACACTGCTGAGCAGACAGGCTGCTGCGTTCTGCACCAGTGGGAGCTTTCTGAGGCTGTCCTGCTGCGACTTTAGGTGCGATGCACGTTCGGGTGCGAAGCAGTTCGGTTTGCGGCACACATGGCATGCCTGACTTGTACCTACAAGTGCGAGGAGATGAATGTGGATCTACCCCTGACCCAGCCAGAGGCTCCCCCTTTCCACCAGCACAGCTGAACTCTGCCGCCCCAGAAACATCAGCCTGCCTTGCGCCATTCACCTGCCCCTCACCCCTGGCGACTCCCTGCCAGGCCCACTCTAGCACACGCCACAGAGGTGGGTTGGCTGCTGGAATCGGAGGGTGGCCGCTCCCTTACCAGCCGTGGTGAGGTTCTCTGGGCAAATGGATCTCTTCTGGCCTTCGAATGTGAGTGATGGTCGTTTGGGTCAAGGGGCCTCTGGAGCAGGGCCAGAAACAGGGATTTGAAGCCTATTTCAGCACGCAGCCCAAACAAGTGGCTTTCAGAGAACCTCTATAATCAGTCTCAGCAATCAAGCCTGGAAGCTGGGAATGCCTGGATCACCCTGAACTGGTGCTCCAGACATGACATTCTCTGTGTCCTTACACCTCCCCTGAGCCGGCCAGTCCCCTGCCTTGGGGCAGGGCCGGCGCCAGTGTCCCCTAGAGGGGAAAAGCCCCGTGTCCCCATTCCCTGCCCTCCGAGCCAGCTGTTCTCCATGCCCTGGGGCTGAATTGGAGCCAGAGTCCCCTTGAGGGTCTCGATCCCATGTCTAATGCCCTGACCCACCCTGGCTCTGCGAGTCTTCTCCCAGCATGCTTTGGGGAGTGATCGTACCATACAATTGTGACCGGAGCCACTTTGTTCCGGTCGGCGTTCCTATGCTTGGCACTAGCGCCCCGAGGGTTGGGGTTGGTGTCACCTGGAGAGAAGCGGGGACTGGGGGAGGCAGTGAAGTGGGGATGGGTATCCCCGGGGCAAGGGGCACTGCTGTTAACCCCTTACTATCCTTTCTGTATTTCAGTGACTGGTGGAATGGTGCTGGGCAGATCAGTCCCTTCTCTGCACTGCACGTCCTGAACTCCAGCAGAGCTGGAAGTCTTTGTGCAGGTGAGTCTGTCCAGATGCCGCGCCCCGGCGGAGGTGGCTCCCTTGCTGGGCACAGGGAGCGCACGGAAAGCTCCAGACGTTTGGCTTGACATAGGACGATGTTGTTGGGTAGACCCTCCCGGGTACTGTAGCTGTTCTCTGCTTCAGAGACCTCCCATGGCAGGCTGACAGCCATGGACGTGGGGACAGTTCGGGGCTGCAGGGTGTACCTCCGAGCCAGGTATCTCCTCAGCTCTGTCGGTGTCCCACCTTCCAGCCCCCTGTCTTCCAGCCTGGGGCTCCTCCGTCCAACTGTAGCATTTCTCACTCCTGACTCGCAGACCCTGCTCTTGCAGCCCGGGGCTGCCCTCCCCAGCTCTGTCCTGCACCCCCCTGGGCTTCCCGCCCCAGCTCTGTGCTGTGGTCCGCGCTGGGTGAGGCGGCGCCGCGTGGCTCTGTAATGCTGGGAGCGGTTGAGCGATGTTCGGGGCACTTGTCCAGCCCGATTCCTCTCTCTTCTTGATGTGCCGGACGTGGCTTTCTGCGGCCTGCGGCGTGGGCCCCAGAGCCCGTGTCCTGCCGCAGCGTCTGTTTGCGGGGCCCAGGGCGTCGCCGCCGGGTGGAAGAAGATGGGTGCGTTCTCCGCAGCCCTGCCTGCTGGGCTGAGGCGCTGGCCGTGCGGCGGGGGTGTTGGAGGAGCCGACGGGCGGGGGTGGTGCCAGCTGTGTGTGGGGTGGCAGTGTGTGTGTGGGGGTAGCGGCAGTGCTGGGGGCGAAGGGGCGAGGGCTCCCGAAGCTGCATGGGGGTTGAGTGCTCTAGGCTGCTGGGGACTGGCGTTGGCCGTGTGGGGCTGGGGCTGCTCCAGGCTGGGATTTGCTCCTCCCGCAGCGCAGCTCGGGCTCTCATTAGGATGGCTCCCGTGGCGTCAGGTCACTTCGTGTGGCAGCCAGGAAGGGCTGGCTGGAAGGGGGAAGGGCCTGGCCTTGGTGCTCCCACGGTACAGCCTGTCTGAGCCTCCCTCAGCTGCTGGGGGAGGGGTGGGGGGTCTGTGCTGAGCATGGTCAGTGCGTCCCTGCCTGTTAGAGCAATTAGCCCCACTGCCCTCAGGGGGCCGGGCGCCCAGCCCCCTTTCAGGCTCTTCGGGGTCACTGGAGTGCTTCAAGCAGGCTGCCAAAGGCAGAGGGATTTCATTGCCCTAATGATCCTCCCTGGCTGGCACCTGTTAGTCTCCTCCCGGCACTGCCCTCTGGGTGGCACCTCAGTCCGTTTCCTTCTGTCGCGGCTTCTGCCCGGGCAGGCGCCGCGGGGAGGCAGGGTGGCAAACCCCCTGCTCCAGGGCGCGGGTGCTTGGAAGGCTCCCTTGGCTCGCAGCAGTCGGAGCGGCGCCCGTCTCTGCTCTGTCCAGGCTGCAGCCCAATGGGGGTGGGTGCAGACGGACTCCACCCAGCTTAGCTCAGGTCCTTTGGCAGTGGTTTGCCAGGCTTGTCCTTGGGTCTGCGGCTGTCGCTGCTCTTGGTCCCCGAGCTAGGCAGATGGGCGCTGGTCCGGGTGTGCCTGCGTGCGCTGCGGAGCAGACGGTGCTCTTGGGGGCTGGTGGGTCCCACCTGTCAGGGCCCTACCTAGCACTGTCCCCATTCCCAGCTGAGCTGCCTTGTTCTGTAGGGGAGGGGTGCCCAGCTAGGCTGCTCCGCTCTGCCTCCTGCCCTCCCAGCCCTGCTGTGGGGCTGGCCTTGTTAATAACCTTCCGAGTCCTTCCCTGCTGGCCTGGGGACCCCCTAGCCATGAGGGGTGGTGGCAGGAGGCCCCCCAGACGCAGGGAACAGCTAACAGTGCCTTTGCTGCAGCTGCCTGAAGGGGTGGGGCGGCCTGGGGGTCTCTCCACAAGGACACCCCTCCGACTGGCATGGGCTGCAGGGGGACTCTCCTCCACTCCGGGGGCTTGCAGGGTCTTGCTGGGTTCACCAGGACAGTTTGGGCGGGGAGGATGCGAGTCTTGCGGTGACGATTCACAAGGGAAGGCGAAGGCATGAGTAGGAGCGGGGAGTCCTGGCCTGCTCTGCTGGCTGCCGTAGCGAGGGGGGGTGGCTGGGGGCAGCAGATCGGGCGTGGTGGCTGCAGGAGGGGCTGGAGCCCCAGGGAGCATGGGGGCTGCGCACACAGAGCTCTGCTCCGGGGCTGAGAGGGGACAGCCCCTCTGGGAGACACTGGAGAAACTCCCTGAGACTCTGCGCTCGGCTCTGGTCCCTGGATCCCAGAGCTCCTGGGAGCTGGCTAGGGGGGCGTAGGGGCTCCGTCAGGGGGGCTGACTGAGCATGGGATTGGGCTTGAGAGCTCTGGAGTCCCTGGCATTTGGGCGAGTGACCAGGAGACTTGACAAGAGGGGAGGAGGGGCCCCCAGCGCTGGGCCGGGCAGCCCTTCCTCCCGCGAGGAGCGGAGCGGTGCCTGCTCACCAGCCCACACTGCTACTGCCAGGGCCGGCGCCCCGGTGCTCAGCGGCGTCAGTGCGAAGAGCTCCTCTGGGGGCATCCAGCATGGCAAAGTCCCCTGGACGTGGAGCAAACTGCACCAGCTCAGCAGTGCCAGGCTGGAGCTGCGAGCGCCTTGTGCCCAGGAGCACTGGACTGACGGATGCAGAAAATACTGCAGCCTCCCCCCCCCCCCCCCCCCATCATCCTTGTGCCCCCTTCATTGGGAGGTATTTTGTGAGGTTCCTGAGCAGGTGTTTCAGGCTGGAAGGCTGCAGCGCTTTCTCTGCCCCCGAGCTGTTCACATCTGTACGCAGCTCTTCACACTGGGGTGTCTGAGCCAGCGCCATGCCTAGTGTCTGCGGTGGGCGGCTTGTCCTCCATCTCTCCCCCTCCCCAAGGGGACCAGCAGTTCTGGGACCTGTGATCCTATAGTCTGACCTCAGCCCCAGGGCTGCCCTGCGTTGATTCCCAGCTGGACTAGAGTAGGGCTTTTAGAAAAGCAGCCAAGCCTGATTTAAATATTGCCGATGTGACGAAGCGGGACTGTTCTTAATGTTTCCTCTGAATAGTGTGGGGGTGCCTCAGTTTCCCCTATGCAGTTTTGAAGTATCTAGGGGGTGGGGTAAGGGTGTATGATCACTGCAGAGCCCTAGAGGACTCAGGGGTCTGGACACAGGTAATGGCTGACACCCTGTTTCCTGGCAACTGATGGCCTGGGCCCTTCCCCCCTGCAAGGTGAGAGCTAAAGGGTTGGAGAACAAAGGAATCAGGTGACCTCCTGGCCCTGGAAAGGGACAAAGCCCAGAGGAGGAGGGGGCTGGAGGGAGTTTCAGTTTGGGGCTGGCTGAGGACATGGAGTGAAGGGCAGACGGGGTTGTCTGGCTCCCTGCCCCCCAAAATGGAACCCTCTGAGGGGTCCTGTTCTCTGGCACCAACAAGCTCTGTTTTAAACCATGTTCCTGTCGTCTGATAAACCTTCTGTTTTACCGGCTGGCTGAGAGTCCCGTCTGACTGCGGAGTTGGGGTGTAGGACCCTCTGGCTTCCCCAGGACCCCGCCTGAGTGGACTCGCTGGGGGAAGCGCACGGAGGGGCAGAGGAGGCTGAATGCTCCGAGGTCCGACCCAGGAAGGTGGCAGCCGGGTGAGCTGTGTGTCCTGCAGACAGGCAGCTCCCAGAGAGGAGACTTCCCCAGAGTCCTGACTGGTTTCGTAGGGAGCAGTTCCAGAGCATCGACCGGGGACTTCGTGACAATTGGTGGCAGAGGTGGGATGTACTGCACCCGTGGACGGCGCTTCCTGCACTAAGTGACTGGGGAGCAATAAAACGAAGGGGGATTGAAGAGGACCAGGCGTGCTGAAGGCTCAGCGAGGAGCGGTTTCGGGGGGCAGTTAACCCCTGGGAGTGTGTGACGAGCAAGAAGGACCGTGCAGTAATGGGGTCCCCTTGGGGACTGCGGTGAGCAGTCTCGGGGCGGAGGAGCCTGTGGCTTCGCCCTGGGAGAGAGAAGGACTTTTGCAGTAACAGGGTCCCCCCCGGGGGATTGCAGCAAGCGGTCCCAGGGGCGGAGGAGTCTGCCGCTCGACCCTGGCAAAGAGGTGGTGACCTCGAGAAGGGCTGACACACTAGGGGTTCTCCCTGGAAACCGTGGGGAGCTGAGAGCACACAGGCCTGTGAGTCCACAACAACTTGGGAAGAGCGGAGTGATGGCCTGTCACCGTCTCCTTAAGAAGGACATTGTAACCCTGTGCAGAAAGAGAGGGTTGAGCATTGGAAAGTTCACCAAAGCAGAGTTAATCGTGCAGCTGGAGGAGGATGACCGCTCTAAGGAACAGATTCCTGACCCCAAATGGGGCTATAGCAGGATCTGGGATCAGCTGGAGTGGTAGCCAGGCATCGCCAAGACTCCTGTCCCCGACCAGACGAGGGTCTTCACGATTGGGTTCCCCATCGGGGGATCGGAGACGGACGGGATTGGAGCTGAGTCCGAGAGAGCAAGAGGACTGTGAGAGACAGCGAGAGCCCGAGAAAGAGCTGCAGAAGCAGCAGCAGCATGAACTGGCGGTAGGGGAGCGGAGAGGCCTAGGGGACCTCCCTGGGGTGAGTGGGGATAGACCCCGGGGGGCCAGTTCTGCAGGGAACCTCGAGAGTAAATTGCTGCCCCTGGTTAAGGAGTGGGGGGATGTGGATGCCCACCTCACTGCCTTTGAGCAGGCTGGCGATTTGAACCAGGGGGACCCTGCAGAACAGCCCCGGTGTCTAGCTCCCTTGCTGTGTCCCAAGGCCATAGACTCCTGTCAGCCAGATGGGTGGGGAGGTGGAGAGGCTTCCACTCCTGACCCCAACCTATATGTCTGTGTGGAGTCTCCTGGGCTCAGGCCCCTCGGACCCCCAGTGGGAGCGGAAGGTGATGGTCAATGGGGAGACATTCCTGGGATGGCGAGATCCTGGGACAGAGAGAACTGTTGTCAGGCCCTGGGTGGTGCAGCCTCAGACGCTGAGGGGCTGGGTGAGGGTCCCAGGGATGAAGTCCCTCTCCCTGCCTATGGCCCAGATCCCTGTGCAGACCCAGGAGGGGTGGGGCTGGCTGGTCGTTGGGGTTCTCCAGGATATCAGCTGTGAGACCCTGTTGTGGGGGGACTGTCTCTCTTTGGGACAGGATCCAGGCCCTGCTCCTGTAATGGCCAAGGGTTTGAATTTGAATCCAGGGAACCAATCGGGGGAGAGGGAAATGGTCAGTGAAAATGCAGATGACCTGGTTGGCAGCGGGGAGGAGCGGCTAGGCTCAGGCTACCTGCCTGCCTGTGACCAGACCCCTGGGCCTGGGTGGGAAAGAGAGATGCTCCCTGCCTCCTTGCATACCAGAGAGGGGGCTCAGGGGGCTCACGCTGGCTCTGATGCAGTGAGGAAAGCAGCGAGCTCCTGGGGCAGCAAGGGCAGCGCTGAGCACAGTGGGAGCTGAGACCCCAGCTGAGTGGGGGGAGACACAGGCAGGGCAGGGGATCTGTTGGGAGTGGCAAGGTGCTTGGTAAGGAAGGTCTGGATGAGCCTAGGCAGCCTTGTGAGCTGATGGCTGTGTCTAGTCAGCAGGGTGGGAAGGCGAGGAGAGTGGAAGATGAGTGTCCCTGGACCTTACCTGTTAGCTGGGTGGAGAAGTGTGACAGTGAAGGAAACGTGCCTGTGTCTGTCAGGGGTATTGACTTGCCCATGGAGGGAGCTACCCTGATCTCCAAGCAGTTGTCTGTGACCAGCCTTGTGTGCTGGGACCAGGGGAATGAGATCCCAAACTGTGTGTCCGGGAAAGGAGAAAGTGTGTCCGGCTCTTCTTTGTCTGTGGAGCAGACAGAAGGGGCCTTTCAGCCTGTGATGGTTGAGGGTCGTGCAATTGTCTCAGAGTTGGTTCTGGATTCAACTAAAGCCCAGGAAGGGAAGGGTCCTAAGTTTGTGTCTGCTCGGGAGAATGGCCCTGTAACTTGGTCGCATCCAGTTAGTGTCTATGTAAAATCCCAGAGCCCAGACAATTCTGGTGCTTGTATTTTGCCTGTTGCTAGTGTGTTTTTGGGAAAGGGTGTCGCAACTCTGTCTAATCAGAGTGAGATCCTAGTGTCACGGAGTGTGGGGGAGTACGGGGCCTGCACCCCTCTTCCTGGGATCACTGTGACTCTCAGCCAGCCAGTAAAACAGAAGGTTTATTGGACAATAGGAACACAGTCTAAAACAGAATTTGTGGATACAACCAGGACCCCTCAGTCAAACACTTCTGGGGGGCAGGGAGCTTAGACCCCAGCCCTGGGGTTCCCTACGTTCCAGCACCCAGCACCAAACTGAAACCAAAAACCCCCCCAGCAGGGTCCCTCCTGCAGTCTTTGTCCAGATTCCAGGGCAGAGGTGTTACCTCCCCCTCTCCCTCCTGGCTCAGGTTACAGGCTCTCAGGTGTCCCATCAGCAGTGAAACTCCCCTGCCACATTCCCAGGTCAACACTCCTCCTTCCCTGCTGCGTCATACCTAGCCAGGGCACAAGGAGAGGAGCAGGAAGGTGATTTGATCCTGTTACCTACTGAGGGTGTGGAAACCTGTAGCAAGAAGGAAAAGATTCATGAACTTGTGTGTGGCAAAGGGAAGGAGAATGCTTCTGACCTTTTATCTCGGAAGTCTGTAAGTTTGCCTGAAAGGGGATTGTGTAGGAATCCCCCGGATGGGCCAGAGGTGATTCTGGATGTAAGTGAAACCCAGAAAGAGTCTGTTTGTTGCTCAGGAAAGTGTTCCTCTAGAGCAAGCCCTCGGTGAAGAGGGTAAGGGCAGAACTTCTGTGAGGGGTGAATTGTGGCATAGAAAAGTCCGAGGGAAAGCAAGCCTCATGGAGTCTTTGCAAGCAGTTTACTGCAACTGAAGGGTGTGAAAGTGATTTAATCAAGAAAGCTTCAGTTCCTAACAGCCAGAAATTTTCTGTTGTGAATGGTTCCACTGACTTTCCTGTTGGAAGATCCAGTGTGGATAGCTTTGAGAAGGGCTCATACGGAGTGAAAGCTGTTAAGAAAGTTAAAAAGTCCTATAACCAAGTGGCTGTGTTTGGCCAGCTTGTTGAGGAGACAAGGTTGTGGAGAAAGGGATGTCTCCATGCTAGTTCTGTAAGTGAACAGTATGTGTCCCAGGTCAAGATAGGGGCTCTTAACCAAGAGAGCCCGAATTGCAGCCCTTCAGACTGGAGCGCTGGGAGAAGACCCGATCCCAATTTGACCCCCGGGGGTTTTGGGGTGGCAAAAGTCATGGGCCGCATAAACCTTCCCACATGCAGCCTGCGAGTGCTATCGACCACCCCCGATCTAAGGGAGGGTGTGAAACTGGAAGGGCCTGGTGTAACTCCCACCAAGGAATGGGAGAGATGCTGAGGAATCCATGGAAAAGTTGGTGGCTTCGAACTTCCCCAGGTCACCGGCTAAAGTGACCCTGCTCAGTTCAGTCTCAAAGGGGGGAGAGATGTGACGAAGTGGGACTGTTCTTAATGTTTCCTCTGAATATTGTGGGGGTGCCTCAGTTTCCCCTAGGCAGTTCTTAAGTATCTAGGTGGTGGGGTAAGGGTGTATGATCATTGCAGAGCCCTAGAGGGCAGGTGTGTGCAGGGGTCTGGACCCAGAGAATGGCCGACACCCTGTTTCCTGGCAACTGATGGCCTGGGCCCTTCCCCCCTGCAAGGTGAGAGCTAAAGGGTTGGAGAACAAAGGAATCAGGTGACCTCCTGGCGGCGGTGGGGGAGGGGGGGAGGAGGAGGAGGAAGGGACAAAGCCCAGAGGAGGAGGGGGGGGCTGGGGGCTGGAGGGAGTTTCAGTTTGGGGCTGGCTGGGACATGGAGTGAAGGGCAGATGTGGTTGTCTGGCTCACTGCCCCGCAAAATGAACCCGGCTGAGGGGTCGTGTTCTCTGCACCTACAAGCTCTGTGTTAGACCATGTTCCTGTCGTCTAATAAACCTTCTGTTTTCCTGGCTGGCTGAGAGTCCCGTCTGACTGCGGAGTTGGGGGGCAGGACCCTCGGGCTTCCCCAGGACCCCGCCTGGGCGGACTGGCTGTGGGAAGCGCAGAGAGGGGCAGAGGATGCTGAATGCTCTGAGGTCAGACCCAGGAAGGTGGAGCCAGGTGAGCTGTGTCTCCTGCAGACAGGCTGCTCCCAGAGAGGAGACTTCCCCAGAGTCCTGTCTGGCTTCATAGGGAGCAGTTCCAGAGCATCGCCCAGGGACTCCGTGACAGCCAGCAATGGAGGCTTGGCTGCAACCTTTGGTGAGCAGCTTCCTTCCCTCCCTGTTAGAAATGCTCGCCTTCTCTCCGACCTGGTTCTGGCCAACTTCGTCCAGTGACTGGAGCTTGGCTGGGTCTACTTGAGGGAAGAGCCCCCATCAAACCTTGGTTCCCCAGGTAGCCCCTTACAGCCTGGGATCACCCCCCAAACTTCTTGTTACGCTAAATCCATCACGCTCCTGCAGCCAATCCTGGGAAGGCCACAGGGTCGCACTGTGGGCTCGCGGGCAGCTGCCCGTGTGCCAGGACCTCCAGGGTCCCAGCTTCCTGGGATAGGCCCCCCCTCCTGTAAGTATGGGCGTGGTGGGGAGGCTGTTTATACCCTGTGCTCTCTGCGTAGGAGAGACGGCAGGTCAGAGGAGTGCGCCTGGCATGGGGAGCGGAAGGCGGGGAGCTCTAGGTTGGTCTGTGCGTGCTGTGGGGTTCGCTCCAGGCTGGGACTGGCGCCTCAGCAAGCTCCGTCCCCTGCCCATGCGCTGGGCAGAGCCGAGCTGTGGACCCTTTCAGATAACCTGGAGGATAAGGATCGAGGCCTGGACCTGCTATTCTGGGGGGCACAAGTGCAGGAGTGGACACTGGGTGCGACAAGCTCCCCGTAGCCGGTGGCAGCTCACCAGCTGAGCTGCACGCTCTGTATTTGTCGGAGTTTCCCAGGGCGGTGGCTTGGCACTTAGCCAGGCAACACGGCCGAGTCCATCTGGCAGGTGACAGACGTGTGTAACTGGGGCTTGGCCCTTGTGCGCCCGGACAGGATGCAGTCTCCTCGCCAGCCATGGCCGTGTGACTTATTGGTGCTGCTCTGGGGGAGCTTAGCTGCGCGCTGGACGGACACGGTGCTCCCTTGGTGGGTGGGAAGGCCCAGCGCTTTGTTGGTGCAGCATGGGAAGGGAATTGCAAAAGCCCAAGCTTGGAGACTCAGACCTTCCTGCGATTCCAGCTACCTGTGCAACTCACTGCTGCAGGATGTTGTATCAGATACAGAACCGGCCAGCAGGGGGACTCCTGTGGCATCACGTGGTTTCCTGCACAGCTCTCTTGGCAGGGGGGCAGGGGCCCCTCCCCAGCATGGCGTGTCCTGAGCTGCTGCCTTTCCCTTCGGCTGGCTGAGCGCACCAGGAGGGAGGGGCTGTCTTCTCTCCACTGCCCGTGGGGCAGAGTGTCTGGGCAGTGGGACCTGCTCTGGCAAGGGCCCTGTCACAGGGGAGATGGAAGGCAGGGTGACCCAGTCTGGAGTCCTGCTCCGGCGCCCTTTTGGCCAGTGAGCATTCTCCGAGGAGCTGCTGCTGCCTTTCCAGGCCTGGCACTTGGCGCAATTCCCCAGCGTCTCCACTTGGCTCCTGTGGAATCCCTGCGGGGCCAGACCTGGCCTCTCCTCCCGCCTGCCAGTGCTTGGTGTGCTGGGGCCAGATCCCCAGCCCCCCTTTGGGGCCAGACCTGGCCTCTCCTCCCGCCTGCCGGTGCTGGGTGCCCTAGGGCCAGATCCCCAGCCCCCCTTTGGGGCCGGACCCGGCCTCTCCTCCCGCCTGCCGGTGCTGGGTGCGCTAGGACCAGATCCCCAGCCCCCCTTTGGGGCCAGATCCCCAGCCCCCCTTTGGGGCCTGATCCGGCCTCTCCTCCCGCCTGCCAGTGCTGGGTGCCTCCCATTCCGACCCGGGCGAAGTGGTTACATTCACTCCTCTGCTGCCCCTTTTCCTCCTCTCTTCCACCCCCGCTCTGGAGCCAGTGCTGGACATTGGCCTCCTTTGTGCTGCGAGCCAGGCTCCCTGCCCAGCCGCAGGCCGGCTGTGCCCAGCGGGAGTTTGCTGCAGCCGCGCGGGGCTCGGAGGAACAGTTACAGAGACTTGGCACTGGCAGCCTTGTTTGGGAAACGCGCCTGCTCCGGACTTGCTGAAACAGAGTCTTGCCGTGGCTGCTTTTTCCTTTCACACGAGCATAAAAGCCTCCAACGTGAGTGAGGCAGGAGCCCCGGCTTGAGCCTGCTGGGCAGAGCTCTCTGGGACAGCTCTGGCACTGGGCTGGCCCGGCCGAGCTGAGCTCGGCTCAGCCAACGGCCTGTGGGGTGGGATGGCAGCTCCCACTCCTGCCTGAGGGGCCCCCGGCTGCCCGGCTGTGTCTCCTGCTCCTCCTTCCAGGGCTCTCCCCGGCAGCCTCTGCATTAAGCAAGAAGCAACTTGCTGAGAAGCGAAGCCCGTGAGGCTGGGTGCCCGGGATCCCTGCGCGAGAGGCCATGCGGTGGGGTGAGTGGGGTGCAGGCGCTCCCCTACCCTGGGGGGGCTCGGCACCTCTCCGGTTGTGGGGGAAGAGGAGGGCACCGTGAGCTGTGCTGGGACCGCTGCCCGTGCGGTTTGCTGCAGCTCTTGTGGGGCAGCGGAGCCAGAGCTAGCCGAGGGCACCGCTGAGACTCCCTCGCGCCAGGGCCCCAGTCTCACGTAGCAGAGGGGTGTGCTGCGGGGGGGGGGGGGTGCCGAGGGCGGGGGAGGGGGTGGTGGTCAGAGCTGGCCACCGGGTGAGGCCAGGGCCAGATGTGGTCCAGCTGGGCCCTGTGGCCAGGCACGTGGGAGCTACAGCTCCTAGCTTGCAGTGCTCCATCTGGAACCAAGCTGCACGTGCTGGGGCGGCAGCCTCCATGGGCAGCAGGGGCCTCCCCTCTGGGCTGGCATGCTTTGGAGCACAGCCGCTGTCTGGCGGGGGGGATGGTGCCCACCAGCAGCGCAGAGCCCAGGGGTCTCGGAGCTGGACTCTGGGGTCCCTGTGCTGGGGGCGGAGGGACTGGTGTGGGCTGGGGAGGTCCCGACTATGCTGCTCACTGGGCGGGTTTCTCTGGCTGACTTCACGCCCTGTGGTGCCAGATAAGGGCTATTGGCTCCTGGTGTGGTACCTCCCCGGCCCTGGGGCGAGCGAGAGTGGACAGGGTGGTGGTGACAGGCTAGGCTAGTCCTGACAACAGGGTGATCAGAAACTCTCTGTCACCTGCCCCATGGGCTCTTGCAGCCTCCCTCCCTCAGGGGCTTTCTCGCTGCCAAAGGGCCAAACCGCCCAGCCCATCATAGCTAGTGGGTCCAGAGACAGGGCAGTGCCAGCCGCCCCCACTCACCCGCTAGCTGTCTGCCTGGCATGGACCTCTGCCAGCACCTTGGGAAGGCTGCTCCATGCCCAGGTGCTCTCCCTCTGTGCTTCAGGCCAGCCGTTCTGCAGGCCCCCCGAACCTCCCTGGCCGTGCAGGCTTTGCTCTTGGTCTGAGCGTCGTGTGGCGCGGGGGAGGCTCCATCCCCAGGAGCCAGTTGCTTTGTGGAGGGGCAGGGATGTTTGAATGGTGCTGCTGGAGTTGCGGTGTTTAGAGGGTCTCTCTGACACGGGACAGTCTGGGGAGGCTGCTGGGGCCCTTCCCAGGGGCTGGCAGGGGGTGCTGAGCAGGTGGGCTAATGGGCCAGGCTTGTCCTGCCTGGAGACACCTCAATTCTCCCCATGGAGACGGGAGGGAAGACTGAGCTCCCTGGCCTGGCTGTGACTGGGCAGGAGGGGCTGGTTTGCAGGCAGGGGCCCTGCCGGGCCTGAGGCGTGTGCAGAGCCTGGCATCCCAGGAAAGAGGAAGAGACCCAAAGCCTGGGAGGGGCAGGGCCCTCCATTCGCTTGGTGGGACACAGGAGACCCCTGAGTTTGGGAGCAGTGGGGCAAGCAGTGTGGGGCGCAGGGGTTGGAAGCCAGCCTGGCCGGGTACCAGAAGGGCGTAACTTTCCCCGTGGAGCGGGGTCCCAGCGAGCTGTAGAAGTGGGGGGGCCTGCAGCACCGTCTCCCAGCACTTGGCACTGAGCTGGAGTCCGGGGGTGCCAGGGCTGCTCTGCCGAGGGGGTGAGTTCCCCAGTGCTCTGGGCGGCAGGAAGGCTCTGGATCTAGCTGCTGTTCTGTCTCGTTGACGCTCTTCCCCAGCTGAGCTTGGGGAATGGGGTTCCTCACCCCCTTCTTGCTGGCAGACCTAGCGCGGCTCCGTCAGACCCCAGCCCTGCCTTTGGGGCTCCCCCGACAGCTGCTTTGGATTGCACCTTTCCAGCTGTTGGCGGGGGGCTTTCTGCTGCTGGTTCCAGGGTGGGGAGGGTCTCCTGACTGCACCTGGTCTCTGGCCAGGGCTCAGTTGCGGTGAGCGCTGCCGGTGAGCGCTGCCGGGGCTGATTTCCATACATGTGCTTTGCAAAGTGCCTTCCTGCTGGGGAGGAGAGAGGTGGGGCAGGGGCCTCTCCAGAGAGCAGCAAACCTCTCCCATTTGGTATTGAGGGCATGGGGATTAGAAAGTGCTTGTGGGCTGAGGCACTGGGACAGGGAGGTGGGGTGGGGCAGGAAGCGGGGGGGGCGGGGCTGGCAGGTGCCCACGGGTCAGGAAGTGGGTGGGTCTCAGGGTGCTGCTTTAGTGCATCTCAGTGGAGGGGGAAGGGCTGCATGTCTCCTGGGACTCTTCGCAGGCCCTGGGCTGTGCCCTGTCTGCCCTGGGTGCCGAGCAGGGCGTGGGGGTCAGGGCAGGCTGTCCCTTCTCTGGTCGGGGCTTCCGGCTGCTCCCTCGGGCCGGGCACCGGCGTGTGGCCCTGTGTGTGTCCAGTGCCTGGCACAGCAGGGCCTGACCCGTGGCTGGGTGCCAGTGATAATCTGTGCTGGCTGGGCTGATGCTGCGGCCTGCTGGTAGCCTCCTCGGGGTGGGGAGCGTCAGGCCAGCATTGGGCTGAGGGGTCCTGCTCCTCTGCCTCGGGGCACAAGCTCACTGTGGCTGGCACATCAGTTCAGCTCTCCTGGGGCGGGACCGGGGAGCGAAACCTGAGCTCTGGGGCAGGACCCATTGGTCCTGCCTCCCTCCCCAGATTGCTGTGTTCGAGGGCAACCGGGAGGGGCTTTTCCAGGCTGCGTCCCGGGGGCCGGGGACCCGTCCTGCCTGGGCCGGTTCCTGGCGGCTCTGTAGCCGTGGAACATTAGAGCCCATGAGGAATGTGTTGGATGAAGAGCAGCCGTGGGGATTACTGCCGGTTACAGCTGAATTCCTCCCCTTTTCTGCGCTGGCGCCCGCTGAGGGTGGGCAGAGCCTCGAGCCTGGGTCATGCTGGCAGTGAGGCAAAGCACCTGCCTCGCGCGGTTCTGCCCCCCAAGGCTGGTGGAGCTGTGGGCACGTGGGGTGCCAGAGGTGGCTGTTGCTAGTGCAGTCAGATGGAACCCGCAGCCCCTGCTCGGGACCCACGTCTTCCTGGTAGGCTCTGGGGTCTGCCGGCATGTCCGTCAATTCCTGCTGAGCGTGGGATAGGGACCACGTAAGCACCTGGCTAGCTGGGGCTTGTGCCAGTGAGTTCCACAGGTTAATTGGGTGCTGTGGGATCCGTTTTCAGGGTGCTCTCTTTCAGTCTTGCGGGGTCCCCTTGTCCTTGTGTTGTGAGAGGGAAAACGGGAGCCCGCGATCCACCTTCGCTGGCCCATCTGTATCCAGCCATGCTGAGCAGTCCCTGCTCCGACAGGCTCGAATGGCTCCCCGCCCGTCTCTGAGCCTGTCCAGGGAGCTGCAGATGCAGTAATCCCGGGCACGCGGTGTGGCCCTGTTGGTTTGTAGCCGGGCAGTGTTTCCTTTCCGGCTCTGCTCCTTGCCGGCTGCTGGGCACGGGGCAGAGAGCAGTGTTGAGGGGTGTCCTGCTTTGGGCTCTAAGCAGGGGGAGAGATGGGCTCTGGCTGCTTGCCACGGCCCGTTGCTGGCTCCCCCAGAGCGCCGCTGATCCCAGGGCTGTGAGCATGTCCCAGGCTGGCTCCCGGAGGACTGGAGAGACCCTTGCGGAGGCCGTGCGGATGGCCGGGGAGGAGTCAGTCCCCCAACGTGGGAGGAGTTTTGGGCACTGCCGGATGCCGTGATGGGACTAGTGTTGACCAGGGCTCTGCCTCAGCCACCGCCCCGGCGCAGAAGTAGCCAGGGTGTCTGTCATTCCCCCTCCGCTGCATGCTCAGCCCTGCTTCGCTCAGCCGCAGTGACCACTCGTCATCCTGGCAGGCACTGCAGGCCGAGGGGCCGCTCCCTGGGGATCTCCCATGGAGGAGACGGTATGAGCTTGTGTCAGTCCACCAGGACAAGGGTCCAGGGATGCCCTCAGGGACCTGGGTGGGATGAAGGAACAGACGCAGCCCAATGGATCTTCAGGAGCTACGAAGCCGTGGGCCTGGCACAACCCGGATTTAGGCCAGGGCGTGGGACAGAAACCGCCCGACTGGCTGCGATGGGGATGCACTGCTGTCAGTGGAGAGAGGGCAGACTCGTCTCCTCCTGCACCTCGGCACTCTCGGCCCTGGGTTAGGGCCCAGGGCAAGGCACTGCCATGGGCTCAGTCCTGGAAGGTTGCACCCCGTAAGATGGACCATGCTGGGGAAACTTCCCCTGCACCACTAGGCCCCTCTCAGGACCTTTCCGCACCGCCGGGGAGCCATCGGGGGAACAGGTCCGACTGGGCCAGCAGCGTGCGGGTGACACACAGCGCTGTCCTCCCTCACCGCTCCCGCTGCAGCAGCCAGTGCTGGGGCGAGACCAGCTCCGGGGTGCAGAGCGCTGGCCGAATGGAGCCAGCAGGAGGGAGCTGATACTGGGGGCAGAGGCCGGCCTGGTGGGGCGTTGAGGATTCGGTGTGCTGAGGCCAGAGCCGAGGAGTGCTCTGTGATTCCTCGCTCGCACAGCAGCATCTGGGCGCTGTGATTCTGCGGTTGGTTGGACGCTCCAGCCCATTGTGGCGAGCGGCGAACTGGCCTTGGTTGTTCTGCCGTACCTGGGCAGGGAGCCATCAGTCATTAGAAAACTCCCACCAGTACAGAGCGTTGCAACGCGTCTCCTTGGCCGCGCAGGCTACCCAGCCGTGCAGGCTATCACCGTCCTCTGCTGGCTCCCCAAACCCAGCCTGCCCCAGTCGAGGTCTCCGACCTTAGCCCCCGGGCACTCGGTGACCTGGGCCCAGGCTATCTAAAAGAGCCCAAAGCTCTGGGCTGAAGCCTGCGGTCGACAGCTCAGCTCTAGGGGTGCAGCGCAGCTGTCCAGTGCACTGGGAAAGCTCCTCTGGGCAGGGGACGGAGCTTGCTCAGGGGCCGGTCCAAGCACATGGCGCGAACCCCACAGGACCTACGGACCATCCCAGAGCTCCCCGCCTTCCGCTCCCCATGCTGGGCACGCTCCTCCAACCCTCCCTCTCTAAAAAGGCTGTAAATGGGGAATCGTTCTCCACGGGGGGGCGTTTTGAGTGGGGTTAGTTCTCCAGAGTACCGGCATTGCTGGGGAAGGGGGGCTCTGTCATGGACCCACAGGGTCAGTGCTGCACCCCCAGTTTTGGAACAGTCTCTAGGAGGCTCCTTCACTGTGCCAGCCCCCCTGGGGGTCCTGCTCTGCCTCCAGGGTGAGCCATGCGGCCTCACCTCCTCCTAGACTGGCCCTCTGGGCCTGCAGCCCCCACTCCCCGTGAGCTCCAGACAGTGAGTCCCCCGGAGACAGCCCCTGAGGGAGACTCGGCCGCTGTGCAGGGATCAGGGCCCTTCGCCCAGCCCCTGGAGGGACACTCCCAGTGTGGGGACAGCCGGGTTCAGTTGTTAGCTGGCGCCCGGCCTAGGGGGCCCTTAGGGCAGCCTGGGGCAATGAAGGGTGAAGCAGAGTCTGTCCTGGCCAGTCCCGAGCCCAGCCCGGCTGTGGGGAACCCTCGGGTCCGGCTCTGTCTGGGCGGCCTCCTTGGTCGGTTCCCAGATGGGCCCCAACTGCTTCCCACAGCCAACACTTACCCCCACCTCACCCCTCCCCCGTCCTGTGATCCCGAGCTGGGGGGTGTGGCTCAGCCCCCTGTAATGGGCGGGGGGGGGGTTGGGTCCAGATCTCTCTGGGGCGTGGGTTGCTGGGTGTCCCCGTCCAGGTGATTGGATTTGCCGTTGTCCTCTCATGCTGCACTGCTATGGGGTTAGGGCCCCGACAGCTAGAGACTCCTGGCCTGCCCTGAGAGCAGGCAGGCCTTCCCCCTCCCCAGGTAACAGTGCCGCACGTGGGGAAACTGAGGCACACGCAGCCTTCATAAAGATATTGCAGAAACTTCCCACTTTGTCACGGGCTCGTGTGAACGAGATCATTGAATCACAGAGTCATAGGGCAGGGAGGGACCTCGAGAGGTCGCCTAGTCCAGTCCCCTGCACTCGGGGCAGGATTAAGTATTCTCTAGACCATCCCTGGCAGATGTTTTAATATGCATTAATCCGGCTAACTGCAGGGGCAGCCAGCTGGGGCCAGGGTGAGGGTCGCGCTCCCCAGACGGGACTGTATCCTGGGGAGCAGCGGCTCGGGGAAGGACCTAGGGGTCGTGGGGAAAACAGCCGAACATGGGTCCCGTGCAGGGCTGTGGCCAGGAGCAGACAGAGGTGGAATTGCTTGTGTGGGCTGCTCCAGTGAGACCAGCCCTGCAAGGTGGGCTGGGGCCACACTCAGCAAAGGTCATTGGACACACTGGAAAGGTTCAGAAAAGAGCCCCAAGGAGGAGTCAAGGCCTGGAAATGCTGATTGACAGAGTCCGAGTCTTTAGTGGTGTACACGACTGAGAGTGTCAATTCAGGACAAATTGCTTAGAGCAGGGCAGTTATAGCCCCAAGCTGGAGTTCCTTTACTATTAAGGCAAACCCAGCCAGCCAGCCAGAGAGGACTTCAGTCTCACCCCACTGGCTAACCAGAAGTCACACAAGCAATTCCCTTAGACACTCCCGTTTCCCAGTATCCCCACCAGGGCCACTCCTTATGGGGATGAATGGTTATGAAAACCAATACCCCAGTAAAAGAAAAAAGGTTCTCCTGATCCCAAAGGACCAAGCCCCAGACCCAGGTCAATATACCAGTCAGATCTTACCCACAAATCACGCTGTTGCCAGTCCTTTAGAATCTAAAATCTAAAGGTTTATTCATAAAAGGAAAAAGATAGAGATGAGAGTTAGAATTGGTTAAATGGAATCAATGACATCCAGTAATGGCAAAGTTCGTGGTTCAGGCTTGCAGCAGTGATGGAATAAACTGCGGGTTCAAATCAAGTCTCTGGAATCCATCTGCAGCTGGGATGGGTCATTCAGTCCTTCGTTCAGAGCTTCAGTTTGTAGCAAGCTTCCTCCAGATGTAAGAAGCAGGATTGAAGACAAGATGGAGGGATTTCCAGGGCCTTTTATATCCTCTCCATGCAGAAGGGCACCCCTTTGTTCTTACTGTGGAAGATCACAGCAGCAAGATGGAGTTTGTGTCACATGGGCAAGTCACATGTCCATGAACGACTCAGTTCTTTTCAGGCCGACACCAGTGTTTACATGTTAGTTTGAAGGTTTCCAGGAAAGCTCAGATGTGGATTGGCGTCTCCCATCCATTGTGGTTAAGTGTTTCTTGATTGGGCCCTTACTGAGAAGAGTCCCTTCTCAAGAAGCTGACCAGATGCTTCACTGAGGCTACTTAGAATCAAAACAGATTGAGATACAAGTACAGAGCCAATATTCATAACTTCAACTATAAAAATGATACACACACACAGACAGTATAATCATAACGAGCAAATCATAACCTCTTTATAGACACCTCACACGACAACCTTTGTACAATATTTGCTGCAGATATATAACAGTGGTTGCAACAATGATCTGTACAGTCACAGCTTATGTCAGTAACGTCACAAGTGGCTCGCAAATTGCTTTGTCCAGGACGCGGCCCAGAGGTACTTGATCATGGGCTGCGGGCACCCGCCGAGGAGGCAGTTTCTGGTGATGGGGGCTCTGTAGTGTGGCAGACAAGGTGAGATCCGAGGGCTGGCAGCTGAAGCTAGAAACAGGGTGAAGATCCCTCCCTCTTGGGAACAGCTGACTTGGGCACATGGCGGGTTCGGGGTCACTGGAGGGCTGCGGCGCAGTCTGGGGGGAGCGGGGAGCCGTGACGCTGCGGCCTGGTCTGGGGGTGGGAACGGGGAGCTGTGAGGCTGTGTCACGGGGTCCCCGGCCGGTGCTCTGGCACTGCTCCCTACGAAGCCAGGCAGGATTCTGGGGAAGTCTCCTTTCTGTGAGCAGGTTTCAGAGTAGCAGCCGTGTTAGTCTGTATTTGCAAAAAGAAAAGGAGGACTTGTGGCACCTTAGAGACTAACCAATTTATTTGAGCATAAGCTTTCGTGAGCTACAGCTCACTTCATCGGATGCATACTGTGGAAGTGTAGAAGATCTTTTTATACACACAAAGCATGAAAAAATGGGTGTTTACCACTACAAAAGGTTTTCTCTCCCCCCACCCCACTCTCCTGCTGGTAATAGCTTATCTAAAGTGATCACTCTCCTTACAATGTGTATGATAATCAAGTTGGGCCATTTCCAGCACAAATCCGGGGCGGGGGGGGGGGGAGAAAACCTGGATTTGTGCTGGAAATGGCTCAACTTGATTATCGTACACATTGTAAGGAGAGTGATCACTTTAGATAAGCTATTACCAGCAGGAGAGTGGGGTGGGGGGAGAGAAAACCTTTTGTAGTGGTAAACACCCATTTTTTCATGGTTTGTGTGTATAAAAACATCTTCTATACTTTCCACAGTATGCATCCGATGAAGTGAGCTGTAGCTCACGAAAGCTTATACTCAAATAAATTGTTGAGTCTCTAAGGTGCCACAAGTACTTCTTTTCTTTCTGTGAGCAGGCAGGGTCCAGGGGGGGCTCAGATGGTCCTGCCCGCCAACTCCGCAGTCAGACGTGACTCTCAGCCAGCCACTAAAACAGAGGTTTATTAGACAACAGGAACATGGTCTAACACAGAGCTTGCAGGTGCAGAGAACAGGACCCCTCAGCTGGGTCCATTTTGGGGGGCAGGGAGCCAGACAACCACGTCTGCACTTCACTCCATGTCCCAGCCAGCCCCAAACTGAAACTCTCTCCAGCCCCTCCTCCTCTGGGCTTTGTTCCTTTCCCGGGCCAGAAGGTCACCTGATTCCTTTGTTCTCCAACCCTTTAGCTCTCACCTTGCAGGGGGGAAGGGCCCAGGCCATCAGTGGCCAGGAAACCGGGTGTCGGCCATTCTCTGTGTCCAGACCCCTGCACACACCTGCCCTCTAGGGCTCTGCAATGATCATACACCCTTACCCCACCCCCTAGATACTTAAGAACTGCCTAGGGGAAACTGAGGCACCCCCACACTATTCAGAGGAAACATTAAGAACAGTCCCACTTCATCACATCTCTCCCCCCTTCAAGACTGAACTGAACGGGGTCACTTTAGCCGGTGACCTGGGGAAGTTTGAACCCACCAACGTTTCCATGGATGCCCCAGCATCTCTCCCATACCTTCGTGGAAGTTACACCAGGCCCTTCCAGTTTTACACCCTTCCAGTTACACGCCCTCCCTTAGGTCAGGGTGGTCAGTAGCACTTGCATGCCACATGTGGGAAGGTTTATGCGGCCCGTGACTTTTGCCACCCCAAAACCCTCAGGGGTCAAACTGGGATTGGGTCTTCTCCCAGTGCTCCAGTCTGAAGGGCTGCAATTCGGGCTCTCTTGATTAAGAGCCCCTATCTTGACCTGGGCCACATACTGTTCACTTACAGAACTAGCATGGAGACATCCCTTTCTCCACAACCTTGTCTCCCCAACAAGCTGGCCAAACACAGCCACTTGGTTATAGTACGGTTTAACTTTCTTAACAGCTTTCACTCCATCTGAGACCTTCTCAAAGCTATCCACACTGGATCTTTCAACAGGAAGGTCAGTGGATCCATTCACAACAGAAAATTTCCGGCTGTTAGGAACTGAAACTTTCTTGATTAGATCACTTTCACATCCTTCAGTTGCAGTAAACTACTTGCAAAGACTCCATGAGGATTCCTTTCCCTCGGGCTTTTCTATGCAACAATTCACCCTTCACAGAAATTCTGCCCTTACCCTCTTCACCGAGGGCTTGCTCTAGAGGAACACTTTCCTGAGCAACAACAGACTCTTTCTGGGTCTCCCTTACATCCAGAATCACCTCTGGCCCATCAGGCGGATTCCTACACAATCCTCTTTCAGGCAAACTCACAGACTTCCTAGATAAAAGGTCAGAAGCATTCTCCTTCCCTTTGCCACACACAAGTTCAGGAATCTTTTCCTTCTTGCCGCAGGTTCCCACACCCTTAGTAGGTAACAGGATCAAATCACCTTTCTGCTCTCCTTGTGCCCTGACTAGGATCTCACCCTGATTAGACAGAGTTGCGACACCCTTTCCCAACCACACACTAGCAACAGGCAAAATACAAGCACCAGAATTGTCTGGGCTCTGGGATTTTGCATAGACACTAACTGGATGCGACCTAGTTACAGGGCCATTCTCGCGAGCAGACACAAACTTAGGACCCTTCCCTTCCTGGGCTTTAGCTGAATCCAGAACAAACTCTGAGACAACTGCACTACCCTCGACCAACACAGGCTGAAAGGCCCCTTCTGTCTGCTCCACAGACAAAGAAGAGCCGGAGACAGTTTCTCCTTTTCCAGACACACAGCTTGGGATCTCTTTCCCCTGGTCCCACCACACAGGGCTGCTGCTTCTGCAGCTCTTTCTCGGGCTCTCGCTGTCTCTCACAGTCCTCTTGCGCTCTCGGACTCAGCTCCAATCCCATCCATCTCTAATCCCCCGATGGGGAACCCGATCATGAAGACCCGCGTCTGGTCGGGGACAGGAGTCTTGGGGATGCCTGGCTACCACTCCAGCTGCTCCCAGATCCTGCTATAGCCCCATTTGGGGTCAGGAATCTGCTCCTTAGAGCTGTCATCCTCCTCCAGCTGCACGATTAACTGTGCTTTGGTGAACTTTCCAATGCGCAACCCTCTCTTTCTGCACAGGGTTACAATGTCCTTCTCAAGGAGACGGTGACAGGCCGTCACCTCGCTGTTCCCAAGTTGTTGTGGACTCACAGGCCTGTGTGCTCTCAGCTCCCCACGGTTTCCAGGGAGAACCCCTAGTGTGCCAGCCCTTCGCGAGGTCACCACCTCTTTGCCAGGGTCGAGCTGCAGACTCCTCCGCCCCTGGGACCGCTCGCTGCAATCCCCCGGGGAACCCTGTTACTGCAAAAGTCCTTCTCTCTCCCAGGGCGAAGCCGCAGGCTCCTCCGCCCCCGAGACTCATCACTGCATTCCCCAGGGGACCCCATTACCGCACAGTCCTTCTCGCTGGTCACACACTCCCAGGGGTTAACCGCCCCCCGAAACCGCTCCTCTCTGAGCCTTCAGTAGCTCTGGTCCTCGTCAATCCCCCTTCGTTTTACTGCTCCCCAGTCACTTACTACAGGAAGCACCGTCCACGGGGTGCAGTACATCCCACTGCTGCCACCAGTTGTCACGGAGTCCCCAGGTAATGCTCTGGAACTGCTCCCCACGAAGCCAGTCAGGACTCTGGGGAAGTCTCCTTTCAACTCTGCAGTCAGACGTGACTCTCAGCCAGCCAGTAAAACAGAAGGTTTATTACATGACAGGAACATGGTCTAAACCAGAGCCTGTAGGTGCAGAGAACAGGACCCCTCAGCCGGGTCCATTTTGGGGGGGCAGTCAGCCAGACAACCACATTTGCACTTCACTCCATGTCCCCAGCCAGCCCCAAACTGAAACTCCCTCCAGCCCCTCCTCCGCTGGGCTCTGTCCCTTTCCCGGGCCAGGAGGTCACCTGATTCCTTTGTTCTCCAACCCTTTAGCTCGCACCTTGCAGGGGGGAAGGGCCCAGGCCATCAGTTGCCAGGAAACCGGGTGTCGGCCATTCTCTGTGTCCAGACCCCTGCACACACCTGCCCTCTAGGGCTCTGCAACCATCATACACCCTTACCCCACCCCCTAGATACTTAAGAACTGCCTAGGGGAAACTGAGGCACCCCCACACTATTCAGAGGAAACATTAAGAACAGTCCCACTTCGTCGCAGGCTGCAGCGCGGTCTGGGGGGGAGCGGGGAGCTCTGACGCTGCGGCGCGGTCTGGGGGGGAGCGGGGAGCTCTGACACTGCGGCGTGGTCTGGGGGGGAGCGGGGAGCTCTGACGCTGCAGCGCGGTCTGGGGGGGAGCGGGGAGCTCTGACGCTGCGGCGCGGTTTGGGGGGGAGCGGGAAGCTCTGACGCTGCGGCGTAGTCTGGGGGGGAGCGGGGAGCTGTCAGTCTGCGGCGCGGTCTGGGGGGGAGCGGGGAGCTCTGACGCTGCGGCACCGTCTGGGGGGGAGCGGGGAGCTGTCAGTCTGCGGCGTGGTCTGGGGGGGAGCGGGAGCTCTGACGCTGCGGCGCGGTCTGGGGGGGAGCGGGGAGCTCTGACACTGCGGCGCGGTCTGGGGGGGAGCGGGGGAGCTGTCAGTCTGCGGCACGGTCTGGGGGGGAGCGGGGAGCTGTCAGTCTGCGGCACGGTCTGGGGGGGAGCGGGGAGCTCTGACGCTGCGGCACGGTCTGGGGGGGAGCGGGGAGCTCTGACGCTGCGGCGCGGTCTGGGGGGGAGCGGGGAGCTCTGACGCTGCGGCGTGGTCTGGGGGGGGAGCGGGGAGCTGTCAGTCTGCGGCGTGGTCTGGGGGGGAGCGGGGAGCTGTCAGTCTGCGGCGCGGTCTGGGGGGGGAGCGGGGAGCTCTGACGCTGCGGCGCGGTCTGGGGGGAGCGGGGAGCTCTGACGCTGCGGCGTGGTCTCGGGGGGAGCGGGGAGCTGTCAGTCTGCGGCGTGGTCTGGGGGGGAGCGGGGAGCTGTCAGTCTGCGGCGCGGTCTGGGGGGGAGCGGGGAGCTCTGACGCTGCGGCGTGGTCTGGGGGGGAGCGGGGAGCTGTCAGTCTGCGGCGCGGTCTGGGGGGGAGCGGGGAGCTCTGATGCTGCGGCGCGGTCTGGGGGGGAGCGGGGAGCTCTGACGCTGCGGCGCGGTCTGGGGGGGAGCGGGGAGCTGTCAGTCTGCGGCGCGGTCTGGGGGGGGAGCGGGGAGCTCTGACGCTGCGGCGTGGTCTGGGGGGGAGCGGGGAGCTCTGACGCTGCGGCGCGGTCTGGGGGGGAGCGGGGAGCTGTCAGTCTGCGGCGTGGTCTGGGGGGGAGCGGGGAGCTCTGACGCTGCGGCGTGGTCTGGGGGGGAGCGGGGAGCTCTGACGCTGCGGCGCGGTCTGGGGGGGAGCGGGGAGCTGTCAGTCTGCGGCGCGGTCTGGGGGGGAGCGGGGAGCTCTGACGCTGCGGCGCGGTCTGGGGGGGAGCGGGGAGCTCTGACGCTGCGGCGCGGTCTGGGGGGGGAGCGGGGAGCTCTGACGCTGCGGCGCGGTCTGGAGGGGAGCGGGGAGCTGTCAGTCTGTGGCGCGGTCTGGGGGGGAGCGGGGAGCTCTGACGCTGCGGCGCGGTCTGGGGGGGAGCGGGGAGCTGTCAGTCTGCGGCGTGGTCTGGGGGGGAGCGGGGAGCTCTGACGCTGCGGCGCGGTCTGGGGGGGAGTGGGGAGCTCTGACGCTGTCGTGCGGTCTGGGGGGGAGCGGGGAGCTCTGACGCTGCGGCGCGGTCTGGGGGGGAGCGGGGAGCTGTCAGTCTGCGGCGCGGTCTGGGGGGGAGCGGGGAGCTGTCAGTCTGCGGCGTGGTCTGGGGAGGAGCGGGGAGCTCTGACGCTGCGGCGTGGTCTGGGGGGGAGCGGGGAGCTGTCAGTCTGCGGCACGGTCTAGGGGGGAGCAGGGAGCTGTCAGTCTGCGGCGTGGTCTGGGGGGGAGCGGGGAGCTCTGACGCTGCGGCGTGGTCTGGGGAGGAGCGGGGAGCTCTGACGCTGCGGCGTGGTCTGGGGGGGAGCGGGGAGCTCTGACGCTGCGGCGTGGTCTGGGGGGGAGCGGGGAGCTGTCAGTCTGCGGCGCGGTCTGGGGGGGAGCGGGGAGCTCTGACGCTGCGGCGTGGTCTGGGGGGGAGCGGGGAGCTGTCAGTCTGCGGCGTGGTCTGGGGGGGAGCGGGGAGCTCTGACGCTGCGGCGCGGTCTGGAGGGGAGCGGGGAGCTGTCAGTCTGCGGCGCGGTCTGGGGGGGAGCGGGGAGCTCTGACGCTGCGGCGCGGTCTGGGGGGGAGCGGGGAGCTCTGACGCTGCGGCGCGGTGTGGGGGGGAGCGGGGAGCTCTGACGCTGCGGCGTGGTCTGGGGGGGGAGCGGGGAGCTCTGACGCTGCGGCGCGGTCGGGGGGGGAGCGGGGAGCTGTCAGTCTGCGGCACGGTCTGGGGGGGAGCGGGGAGCTCTGACGCTGCGGCGTGGTCTGGGGAGGAGCGGGGAGCTGTCAGTCTGCGGCACGGTCTGGGGGGGAGCGGGGAGCTCTGACGCTGCGGCGCGGTCTGGGGGGGAGCGGGGAGCTGTCAGTCTGCGGCGCGGTCTGGGGGGGAGCGGGGAGCTCTGACGCTGCGGCGTGGTCTGGGGAGGAGCGGGGAGCTCTGACGCTGCGGCGCGGTCGGGGGGGAGCGGGGAGCTCTGACGCTGCGGCATGGTCTGGGGGGGAGCGGGGAGCTGTCAGTCTGCGGCACGGTCTGGGGGGAGCGGGGAGCTGTCAGTCTGCGGCGTGGTCTGGGGAGGAGCGGGGAGCTCTGACGCTGCGGCGTGGTCTGGGGGGGAGCGGGGAGCTGTCAGTCTGCGGCACGGTCTGGGGGGAGCGGGGAGCTGTCAGTCTGCGGCGTGGTCTGGGGAGGAGCGGGGAGCTCTGACGCTGCGGCGTGGTCTGGGGAGGAGCGGGGAGCTCTGACGCTGCGGCGCGGTCGGGGGGGAGCGGGGAGCTCTGACGCTGCGGCGCGGTCTGGGGGGGAGCGGGGAGCTCTGACGCTGCGGCATGGTCTGGGGGGGAGCGGGGAGCTGTCAGTCTGCGGCGCGGTCTGGGGGGGAGCGGGGAGCTCTGACGCTGCGGCGCGGTCTGGGGGGGAGCGGGGAGCTCTGACACTGCGGCGCGGTCTGGGGGGGAGCGGGGAGCTGTCAGTCTGCGGCGCGGTCTGGGGGGGAGCAGGGAGCTCTGACGCTGCGGCGCAGTCTGTGGGGGAGCGGGGAGCTCTGACGCTGCGGCGCGGTCTGGGGGGGAGCGGGGAGCTGTCAGTCTGCGGCGCGGTCTGGGGGGGAGCGGGGAGCTCTGACGCTGCGGCGCGGTCTGGGGGGGGAGCGGGGAGCTGTCAGTCTGCGGCGCGGTCTGGGGGGGAGCGGGGAGCTCTGACGCTGCGGCGCGGTCTGGGGGGGAGCGGGGAGCTCTGACGCTGCGGCGCGGTCTGGGGGGGAGCGGGGAGCTCTGACGCTGCGGCGCGGTCTGGGGGGGAGCGGGGACAGACGGGGAGCAGGGGGTTTCTAAGTTACCTGACAGGCCCCTGTGCGCGCAGAATCTGGCAGCTCAGCACGGTTGACGTCTTGCTGCTCTCCAGGTCTCTGTGCGGCAGGGCCGGGTGTTACCCCTGGGGCAGGGCCAGCGCTGAGGTTCCTGCCCGTGGTCATACAGCAGCCCGTGGCGGGGCAGGGACTGACCCTGACTCCCGCGCCGTGGGCCGGCTCTCCCGCCTGGAGCGCTGTGATGGTGCGGGCTGGGGGCCGTTCCCCGCTCCCTCTGGCCCGGCGTGTTTGGCCCCCCCCTCTCGCCAGCAGGGCAGTGACTGCTGCTTGGCGGGGCGGGGGTTGTCCACGCTTGCCCCAGCTGGTAACAGGGGAACGGGGCCGTCCCTGGGAGCAGGGCCCTGCGGGCAGGCAGCGGGGGAGACAGGGCTCGGTGCAGGGGGTGTGGTGCTGCGGGGGGCTGCAGAGACAACGCGCCCCGTAATCGCCTTAGTCAGGATCAGGCGGGCGAGTGGAGGCTCGTCCCTGGAATGTGACTCCGGCGCGGTGGCAGGAGCTGCAGCGCCGTCTGGCACACGTGCTAAGCCGAGCCAGCCCGTAATTCCCTGCACCGGCAGGGCTTGCGAGCAGCCGCGTTGGCAGCCGTATCTCCATATCTGCAGACCTGCCCTGCTTATCTGGGCTGGATTGTTCTGCGCAAACAAGAGCCCTTTGTGGGCTGCCGCTGCTTGAGAGCCAGGGAGCCTCCGGAGGACCTGCGGGGGAGTTGCCGAGGGGCCTGCGTCCGGCCTGCAGACCCCTGCTGCCCAGGTGGGGGCAGCCGGTCTCACGCCGGGCCTGGGCCTTGTCGCGCACTGGCCCCGAGAGAGAGCAGCTGCTCTGGGGACGCAGCTGTAACAGGGCAGAGGGGCCCTGGGCCGGGCTGCGAGGATGCTTTGCTCTGGCCCAGGCTGTAGCTTTCCCTCCCCTTGCCCCTCACTCTCCCCAGCCCCACTGCACCCATGGGGAAACAGAGAGTTTTGCCCCAGGTCACACAGTGCGTGAGCACCAGACCTGAGAACAGAACCCAAGAGTCCTGGCTCCCAGCCCGCCTGCTTACACCCCTGGGGCTCCCTGCAGCCCTCCATGCCTGCACAACACCCCTAGGAGCCATGCTCCCAGCCCCGTCCATTTCAGGGACGCCCTGCAACTCCCCCCAGCCTCTTCTGACCAGGATCTCTGGTTGCCCTGTCCCCGCATACCATGGTCCCCCAACTCAGGGGCTGTGTGTATCCCATCCCCCCTTTCTGCCACTTCCCCAAACCAGGGTCCTCCAGTCTCTCCCCCCACTAGAGGTTCTGTGTCCCCCACAGCAGACCCCCCAGTTCTCCTCCTCACCCCTTCCAGCACCCTGTTCTCCCGTTGGCAGAGGCTCTGTATGAACGCTTGTTACCCCCTTCTCTTCATTTCCACTTCCCCCCATGGGGCCCCCTTTTCCTCTCCCCCAGTAGTGGGTGTCCTGTGCACCCCATACCAGGGTCCCGCATTCTCCCCTCACATTGCAGCAGCTGTGTGCGCTCCCCCGGCATTACTCTTTGTTCTTCCTGGGAGGGAAGTCAGCGAGGGTGTCAGCGTGTTACGCCTTGTGCTGAAGGCATTCACGGGGCCATCAGCCAGTTCTCCCAGCTGCAGACATGCGCACATGGGCTGGGGCTGGGGCTGTGCTAAAGGGGGCGGTGTGCTACATTTACCCCCAGATCACTGGGGGTCTGACCGTTGGTGCCAAGCATGCGCTCGGACATTTTGGAATTGGTTGGATGTGGCATTCTGAAGTTATCCTTTGACCAACAAGTGGAGAAATGCCAGCAACCTGAGTGCGAGTGCTTCGCAAGCATGGCCAGCCTCCACTTCCTGCCCAGCCAGCCTCCACTTCCTGTCCAGTGCTGCGGAGAGAACCCAGGAGTCCTGGCTCCAAGTCCCCAGCTCTACCCACTAGACCTTACTACCCTACCAAAGCTGGCCAGAACTACTAACTGTGATATAAGAACAGGAGTACTTGTGACACCTTAGAGACTAACCAATTTATTAGAGCATAAGCTTTCGTGGGCTAAAACCCACTTCATCGGATGCATGCAGTGGAAAATACAGTAGGAAGTGTGACAAAGCTCTGTCCTTGCCTCTGTGGGTCCCGCTAGTGGATCCTTAATCCCTCCGTGGATTTCGCTAGCCTCAGAGGCTCACTGTGACCCTCCACGTAACCCTTCACTCTCTAGAGACAAGGGTCATAGTCCACTGAGCCATTTTCATCATAAGCCAGCGAGGGAGGTGAGGAGAAGTTATCCTTCCTTGCACAGTCTCTGTTGTCTCCCCGTCTCAGTGATTAATCAGGGGGCAAAGGTGGGGGGGGGGGGGAGCCCGGGGGGGGAACCCTCCAGCCCAGGGACCCTAATAGTATCAGCTATGGTAGCTGACCTTTTAGAAACATGACATGTACAATTCCCTGGGCTACTTCCCCCACAGCAGCCCCCACTTCCTCAAGCTCCACTTCACCCTTACCTCAGGGCCTCCTTCCTTGTGCCTGATGTGGTGTGTACTACTCAGCCTCTCCAACAACACAACTTCCTCCTACAGCTCCTGACATGCGCACCCACCTGACTAACTGGGAGGCTTTTAACTAGTTTCAGCCAGCCCCTGATTGGCTTCAGGTGTCCCAATCAACCTAGCCTTCTCCCTGCCCTCTGGAAAGTTCTTAATTGGCCCCAGGTGTCTTAATTGACCTGGAGCAGCTGCCATTTCACTTATCCTGGTACCAGGGATTTGTTTAGCCTGGAGCTAATATATCTATCTCCCACTACTTTTCTATAGCCATCTGGCCTTGCCCCGTCACATATCCCCCCCTCTGCTCAACACCATAGAGTTGGGCAACTTGGGATGCCAGGCAGTATGCTCGTGACAGACCATCAGCGTTGCCATGGTGGCATCCAGCCCTGTGCCATATGCGGAACTGGAATGGTTGGAGGGATAAGAACCACCTGGTGACCCTTGCATTCTTTTCCTTATTCCGCTGCATCCACTGGAGGGGTGCATGGTCCGTCACAAGAGTAAATCGCCGGCCTAAGAGGTAATAACGCAGCGTCTCCATAGCCCATTTGACAGCAAGGCATTCTCTCTTGACTACTGCGTATTTCTGTTCTCTTGGGAGAAGCTTTCTGCTTAGGTAAAGGATCGGATGTTCCTCTTCTCCCACCATTTGCAACAGAACTGCCCCCAAACCCACCTTGGAAGCATCTGTTTGTAAAATAAATTCCCTGTTAAAGTCCGGGGCTATGAGTACGGGGTCATTACAGAGGGCCGTCCGAAGGTCTGTGAATGCCCCCTCTGCTGCGTCGGTCCACTTTACCATGTCTGGACCTCGGGCCTTCACCAGGTCGGTTAGGGGACTTGCCCTAGTGGCGAAGTGGGGAATAAACCGTCGGTAGTAGCCTACCACGCCTAGGAACACATGGACCTGCTTCTTTCGGGTCGGCCGGGGCCAGTTTTGAATTGTCTCTAGCTTATTCATTTGGGGCTTCACTATGCCCCTTCCCACAATATATCCCAGGTACCTAGCCTCTGCTAGCCCTATGGGGCATTTAGCGGGATTAGCAGTGAGGCCAGCCCGCCTTGAGGTGCACAGTACCGCCTCAACTTTCTCCAAGCGGGTTCCCCAGTCTGGCGTATGGATGATGACATCATCTAGGTATGCAGCTGCATAACTAGTATGGGGGCGCAGCAGCTTATCCATGAGGCACTGGGATGTGGCTGGGGCCCCATGTAGCCCAAAAGGGAGGACGGTGTACTGGAATAGCCCATCCGGGGTGGAGAATGCTGTCTTTTCTTTAGCTTCTTTGGTCAGAGGAATCTGCCAGTACCCTTTTGTCAGATCCAGTGTAGTCAAGAATCGGGCACTACCCAGTCGGTCAACCAGTTCGTCGATGCGTGGTATGGGGTATGCATCAAACTGGGATATTTCATTCAGTCGGCGAAAGTCATTACAGAATCTCATGGTACCGACAGGTTTAGGCACTAGAACAATGGGACTGGACCACTGACTGTAAGATTCTTCACTAACCCCTAATTCTAACATTTTCTTTACTTTGGCCTTGATTTCTTCTCTTTTGGCTGCTGGGATTCGGTAGGGTCTCAATGTTACCTTGGCTCCGGGGATCGTGCGGATATGGTGATAGGTCTCAGTCGTCCGCCCTCGTTTTGTAGAGAACACATCTCGGTTGCTATTAATCATGTCGGCTGCCTCAATCTTTTGGATCGGCTTCAAGTCAGATGATATCCTCACTTGCTCGTGTAAGTTATCCTCCTGGGGAAGGGTCTCTTGCATGACTAAGCATGCCTCTCAATCATGCCAAGGTTTTAGAAGATTGATGTGGTAAATTTGCTCCAATTTCCGGCGGCCTGTTTGCCACACCTTATAGTTCACCTCTCCCACGGCTTCGATTATTTCGTGGTGTCCCTGCCACTGGCCAACAGTTTACTTTCTGCTGTGGACACCAGTACCATCACCCGATCCCCTGGTTGGAACCATCGAAGCTTCGCTTGGTGGTTATAATGGGTTCGTTGGGCCTCCTGTGCTCTCTCCAAGTGTTCCCGTACAATGGGCGTAACTCAGGCTATCCGATCTCTCATCTGCAGTACGTGCTCAACTATGTTCCTTCCGGGATTTGGCTCCTCTTCCCAGGCTTCTCTGGCTATATCCAATATGCCCCGAGGGCACATATAGTAGTTCGAATGGAGAGAAACCCGTGGAGGCTTGCGGAACCTCCCGGGTGGCGAACATGAGGTAAGGCAATAGGGTATCCCAATCTTTCCCATCCCGGCTCACCACTTCCCTGATGATGGCCTTGAGGGTCCTACTGAACCTTTCCACAAGGCCATCTGTTTGCGGTTGGTATACAGAGGTCCGTAGGGCTTTTACATGGAGCAATGAACAGAGATCTTTCATCAACTTGGACATGAAAGGTGTCCCTTGATCAGTCAATATCTCCTTGGGTTGCCCAACCCGGGCAAAGATCTGTACTAGCTCCTTAGCTATGGTCTTGGAAGCTGTGTTGCGCAGGGGAACAGCTTCCGGGTACCAGGTTGCATAGTCCAGTACAACAAGCACAAGTTGGTGGCTGTCTTCTCTAGGGGCCCTACCAGATCCATGGCTATCCGTTCGAAAGGAACCTCTGTTATTGGAAGAGGTATCAAAGGAGCCCGCAAGTGCAGGTGAGGGCTGTGGTAACTGACACTCCGGACAAGAGATGCAGTATCGCCGGACATCTTCATGTACTCCTGGCCAGAAGAACCTCTGCAGGATCCATGCCTGGGTTTTCTCTACCCCTAGGTGTCCTCCAAACAGGTGACTGTGAGCGAAACTCAATATGGCTTTTTAGTGTTTTCGTGGCAGCAGAAGTTGTTGTATCTCTTGCTCCTGCATTTGCACCATGCAGTCTTTCTTCACTATAAAGTAAGGTCCGGGACCCCAGACCTTCCCATCCACGGGTATCCCATCAATCTCAGCCACCTCTTTCCTGGCGTTATAATATCTGGGGTCCTCCGCCTGGTCCTGCCCAAAAGTCTCTCTCCCGGGACTAAGTGACTAAGTGACAGAGAATGTGGAAAAAGCTAATGTACTCAATGCTTTTTTTGCCTCTGTCTTCATGAACAAGGTCAGCTCCCAGACTGTAGCACTGGGCAGCACAGCATGGGGAGGAGGTGACCAGCCCTCTGTGGAGAAAGAGGTGGTTCGGGACTATTTAGAAAAGCTGGACGAGCACAAGTCCATGGGGCCGGATGCGCTGCATCCGAGAATGCTAAAGGAGTTGGCGGATGTGATTGCAGAGCCATTGGCCATTATCTTTGAAAACTCACGGCTATCCGGGAAAGTCCCAGACGACTGGAAAAAGGCTAATGTAGTGCCCATCTTTAAAAAAGGGAAGAAGAAGGATCCTGGGAACTACAGGCCAGTCAGCCTCACCTCAGTCCCTGGAAAAATCACGGAGCAGGTCCTCAAGGAATCAATTCTGAAGGACTTAGAGGAGAGGAAAGTGATCAGGACCAGTCAGCATGGATTCACCAAGGGCAAGTCATGCCTGACTAATCTCATTGCCTTCTATGACGAGATAACTGGTTCTGTGGATGAAAGGAAAGCAGTGGACGTGTTGTTCCTTGACTTTAGCAAAGCTTTTGACACGGTCTCCCACAGTATTCTTGCCCTCAAGTTAAAGAAGTCTGGGCTGGATGAATGGACTATAAGGTGGATAGAAAGCTGGCTAGATTGTTGGGCTCAACGGGTAGTGATCAATGGCTCCATGTCTAGTTGGCAGCCGGTATCAAATGGAGTGCCCCAAGGGTCGGTCCTGGGGCCGGTTTTGTTCAATATCTTCATAAATGATCTGGAGGATGGTGTGGATTGCACCCTCAGCAAGTTGGCAGATGACACTAAACTGGGAGGAGAGGTAGATACGCTGGAGAGTAGGGATAGGATACAGAGGTCCCTAGACAAATCAGAGGATTGGACCAAAAGAAATCTGATGAGGTTCAACAAGGACAAGTGCAGAGTCCTGCACTTAGGATGGAAGAATCCAATGCACCGCTACAAACTAGGGACTGAATGGCTCGGCAGCAGTTCTGCAGAAAAGGACCTAGGGGTTACAGTGGACGAGAAGCTGGATATGAGTCAACAGTGTGCCCTTGTTGCCAAGAAGGCCAATGGCATTTTGGGATGTATATGTAGGGGCACTGCCAGGAGATTGAGGGACGTGATCGTTCCCCTCTATTTGACATTGGTGAGGCCTCATCTGGAGTACTGTGTCCAGTTTTGGGCCCCACACTACAAGAAGGATGTGGAAAAATTGGAAAGAGTCCAGCGGAGGGCAACAAAAATGATTAGGGGACTGGAACACATGACTTATGAGGAGAGGTTGAGGGAACTGGGATTGTTTAGTCTACGGAAGAGAAGAATGAGGGGGGATTTGATAGCTGCTTTCAACTACCTGAAAGGGGGTTCCAAAGAGGATGGATCTAGACTGTTCTCAGTGATAGCAGATGACAGAACAAGGAGTAATGGTCTCAAGTTGCAGTGGGGGAGATTTAGGTTGGATATTAGGAAAAACTTTTTCACTCGGAGGGTGGTGAAACACTGGAATGCGTTACCTAGGGAGGTGGTGGAATCTCCTTCCTTAGAAGTTTTTAAGGTCAGGCTTGACAAAGCCCTGGCTGGGATGATTTAATTGGGGATCAGTCCTGTTTTGAGCAGGGGGTTGGACTAGATGACCTCCTGAGGTCCCTTCCAACCCTGATATACTATGATTCTACGATAACCTGCCCAATCTCCCAGGGGCCGGCTTCTGCTTCTTCCAACGGCTCGCCGCCGTCATGGCTGGGGGCAGCTTCTGGCTCGCCTTCTGTGGTGGAAGTTTCTCTGTTGGCTGCTCATGTCCATCTGCCTACTAGGGAGGTCTTCTGGCCCTGGGTCAGGATCCGGGTTCCCAAGGCCTTCGCAGCCTTCCTCTCTTTTTTTGTCTTCTGGGTCTTTCGGGGTGCTGAGAACAGATCCTGAGAAATCTCAGCGAACATTGGGGGTTGACATTCCCCCGGTGATGAGTCGCTGTCCTCAGGATCCCCACCTCCCTCCAGCCTCTCCTGGGGGCGTAAATTATCAAACCCTGGATAGTCCCTCCCAATGACTACAGGATATGGGAGTTTAGGAACTACGCCCACGGTCACCTCAATGGGGTTTCCCTGAACCTCTATCTCCACTGGGATGGTGGGGTAATGACTCACGGCCCCATGCACGCACGTCACTGCTACGCATTTGGCTTGTAGCAGCTGACTTTTTTACCAGCTTACCCGATATGAGGGTGATAGCACTCCCAGAGTCCACAAGCGCTGTAGTCTCTGGGCCATTTATTCTCACTGGCCTGGTGTAATTATGTGGGGCTAATGCGACCCCCGTGAGGTGGATAAGGGAGCATGGGACCTCCCAATCCCCCGAGTTACATTGCATAGGCTCCTCGGTGCTGGGACACTGTGCTGCTATGTGTCCCCACTCCCCACATGCATAACATCTATAATTGCTTTTAATCACTCCCCTATCCCAGAGGTTAGGGGGTTTAATCCCAGAGTTCCCCCCACTCAGGCCAATCCCTTCCTTCTGGGGTCCCCGCTGGTTTTCGGCCCCCCGCTTCTTCCACCTAGGACTCCCCAGGGGTTTGGCTGCCCAACCTTCCAGGGTTGGGGTCTGGTGCTTGCTTCTAAAGGGCCTTCCTTGGGTAGTCGAGTCAGTTCCCTGGCTGTCATCTGTCTTTCTACCAGCATGATCATCTCGTCGTACGTGGACGGATCGTTCTGGCCTACCCATTTGCGGAGATCTGGCGGCAGTCCCTGCATGTAATGGTCTATGATCAGGGTCTCCAAAATCTCCTCCGGCCTGCACAGCTCGGGCTGTAACCACTTCCGCGCGAGGTGTATGAGGTCGAATAGCTGGGACCTCGGGGGTTTGTTCTCCTGGTATTTCCTCTCATGGAACCTCTGGGCCCCTACCGCTGCTGTGACCCCTGATCGTGCTAGGATCTCTGCCTTCAGACGGGTATAGTCAGTGGCATCCGTGGCAGGCAAGTCAAAGTAGGCCTTCTGGGCCTCTCCACACAAAAAAGGGGCGAGAATGCTGGCCCACTGCTCCTGGGGCCACGCCTCACGCTGAGCAGTCCTTTGGAATGAGAGGCGATTCTCTCTACGTCATCTCCTGACGTCATCTTTGGCAGACAACCAGTGGCCCTGAGGGTTTGCGTCCCGTCGGATCTTCAGTGAGGATCCCGGTGAAGATCTTCAGCTGGTCCACCACCTCTCTCAAGAGGGCACGATCTTGGGTCACCTGGCTCATCAGTAATTGATTGGTTTCCTGCTGTAGACGCATAGACTCCTGTTGTGCCATTGTCTGAACGCGGGTGGCCTCCTGCTGGGCTGCCGCGGCTTGTACCAGAGCTCTTACCACCTCCTCCATTGTGGTACAAAGCAAACAAACAAACCAAAACAAAAAAAAAAATCCAAAACCCCAGTGCACTTTTTTTTTTTAAACCTCTTTCTTCCGCCACGCTGTGTATGAAATCCCACTGCTAACACCAGTTGTGACAAAGCTCTGTCCTTGCCTCCGTGGGTCCCGCGTTTCCTGGCGGATTTCACTAGCCTCAGAGGCTCACTGTGACCCTCCACATAACCCTTCTTTCTCTCGAGACAAGGGTCACAGTCTACTGAGCCATTTTCCTCATAAGCCAACGAGGGAGATGAGGAGAAGGTATCCTTCCTTGCGCAGTCTCTGTTGTCTCCTAGTCTCAGTGATTAATCAGGGGGCAAAGGGGGGGAGCCCGGGCCCGCCCTCTACTCCGGGCTCCAGCCCAGGGACCCTAATAGTATCAGCTATGGTACTTTTAGAAACATGACGTACAATTCCCTGCGCTACTTCCCCCACAGCAGCCCTCACTTCCTCAAGCTCCACTTCACCCTTACCTCAGGGCCTCCTTCCTTGTGCCTGATATGGTGTGTACTACTCAGCCTCTCCAACAGCGCAACTTCCTCCCACAGCTCCTGACATGCCCCCCCACCTGACTGATTGGGAGGCTTTTAACTAGTTTCATCCAGCCCCTGACTGGCTTCAGGTGTCCCAATCAACCTAGCCTTCTCCCTGCCTTCTGGAAAGTTCTTAATTGGCCCCAGGTGTCTTAATTGACCTGGAGCAGCTGCCATTTCACTTATCCTGGTACCAGGGATTTGTTTAGCCTGGAGCTAATATAGCTATCTCCCACTACTTTTCTATAGCCATCTGGCCTTGCCCCGTCACAGAAGATATATATATACAGAGAACATGAAACAATGGGCGTTATCATACATACTATAAAGAGAGTGTTCAATTAAGGTGAGCTATTACCAGCAGGAGAGAGAAAACCCCTTTTGTAGTGATAATCAAGGTGGGCCATTTCCAGCAGTTGACAAGAACATGTGAGGAACAGTGGGGGGCCGGGGGGGGAAATAGTTTTACTTTGTGTAATGACCCATCCACTCCCAGTCTTTATTCAAGTTTAATTTAACGGTGTCCAATTTGCAAATTAATTCCAATTCAGCAGTCTCTTGTTGGAGTCCTGTTTTTGAAGTTTTTTTGTTGTAATATTGCGACGTTTAGGTCTGTAATCGAGTGACCACGGAGACTGAAGTGTTCTCCAACTGGTTTTTGAATGTTATAATTCTTGACGTCTGATTTGTGTACATTTATTTTTTTAGGTAGAGACTGTCCAATTTGGCCAGCATACATGGCAGAGGGGCATTGCTGGCACATATCACATTGATAGATGTGCAGGTGAGCGAGCCTCTGACAGTGTGGCTGATGTGATTAGGCCCTGTGATGGTGTCTCCTGAATAGATATGTGGACACAGTTGGCAGCGGGCTTTGTTGCAAGGATAGGTTGTCATGGAGTCCCCGGGCGATGCTTTGGAACTGCTCCCTAAGAAGCCAGGCAGGACTCTGGGGAAGTCTCCTCTCTCTGAGCAGCCTGTCTGCAGGGCAAAAAGCTCACACGGCTTCCAGCTTCCTGGGTCTGACCTCGGAGCATTCAGCATCCTCTGCCCCTCCGTGCGCTTCCCACAACGAGTCCGCTCAGGCGGGGTCCTGGGGAAGCCAGAGGGTCCTGTCCCCCAACTCCGCAGTCAGACGTGACTCTCAGCCAGCCAGTAAAACAGAAGGTTTAATAGATGACACGAACATGGTCTAAACCAGAGCTTGTAGGTGCAGAGAACAGGACCCCTCAGCCAGGTCCATTTTGGGGGGCAGTGAGCCAGATAACCCCATCTGCACTTCACTCCATGTCCCAGTGAGCCCCAAACTGAAACTCCCTCCAGCCCTTCCTCCTCTGGGCTTTGTCCCTTTCCCGGGCCAGGAGGTCACCGGATTCCTTTGTTCTCGGACACCTTTAGCTCTCACCTTGCAGGGGGGAAGGGCCCAGGCCATCAGTTGCCAGGCGACAGAGTGTTGGCCATTTACGTACCCTGGCCCTTTGCTCTGCAACAATTACACCCCCTTATCCCACCACCTAGAGACTTAAGAAGTGCCTAGGGGAAACTGAGGCACCCCTACACTATTCAGAGGAAACATTAAGAACAGTCCCGCTTCGTCACATTTCTCCCCCCTTCGAGACCGAACTGAGTGAGGTCACTTTAGCCAGTGACCTGGGGAAGTTCAAACCCACCAACGTTCCCATGGATGCCCCACTCTTCCATTCCTTCGTGGGAGTTACATCAGGCCCTTCCAGTTTTACTCCCTTCCTGTTTCACGCCTTCCCTTGTGTGCTCGATGGCATTTGCAGGCCGCATGTGGGAAGGTTTATGCAGCCCGTGCCCTTTTGCCACCCCAATACCCTTGGGGTTCAAACTGAGATTGGGTCTTCTCCCAGCGCTCCAGTCTGGAGGGCTGGAATTCGGGCTCTCTTGGTTAAGAGCCCCCATCTTGACCTTGGCCAGCTCTGGACTTGGGCAGCCGCTCCCCACCTTGTGTCCCAGGTACAACGCCTCTGCCATCCCCACCTTACACCTTCCAGCTTTTACCATCAGTCCTGTCTGCTTCGGGCGACCCAGCCCGCTCTTCACCTAGGACACGTGTTCCTCCCAGACCTGGCTAAAGACACCGATGTCCTTAATGTACACCAGGGCCAAGTTCTGCACCCCTCTTCAGCTTGTCTAGAATCTCACCAGGCCTAGGCCTGGGATAGGCGTCGGACACGGTGATGGCTTTAAGCTTTGGATAGTCCCCACAGAACCTGATCGACCCGTCTTTCTTGGGGACCAGCCCCATGGGTAAGGCCCATGGGCTGTTGAATGGCTGGATCCCGAGAGAGGGACATCGTGGGCCAGGTACGATAGCCTGCGGCGATACTTCTGGGGCACCCCCAGCTGCCTCCTGATCCCCCACGGTTCTGCTTCCCCTGGGGGAGCCCCTTCCCAGTACAGGAATCCCTTCTCCCACGGGAATCTGTCCCTGCAGACTTTCCCACGGGGGTTTGCAGCCTGTGGCCAGCACGTTCCCTCAGCTCATCCAAGGAGGGATCCTTCTGCAGCTCGGTCTGGAATTCAGCTGCTGCGGGAGGAAGTGGGACCTGTTCCCTCTTGCGGGCTGGGCCTTTGTTCTCGGACAACTTTAGCTCTCACCTTGCAGGGGAGAAGGGCCCAGGCCATCAGTTGCCAGGAGACAGAGTGTCGGCCATTTATGTACACTGGCCCTTTGCTCTGGAACAATTACACCCCCTTATCCCACCACCTAGAGACTTAAGAAATGCCTAGAGGAAACTGAGGCACCCCTACAGTATTCAGAGGAAACATTAAGAACAGTCCCACTTCGTCACATTGGTTCCTGGGTTAGTGTTTTCGTTGAGTGGTGTGTGGTTGCTGGTGAGTATTTGCTTCAGGTTGGGGGTCTGTCTGTAAGCAAGGACTGGCCTGTCTCCCAAGATCTGTGAGAGTGATGGGTCGTCCTTCAGGATAGGTTGTAGATCCTTGATGATGCCCTGGAGAGGTTTTAGTTGGGGGCTGAAGGTGATGGCTGATGGCGTTCTGTTACTTCCTTTGTTAGGCCTGTCCTGTAGTAGGTGACTTCTGGGTACCCTTCTGGCTCTGTCAATCTGTTTCCTCGCTTCAACAGGTGGGTATTGTAGTTGTAAGAACGCTTGATAGAGACCTTGTAGGTGTTTGTCTCTGTCTGAGAGGTTGGAGCAAATGCGGTTGTATCTTAGAGCTTGGCTGCAGACAATGGATCGTGTGGTGTGATCTGGATGAAAGCTGGAGGCATGTAGGTAGGAATAGCGGTCAGTAATGTGACAGGGTCGGGCCAGATGGCTACAGGAGAATAATCCTATTGGAGAGTAATAGAAGGCAGATATATTAGCCCCAGGTTAAGCAGGTCCCTTTTCCCTGGGTAAGGTAACAGGGAAGGTTCCAGAACAATCAGGAACCTTCTGGAGACAAGACAGACAGGCTGATTAGAACACCTGTAGCCTATCAAGAAGCCACTAGAATCAATTAAGGCAGGCTAATCAGGGCACCTGCCTTTTAAAAAGGAGCTCACTTCAGTTTGTGGTGTGCGTGTGAGGAGCTGGGAGCAAGAGGCACTAGGAGCTGAGAGTGAGAACGCGGACTGTTGGAGGACTGAGGAGTACAAGCGTCATCAGACACCAGGAGGAAGGTCCTATGGTGAGGATAAAGAAGGTGTTGGGAGGAGGCCATGGGGAAGTAGCCCAGGGAGTTGTAGCTGTCGCACAGCTGTTCCAGGAGACACTCTAGACAGCTGCATTCCACAGGGCCCTGGGCTGGAACCCGGAGTAGAGGACGGGCCCGGGTTCCCCCCAAATCCTCCCAACTCCTGGTCAGACACAGGAGGAGTCGACCTGGACTGTGGGTTCAGAAAAACGGCCAAGCTGAGGGCTGCCGTGAAGCTCCAAGGCGAGCAAATCCGCCAATAAGCGCAAGACCCACCAAAGTAGAGCAGGAATTTTGTCCAGTAGGTTTCCGGTATAGGGTGGTGTTTATGTGACCATCGCTTATTAGCACCGTAGTGTCCAGGTGTGACGCAGCGGAGGGCGGGGGGAAGTGTTGACCTGGGAATGTGCCCTGGGGATGGGAGACCTGAGAGCCTGTCACCTGAGCCAGGAGGGAGAGAGGGAGGTGACACTTCTGCCCAGGAATGTGAACAGAGGCTGCAGGAGGGAGCCTGCTGGGTGGGTTTAGTTTCAGTTTGGTGCTGGGTGGAGGAACACAGGGAACCCCAGGGCTGGGGTCTAAGCTCCCTGCTCCCCCAGAAGGACTTGACTGAGGGGTCCTGGTTGTACCCACAAGCTCTGTTTTGGACTGTGTTCCTGTTGTCCAATAAACCTTCCATTTTACTGGCTGGCTGAGAGTCTCAGTGAATCCCAGGAAGAGGGGTGCAGGGCCTGGACTCCCCCACACTCCGTGACAACTGGGGGCAGTGGTGGGATGTACTGCACCCCGTGAACGGAGCTTCCTGCAGTAAGTGACTGGGGAACAGTAAAACGAAGGGGGATTGACAGGGACCGGGCGCGCTGAAGATTCAGAGAGAGACGGTTTCAGGGGGAGGTTAACCCCTGGGAGTGTGTGACCAGAGGGAAGGACTTTTGCAGTAACAGGGTCCCCTGGGGGATCGCAGCGAGCGGTCCCAGGGGCGGAGGAGTCTGCAGCTTGACCCTGGCAAAGAGGTGGTGACCTCAAGAAGGACTGGCACACGAGGGGTTTTTCCTGGAAACCGTGGAAAGCTGCCCGGCCTGCGAGTGGCCAGCCGGGAGATGTACGCTAAACGCCTTAAGAGCGACCTGGTGGAGCTGTGCAGGCAGAGGGGGCTGCGCATCGGGAGGTCCACCAAGGAACAGCTGATTGCCCAGTTGGAGGAGAGGGATTGCTTGGATGACCCGATCCCTGTCCCTGAGGGAAGCCGCCTGGCGGACGCAGCGTGGGCCCTGGGGCCCGACCGGGCTAGGAGGGGTCAGACTGCTGCCCAGGACATCCCGAGACCCTTCCTACTTATGCCTGGGGGAGGGGTTGGGGGAAGCCCAGCGAACACCGAGGGCACCCTGACCTCGGCAGCCAGCAGGGGATCCTCCCGGCGGAGCTCCCCATCCTTGGAGCGGATGCAGCTGGAATGGGAGAGGGAAATGAAAATGAGGGAGCTGGAGGATCATGAAGAACAACGTCAACATGAGCAGGAGGAGAAGGAGAGGGAACGTCAGGAGAAGGAGAAACAAAGACAGCATGAGCTGGAGCTGGCCAGGCTGAGGAGCAGTGGGGCCCCGGCTGCAGTGAGTGAGGGGGGACCCAAGACTGCAAGGAGCTTTGATAAGTGCTTCCTGGCCCAGCGGAAGGAGGGGGAGGACATAGATAGCTTCCTGACGGCCTTTGAGAACGCCTGCGAGATGCACAGGGTTGACCCTGCAGACAGGCTCCAGTTCCTCACCCCCTTACTGGACCCCAAAGCCGTGGAGGTGTACAGCCGAATGACAGGGCCGGAGGCAGGGGACTATGAACTGTTCAAACAGGCCCTGCTCCGTGAGTTTGGGCTGACCCCCGAGATGTACCGGAGAAGGATCCGGAGTCAGCGTAAAACGCCTGAGGTCATCTACCTACAACTGGTCAACAGGATGCAGGGATATGCCCGCAAGTGGACTGCGGGGGCCCAAGCTAAAGAGGCCCTGCTTGACCTGTTCGTACTGGAGCACCTGTATGAACAGTGCCCTTCCGACCTGAGGCTGTGGCTGGTGGACAAAAAAGCTCGCGAACCCCCAGCACGCAGGGCAGCTGGCCGACGAGTTTGTGAACAGTCGGTCAGGGGGTAGCCGGGAGGAATCCCAAAAGAACAGCCCCCCCTCCCCCCCCGATGCAGAGAGAGAGTCACCCTGGGACCTCCCGGCGGGGAAATAGGGAGAACCCCCTCCCAAGGGGAACGCCTGGCGTCGGGCCCCTCCGACCCGCTCGAGGGGACCAACGGGACATGAGCTGCTATCACTGTGGCCAGAGAGGCCACGTACAGACCCAGTGCCCCAGGCTCAGGGACAGACTGAACAGACCCAACCTACCCAGGGACCCAGCTGGATGAGGGGCAGACGGCCCAGGCAAGGGGGGCTGCCAGCTTACCACCTGCTCCGGAGGGAAGAGTACCCCCGGCCAGCTCCGCCAGAGGGCCGGATGCTCCGGACTCAGGGTGCTCAGTTTACAGGGTGGGTGCGGGGCTGTCCCTCCGGAGAGAGTGCCTTGTTCCCCTGGAGGTGGATGGGAGGAAGGTCAATGGATACTGGGATACGGGCACGGAGGTGACGCTGGCCCGGCCCGAGGTGGTGGCCCCAGATCGGGTGGTGCCCAACACCTACCTGACCCTGACGGGGGTGGGCAGGACCCCATTTAAGGTGCCCGTGGCAAGGGTACACCTGAAATGGGGGGTCAAGGAGGGACCCAAGGATGTGGGGGTGCACCACCATTTGCCCACTGAGGTTTTGATGGGGGGGGACCTAGAGGACTGGCCAAGCAACCCCCAGACCGCCCTGGTTGTGACCCGTAGCCAGAGCCGGCGAGGGGTACTGCGCCCTGACCCTGGGGAGGGTACCACACCGGAGGCACAGGACCCAACCCTGGTGGGGAGGGGGCGCCGAGGGGCATGGCTCAGAGAGGCTGTGGCCTCAGACCCAGCCAATGAGAGGGAACCGGTCCCCATCCCTTCCCCAGCCACTGCGTTCCAGGCCGAGTTGAGGAAAGATCCCTCCTTGCAGAAGCTCAGGGACCTGGCCGACCTCAGTGTGGGACGGACCATGAGGATAGGCTGCCAGGAGAGGTTCCTGTGGGAGAAGGGGTTCCTGTACCGAGAATGGGCTCCCCCAGGGGCAGGGGAGTCCTGTGGGATCAGGAGGCAGCTGGTGGTCCCCCAGAAGTATCGCCGCAAGCTCCTGTCCCTGGCCCATGACATCCCCCTCGCAGGGCACCAGGGAATCCGGCGCACCTGGCAGAGGTTGCTACAGAACTTTTACTGGCCCGGGGTCTTTACCACAGTCCGGCAGTATTGCCGATCCTGTGACCCCTGTCAGAGGGTGGGGAAGGCCCGGGACAAGGGGAAAGCGGCCTTGAGACCTTTGCTCATCATAGAGGAGCCTTTCCAGAAGGTGGCCATGGACATCGTGGGGCCTCTCAGCAAGACGACCCGGTCGGGGAAGAAATACATTCTGGTGATGGTAGATTTCGCCACCCGCTACCCCGAGGCAGTGCCCTTAGCTTCCATTGAAGCCGACACCGTGGCAGATGCGCTCCTGACCATTTTCAGCTGAGTGGGGTTCCCCAAGGAAGTCTTGACAGACCAAGGATCCAACTGCATGTCGGCCCTGCTCCGGTGCTTGTGGGAGAAATGTGGGGTCCGGCACATCTGGGCCTCAGCTTATCACCCCCAGTCCAATGGGCTGGTGCAGAGGTTCAATGGGACGCTAAAGATGATGCTGAAAACCTTTATGAACCAGCACCCGCAGGATTGGGACAAGTACTTACCTCACCTGCTGTTCGCGTACAGGGAGGTGCCCCAGGACTCTACTGGATTTTTGCCTTTCGAACTGTTATATGGAAGGAGGGTGAGGGGCCCCCTGGACCTGATGAGAGACGAGTGGGAGGGGAAGGCCACTCCCTATGGAGAGTCAGTGGTGGAGTATGTCCTGATCTTCCGAGAGAGACAGGCTGAACTCATGGGCCTGGCCAGGGAGAATCTGGCCACAGCCGAGGGGAAGGAGAAGGTCTGGTATGACCGCACGGCGCGGGCCCGGGCCTACGCCACCGGGGATCAGGTGATGGTTCTCATCCCCGTGAGAAAGAACAAACTACAGGCCGCCTGGGAGGGCCCTTTCAAGGTTGTCAAGCAGCTCAATGAGGTAAACTATGTGGTGGAGCTGTCGAACCGGGCCCACCACCGCCAGGTGTACCATGTGAATATGATGAAGCCATATTATGTCAGGGGAAATGTGGTGTTGGCCGTGTGTGGACATTGGGAGGAGCAGGGAGATGACCCTTTAGTAGATCTATTCCCTGGGACCAGAGCTGGTTCCCCCCTGGAAACAATTCCCCTTTCGGATCAGCTAACCCCTGCCCAGCAAGCTGGGGGGTGCTGCATCCATCCCGACAGCTGTTTTCCAACCAGCCTGGACGCACTAATCTGACTGTCCACTGGGTGCAGACAGGGTCGCACCCACCGATAAGATGGTCCCCCTTCCGAGTCACAGGGAAAACTGCTCAGGACCTGGAAAGAGAGGTCCGGGACATGCTGGCTTTGGGGGTGATCCAGCCATCTGCCAGCCCTTGGGCCTCGCCGGTGGTGCTGGTCCCCAAAAAGGACGAGTCGGTCCGGTTCTGTGTGGACTATCGGAAGCTCAATGCCATCACTGTATCTGATGCCTACCCCATGCCCAGGCCGGACGAGCTCCTAGACAAGCTGGGAGGAGCTCGGTACCTTACCACCATGGACCTTACAAAGGGCTACTGGCAAGTGCCGCTGGATGCAGATGCCCGGCTGAAATCGGCCTTTATCACCCCTCTGGGGCTCTATGAGTTCCTGACCCTGCCTTTCGGGCTCAAGGGAGCGCCGGCCACCTTCCAGCGCCTGGTGGACCAGCTACTGAGGGGGATGGAGAGTTTTGCCGTGGCATATATTGATGACATCTGTGTCTTTAGCCAGAGCTGGGAGGCCCACGTGTCCCAGGTTAGACAAGTGCTGGACCGACTCCAGGGGGCTGGGCTGACTGTAAAACGGAGAAGTGCAAGGTGGGGATGGCTGAAGTATCTTACCTGGGCCATCGGGTGGGGAGCAGCCGCCTAAAGCCGGAACCAGCTAAGGTGGAGGTGATCAGAGACTGGCCCGCTCCCCACACCAAAAAGCAGGTCCAAGCCTTTATTGGGATGGCAGGATACTACCGAAGATTTGTGCCCCACTTTAGCGCCATAGCCACCCCCATCACTGAGCTATGCAAGAAGGGGAAGCCAGACCAAGGTGGTCTGGACCGAGCAGTGCCAGGAGGCTTTCCGGGCACTGAAGGAGGCTCTGGTCAGTGGCCCAGTTCTGGCAAACCCAGACTTTGACAAGCCCTTTGTGGTGTTCACCGACGCCTCCGACACGGGACTGGGGGCGGTGTTAATGCAGGAGGATGAAAAGGGGGAGAGACACCCCATCGTGTACCTGAGCAAGAAGTTGCTACCCCGGGAGCAACACTACGCGGCCATCGAGAAGGAGTGCCTGGCCATGGTGTGGGCCCTCAAGAAACTAGAGCCCTATCTCTTCGGGCGACACTTCACCGTCTACACCGACCACTCTCCCCTGACCTGGCTGCACCAGATGAAAGTGCAAACTCCTTTTGCACTCCCCAAACTCCTGAGGTGCAGCCTGCTCCTGCAGGATTACGACATGGACGTGTTTCAGAGTAACAGCCATGTTAGTCTGTATTCGCAAAAAGAAAAGGAGTACTTGTGGCACCTTAGAGACTAACCAATTTATTTGAGCATAAGCTTTCGTGAGCTACAGCTCACTGCATTCGATGAAGTGAGCTGTAGCTCACGAAAGCTTATGCTCAAATAAATTGGTTAGTCTCTAAGGTGCCACAAGTACTCCTTTCTTTTTGCGACATGGACGTGGTCCACGTGAAGGGAAGTGCCAACGTGATAGCGGATGCGCTCTCCCGGAGAGGTGGTCCCGAACTTCCCCAGGTCACTGGTCACAGTGACCCCACTCAGTTCGGTCTCGAAGGAGGGAGGGATGTGACGATGTGACGCAGCAGGGAGGGGGGAGTGTTGACCTGGGAATGTGCCCTGGGGATGGGAGACCTGAGAGCCTGTAACCTGAGCCAGAAGGGGGAGGGGGAGGTAACACCTCTGCCAGGAATGTGGACGGAGGCTGCAGCAGGGAACCTGCTGGGGGGGTTTAGTTTCAGTTTGGGGCTGGGTGGAGGAACACAGGGAACCCCAGGGCTGGGGTCTAAGCTCCCTGCTCCCCCAGAAGGACTTGACTGAGGGGTCCTGGTTGTACCCACAAGCTCTGTTTGAGACTGTGTTTCTGTTGTCCAAAAAACCTTCTGTTTTACTGGCTGGCTGAGAGTCTCAGTGAATCCCAGGAAGAGGGGTGCAGGGCCTGGACTCCCCCACACTCCGTGATACCAGGAAGTGGACCGCTTGTGTGGACTGGTCCAGGCTGAGGTTGATGGTAGGATGGAAATTGTTGAAATCTTGGTGGAATTCCTCAAGGGCTTCTTTTCCATGGGTCCAGATGGTGAAGATGTCATCAATGTAGCACAAGTAGAGTAGGGGCATTAGGGGACGAGAGCTGAGGAAACGTTCTAAGTCAGCCATAAAAATGTTGGCATACTGTGGGGCCATGCGGGTACCCATGGCAGTGCCGCTGATTTGCAGGTATACATTGTCCCAAAATGTGAAATAGTTATGGGTGAGGACAAAGTCACAGAGTGACTGTGCTATGTAACCTATCATTTAAATCCGCCTCGGTACCAAGTGACTGGAGGAGAGCTAATGTGAAGCCAATTTTTCAAAAAGGCTCTAGGGACGAGCCTGGCAATTAGAGGCCGGTAAGCCTGACTTCAGTACCAGGCAAACTGGTTGAAACTATAGGAAAGGACAAAATTATCAGACACAGATGAACATAATTTGCTGAGGAAGAGTCAACATGGTTTTCGTAAAGGGAAATCATGCCTCACCAATCTACTAGAATTCTTGGAAGGGGTCAGCAAGTATGTGGACAAGTGGGATCCAGTGGATATAGTATACTTAGATTTTCAGAAAGCCTTTGACAAGGTCCCTTACACAAAGGCTTTTAAGCAAAGTAAGCTGTCCTGGGATAAAAGGAAGGTCCTCTCACAGACTGGTAACTGTTTAAAAGGTAGGAAACAAAGGGTAGGAATAAATGGTCAGTTTTCAGAATGGAGAGAGGTAAATAGTGGTGTCCCCAGGGGTCTGTACTGGGCCAAGTCCTATTCAACATATTTATAAATGATCTGGAAAAAGGGGTAAACAGTGAGGTGGCAAAATTTTCAGAGGATACAAAACTACTCAAGATAGTTAAGTCCCAGGCAGACTGTGAAGAGCTTTAAAGGAATCTCACCAAACTGGGTGACTGGGCAACAAAATGGCAGATAAAATTCAATGTTGATAAATGCAAAGCAATGCAGATTGGAAAGCATAATCCCAAGTACACATATAAAATGATGGGGTCTAAATTAGCTGTTACCACTCAAGAAAGAGATCTTGGAGTTATTGTGGATAGTTCTCTGAAAACATCCACTCGGTGTGCAGCGGCAGTCAAAAAAGCGAATGCTGGGAATCATTAGGACAGGGATAGATAATAAGACAGAAAATATCGTATTGCCTCTATATAAATCCATGGTACGCCCACATCTTGAACATTGCATGCAGATGTGGTCACCCCATCTTAAAAAAGTTATATTGGAATTGGAAAAGGTTCAGAAAAGGCAGAGAAAGGCAACAAAAATTATTAGGGGTATGGAACGGCTGCTGTATGAGGAGAGATTAATAAGACTGGGACTTTTCTTCTTAGAAAAGAGACGACTAAGAGGGGAATATGATAGAGGCCTGTAAAATCATGAAGGATGTGGAGAAAATGAAGAAGGAAGTGTTATTTACCCCTTTGCGTAACTCGAGAACCAGGGATCACCCATTGACATTAATAAGCAGCAGGTTTAAAACAAACAGAAGGAAGTATTTTTTCACCCAACGCACAGTCTACCTGTGGAACTCCTTGCCAGGGGATGTTGTGAAGGCCAAAACTGTAACTAGGTCCAAAAAAGAATTAGATCAGTTCCTTGTCCATCAATGGATATTAGCTCGGATGGGCCGGGATGCAACCCCATGCTCTGGGTGTCCCTAAACCTCTGTTTGCCAGAAGCTGGCAGTGGGCGGCAGGGGATGGATCACTTGGTGACTGCCTGTTCTGTTCATTCCCTCTGGGGAACCTGGTACTGGCCACTGTCAGAGACAGGACACTGAGCTAGATGGATGAGTGGTCTGACCCAGTGCTGCCGTTCTTATGTTCTTATGAGAGAACCCAGGAGTCCAGATTCCCAGTCCCCCTGCTCTAATATCTAGACTCTCCTCCCTGTCTGGAGCCAGGGGTAACTTTGACAGGGTAACAAGCCTTGTGGATGGGGGAAAGCAGTAGATGTGGTATATCTTGACTTTAATAAGGGTGTTGTTACTGTCTTACATGACTTTGCCAAAGCAAATAAGGGAAATAGAGCCTAGACAAATCTACGCTCACATGGGTGCAGAGCTGGTTGGAAAACTGTTCCCAGAGAGTAGTTGTGACGAAGCGGGACTGTTCTTAATGTTTCCTCTGAATATTGTGGGGGTGCCTCAGTTTCCCCTAGGCAGTTCGAAGTATCTAGGGGGTGGGGTAAGGGTGTATGATCATTGCAGAGCCCTAGAGGGCAGGTGTGTGCAGGGGTCTGGACACAGAGAATGGCCGACACCCTGTTTCCTGGCCACTGATGGCCTGGCCCTTCTCCCCTGCAAGGTGAGAGCTAAAGGGTTGGAGAACAAAGGAATCAGGTGACCTCCTGCCCCGGGAAAGGGACAAAGCCCAGAGGAGGAGGGGCTGGAAGGAGTTTCAGTTTGGGGTTGGCTGGGGATGAGGGAGTGAAGTGCAGACGGGGTTCTCTGTCTCACTGCCCCCCAAAATGGACCCAGCTGAGGGGTCGTGTTTTCTGCACCTACAAGCTCTGTCGTAGACCATGTTCCTGTCGTCTAATAAACCTTCTGTTTTACTGGTTGGCTGAGAGTCATGTCTGACTGCGAAGTTGGGGTGGAGGACCCTCTGGCTCCCCAGGACTTCGCCTGGGTGGACTCGCTGTGGGAAGCGCACGGAGGGGCAGAGGAGGCTGAATGCTCCGAGGTCAGACCCAGGAAGGTGGAAGCCGGGTGAGCTGTGTGTCCTGAAGACAGGCTGCTCACAGAAAGGAGACTTCCCTAGAGTCCTGACTGGCTTCATGGGGAGCAGATCCAGAGCATCGTCCAGGGACTCCGTGACAACTGGTGGCAGAGGTGGGATGTACTGCACCCTGTGGACGGCACTTCCTGCACTAAGTGACTGGGGAGCAGTAAAACGAAGGGGGATTGACGAGGACCAGGCGTGCTGAAGGCTCAGAGAGGAGCGGTTTCAGGGGGCGGTTAACCCCGGGGAGCGTGTGACCAGCGAGAAGGACTGTGCAGTAATGGGGTCCCCCTGGGGACTGCGGTGAGCAGTCTCAGGGGCGGAGAAGCCTGCGGCTTGGCCCTGGGAGAGAGAAGGACTTTGGCAGTAACAGGGTTCCCCTGGGGATTGCAGTGGGACCCTGGCAAAGAGATGGTGACCTCGAGAAGGGCTGGCACACTAGGGGTTCTCCCTGGAAACCGTGGGAAGCTGAGAGCACACAGGCCTGTGAGTCCACAACAACTTGGGAAGAGCGGAGTGATGGCCTATCACCATCTCCTTAAGAAGGACATTGTAACCCTGTGCAGAAAGAGAGGGTTACACATTGGAAAGTTCACCAAAGCACAGTTAATCGTGCAGCTGGAGGAGGATGTCAGCTCTAAGGAACAGATTCCTGACCCAGATGGGGCTATAGCAGGATCTGGGAGCAGCTGGAGTGGTAGCCAGGCATCCCCAAGACTCCTGTCCCCGACCAGACAGGGGTCTTCACGATCGGGTTCCCCATTGGGAGATCGGAGACGGACAGGATTGGAGCTGAGTCCGAGAGAGCAAGAGGACTGTGAGAGACAGCGAGAGCCCGAGAAAGAGCTGCAGAAGCAGCAGCAGCATGAACTGGCGATGGTGGGGCGGAGAGGCCTAGGGGACTTCCCCGGGGTGAGTGGGGATAGACCCTGGGGGGCCAGTTCCGCAGGGAACCTCGAGAGTAAATTGCTGCCCCTGGTTAAGGAGAGGGGGGATGTGGATGCCCACCTCACTGCCTTTGAGCAGGCTGGCGATTTGAACCAGGGGGACCCTGCGGAACAGCCCCGGTGTCTAGCTCCCTTGCTGGGTCCCAAGGCCATAGACTCCTGTCAGCCAGATGGGTGGGGAGGTGGACAGGCTCCCACTCCTGACCCCAGCCTATATGTCTGTGTGGAGTCTCCTGGGCTCAGGCCCCTCGGACCCCCAGTGGGAGCGGAAGGTGATGGTCAATGGGGAGACATTCCTGGGGTGGCGAGATCCTGGGACAGAGAGAACTGTTATCAGGCCCCGGGTGGTGCAGCCTCAGATGCTGAGGGGCTGTGTGAGCTGGGTGAGGGTCCCAGGGATGAAGCCCCTCGCCCTGCCTATGGTCCAGATCCCTGTGCAAACCCAGGAGGGGTCGGGCTGGCTGGCCGTTGGGGTGCTCCAGGATATCAGCTGTGAGACCCTGTTGTGGGGTGATTGTCTCTCTTTGGGACAGGATCCAGGCCCTGCTCCTGTAATTGCCAAGGGTTTGAATTTGAATCCAGGGAACCAATCGGGGGAGAGGGAAATGGTCAGTGAAAAGGCAGATGACCTGGCTGGCAGCGGGGAGGAGCGGCTAGGCTCAGGCTACCTGCCTGCCTGTGACCAGACCCCTGGGCCTGGGTGGGACAGAGAGATGCTCCCTGCCTCCTTGCACACCGGAGAGGGAGCTCAGGGGGCTCACGCTGGCTCTGATGCAGTGAGGGAAGCAGCGAGCTCGCTGCCTATCCCCACTGGGACAGCAAGGGCAGCGCTGAGCACAGTGGGAGCTGAGACCCCAGATGAGTGGGGGGAGACACAGGCAGGGCAGGGGATCTGTTGGGAGTGGCAAGGTGCTTGGTAAGGAAAGTCTGGATGAGCCTAGGCAGCCTTGTGAGCTGATGGCTGTGTCTAGTCAGCAGGGTGGGAAGGCGAGGAGAGTGGAAGATGAGTGTCCCTGGACCTTACCTGTTAGCTGGGTGGAGAAGTGTGACAGGGAAGGAAACGTGCCTGTGTCTGTCGGGGGTATTGACTTGCCTATGGAGGGAGCTACCCCCATCTCCAAGACGTTGTCTGTGAACAGCCCTGTGTGCTGGGACAAGGGGAAAGAGATCCCAAACTGTGTGTCTGGGAACGGAGAAAGTGTGTCCGGCTCTTCTTTGTCTGTGGAGCAGACAGAAGGGGCTTTTCAGCCTGTGATGATTGAGGGTAGTGCAATTGTCTCAGAGTTGGTTCTGGATTCAGCTAAAGCCCAGGAAGGGTGAGATCCTAGCCAGGGCACAAGGAGAGCAGGAAGGTGATTTGATCCTGTTACCTACTGAGGGTGTGGAAACCTGTGGCAAGAAGGAAAAGATTCCTGAACTTGTGTGTGGCAAAGGGAAGGAGAATGTTTCCAACCTTTTATCTAGGAAGTCTGTGAGTTTGCCTGAAAGGGGATTGTGTAGGAATCCGCCGGATGGGCCAGAGGTTATTCTGGATGTAAGGGAGACCCAGAAAGAGTCTGTTGTTGCTCAGGAAAGTGTTCCTCTAGAGCAAGCCCTCGGTGAAGAGGGTAAGGGCAGAACTTCTGTGAAGGGTGAACTGTCTCATAGAAAAGCCCTAGGGAAAGGAATCCTCATGGAGTCTTTGCAAGTAGTTTACTGCAACTGAAGGGTGTGAAAGTGATTTAATCAAGAAAGTTTCAGTTCCTAACAGCCAGAAATTTTCTGTTGTGAATGGATCCACGGACTTTCCTGTTGAAGGATCCAGTGCGGATAACTTTGAGAAGGGCTCAGATGGAGTGAAAGCTGTTAAGAAAGTTAAACAGTCCTATAACCAAGTGGCTGTGTTTGGCCAGCTTGTTGGGGAGACAAGGTTGTGGAGAAAGAGATGTCTCCATGCTAGTTCTGTAAGTGAACAGTATGTGGCCCAGGTCAAGATGGGGCTCTTAACCAAGAGAGCCCGAATTGCAGCCTGCCAGACTGGAGCGCTGGGAGAAGACCCGATCCCAGTTTGACCCCTGGGGGTTTTGGGTGGCAAAAGTCACAGGCCGCATAAACCTTCCCACATGCGGCCTGCGAGTGCTATCGACCACCCCCGACCTAAGGGAGGGTGTGAAACTGGAAGGGCCTGGTGTAACTCCTACCAAGGAACGGGAGAGATGCTGGGGCATCCATTGGAACTTTGGTGGCTTCGAACTTCCCCAGGTCACCGGGTAAAGTGACCCCGCTCAGTTCGGTCTCGAATGGGAGAGAGATGTGACGAAGCGGGACTGTTCTTAATGTTTCCTCTGAATATTGTGGGGGTGCCTCAGTTTCCCCTAGGCAGTTCTTAAGTATCTAGGTGATGGGGTAAGGGTGTATGATCATTGCAGAGCCCTAGAGGGCAGGTGTGTGCAGGGGTCTGGACACAGAGAATGGCCGACACCCTGTTTCCTGGCAACTGTTGGCCTGGTCCCTTCCCCCCTGCAAGGTGAGAGCTAAAGGGTTGGAGAACAAAGAGATCCGGTGCCCTCCTGGCCCAGGAAAGGGAAAAAGCCCAGAGGAGGAGGGGCTGGAGGGGGAGTCAGTTTGGGGCTGGCGGGGGACGAGGAGTGAAGTGCAGACGTGGTTGTCTGTCTCACTGCCCCCCAAAATGGACCCAGCTGAGGGGTCGTGTTCTCTGCACCTACAAGCTCTGTGTTAGACCATGTTCCTGTCGTCTAATAAACCTCTGTTTTACTGGCTGGCTGAGAGTCCCGTCTGACTGCGGAGTTGGGGGGCAGGACCCTCTGGCTTCCCCAGGACCCCGCCTGAGCGGACTCGCTGTGGGAAGCGCACGGAGGGGCAGAGGAGGCTGAATGCTCCGAGGTCAGACCCAGGAAGGGGGAAGCCGTGTGAGCTGTATGTCCTGCAGACAGGCTGCTCACAGAAAAGAGACTTCCCCAGAGTCCTGACTGGCTTCATGGGGAGCAGTTCCAGAGCATCGCCCGGGGGCTCCATGACAGTAGTTATCAGTGGTTCACAGTCATGCTGGAAGGGCATTTCAAGTGGGGTCCTGCAGGGATCTGTTCTGGGTCCGGTTCTGTTCAATATCTTCACTGATTCAGATAACGGCATAGAGAGTACACCTACCAAGTTTGCGGACGATGCCAAGCTGGGAGGGGGTGAAAGTGCTTTGGAGGACACGGTTAAAATTCAATGATCTCGACAAACTGGAGAAATGGTCTGAAGTAAACTGGATGAAATTCAGTAAGGACAAATGCAAAGTCCTCCACTTAGGAAGGAACAATCAGTTGCACACATACACAATGGGAAATGACGGCCTAGGAGGGAGTCCTGCGGAAAGGGATCTGGGGTCATAGTGGATCACAAGCTAAATATGAGTCAACAGTGTAACGCTGTTGCAAAAATAGCAAACATCATTCTGGGACGTCTTAGCAGGAGTGTTGTTAAGCAAGACACACTCTACTCTGCGCTGATTAGGCCTCAACTGGAGTATTGTATCCAGTTCTGGGCCCCACATTTCAGTAAGATGTGGCCAAATTGGAGAAAGTCCAGAGAAGAGCAACAAAACTGATGAAAGCTCTAGAAAACATGACCTGTGCGGGAAGATTGAAAAAACTGGGTCTGGAGAAGAGAAGACTGGGAGGGGACATAACAGTTTTCAAGTACATAAAAGGAGGAGGGAGAAAAAATGTTCTTAACCTCTGTAGACAGGACAAGAAGCAATGGGCATAAATTGCAGCCAGGGCGGTTTAGGTTGGACATTAGGAAAAACCTCTGACCTGTCAGGGTGGTTAGGCACTGGAATAAATTGCCCAGGGCGGTTGTGGAGTCCCCGTCACTGGAGATTTTTAAGAGCAGGTTGGATAAACTCCTGTCAGGGATGGGCTGGATAATACGTAGTCCTGCCTCAGTGCCAGGGACTGGACTAGGTGACCTCTCGAGGTCCCTGCCAGTCCTACGACTCTGAATCTGCGGTAGAACCCAGGAGTCCTGGCTGTCCTCCAGGACAGTAAAGACTTCAAGGGCTTTCGGTAATGGTAGGGATTTGTCCTGGCCCCCTTGGACCAAGCTGCCCCCGTGCTCTCTGTGCTGGGATAGGGACTGTTATTGGAGGCCAGCTGCTGGGGACAGGAGACTGGGCTGAATGGGCCCTGGGTCTGATCCAGCCTGGCATTGCCTGGGTTCCAGCTGTCTTGCCGGGAGAGTTCTTCTACTGGGCGTGTGAGGCAGTGTCCCTTGGGGTGTCCGTGCCCTGCTCTGCATTCCCCACTGGGCCCCCCTGGCCTGCGGGCCCTGCCCCCCTCCTGGCTCGTTGGGGCTCAGGAAAGGCTGCTCTAGCCCTGGAAGGAAGGTGGGTGTGTCCCTGCGTTTCCCTCTGGGCTGGGCGTTGCTGTGCCCTTGGTGGCAGGGGAGGGAGGAGGTGTTGACTCAGTGACCTGGGTGGAAATCAGAGTTAGTGACAAACAGAATCAGGGCTGCCCGTGAGAATGGCAGAGCCGGAGACCGGGAACTCCAGCTGGCAGGGTTGTCCCCATATAGCCACCAACAACCCCTGGGAAGGAGCAAAGAAGTGCAAAGGCCTTCAGAGCTGACCCCTGCACCGGTGCCATCCCCCTGTGCCCCCTGATCCGGGCAAGGATGCCCCAGCCTGACCCATCTCCTACTGGGGAGTGTCCCCTGTGATCTAGCCTCAGCATCCCTTGCTGCTCTCAGCCCCCTGCATCCCTGCTCTGCCTGGAGAGCGCTCTGTCCCGGGGCACACGTCCCCCTGGAGCCAGCAGCTCAGCTGTCCCTCCCCGCCCGCTGGCCGGCGTCTTTCTGGGACTGCACGGGGCAGCGGGTCCATGTCCCCAGAGCCCAGTGGAGGGGCTGCCCCAGGCACAGGCCTGGCCGGGCAGGTCCCCTGGCAGGGCAGGCCTGGCTGACATGGGGCCTGGCGGGGGAGCTGGTCCTGCCCGCCAAGGCTGAGTGCCGGCGCCTCAGGCTTGTTCCTGGAAAGCTGCAGGTGCAGAGATGCTGCACGAAGCCGCTAACAGTCTGGGCTTATGGGGCTTAGCTCCTCAGAGCCCTGTTCCCCCTGGGCTGGGCTGGGACTGCCTGGGTGGAGGAGGGGACCCGCCCCAGCTCCTCGTGCAGCGTCTGGCAGGGAGTGGGGGGGCCGGCGCAGCTGAGAGGAAACGGCCTGACTCAGCCGCTGGCTCCGGTTGCGCATTTTCCGGGCACCAGGGCGAAGCGCTGAGCAGTTTCCAGCAGGGCCTGTCGCCCGCCAGCCTCGCTCAGCAGGTGACTCACCCGGGCAGGGGGCTCCTCCCCACCCAGTGCTGCTGGCTGGCTGGCTGGCACCCCTTCCGGCACGGTGCGTGGAGATAGCTACCACTCCCTGCAGAGCCCTGGCCGGCCCCCGCCCCTTCTGCCCCCGCCCTCGGCTCTGCGATCTGCCTGCCCCCCACTACCCCAGCCTGCTCCCTGCAGAGCCCTGGCCGGCCCCCGCCCCTTCTGCCCCCGCCCTCGGCTCTGCGATCTGCCTGCCCCCCACTACCCCAGCCTGCTCCCTGCAGAGCCCTGGCCGGCCCCCGCCCCTTCTGCCCCCGCCCTCGGCTCTGCGATCTGCCTGCCCCCCACTACCCCAGCCTGCTCCCTGCAGAGCCCTGGCCGGCCACCGCCCCTTCTGCCCCCGCCCTCGGCTCTGCGATCTGCCTGCCCCCCACTACCCCAGGCAGCCCCCACTGCTGCATTTGGTGGGGCGCTTTGCTGCCTGCTTGCAGCTGACCTGCTAACAGGCAGGCTGGGCTGGGCATGAATTCCTGCGGGAGGCCAGGCTGGGCGGGAGGACGGCCCCTGGGATCTGGGAGCAACAGGGTGCTGGGGCGGGTGTTGGGGGGTGGGGGAGGAGTTGGGCCTGACCCCTGTGCCTGGGGCTGGTGGGGCCGGTGTCTGGGGGTGGCTCCCAGCTGTGAGAACGGGGTTCGGGACTGGGCTCAGCGCACTGTCCAATCCCCAGGCTGTTTACGGGCTGTAATCCTGAGGGGCTGCCAGTGTTAAGCAAAGCTGGTTAGGGCCGGGAGCAGCCGGAATGTGGCCAGTGGGGCAGTGGCCAGCGAGAGCAGCAGAGGGCAGTGCCCCCCCCATACAGCTGGTGCAGCAGGGGCGGGCTGGGCTCATCGCACGGTGTGGGGGGGCTGGCAGAAGAGGCGTGTAGGGGTGGCCAAGGGAGTCGGCCCTGGGTCCAGACCCATCTCTGACAGTGGCCAGAGGGGCACAGAGTCTCCCCAGCTCCTGGGGCAGGAGCTGCAGGTGCCTCTGTGGATTTTACCTGCTCAGGTAGACCCTGGAGTGTTCGCATCGCACGGGAGCGGCCTCCGTGCCCCGAGTGTGCCCACTGAGCCCCGGCCTCCCCCCGGCGCTCCCAGGACAGGTTCTCCCCTGCAGCCCCGGGCGGGCCATTGCCAAGGCTGGAGAACGCGGCTTGAGGTCTGGGCGCCTGCCCAGAGCACACGGGGCACAGGGGGTGTCCCCTCGCAGGCCGAGGAGTGTGCTGCCCCAGCTGGGCCTTGCCAAGCTTCTGCCCTTTTCCGCGAGCTGCTGGGACGTCCGTGGGAGTGGGGCTGGGCTGGGGAGGGGACAGCGCGGGCTCAGGCCCGGAGGAGCTGCAGGGGCTGGGCCGAGATCTTGTGTGGCGGACGGTGATGCAGGACCGCAGATGGGTCTGGCAGGGGAGGCTGTGGTGCCCACATGCCGTGGGGCAGGCTGGGGGTCTGGCAGGGAGGTGCCTGTAGTGTGGCTGGGGGGGCTGGCACACAAGGCCAGGCCTTCAGCTAAGTTGCTGCCCTGTGCTGCGGCCCCACATCCCTGGCCAGGGGCCTGGCTGCAGCCCGGGGCCTCATGCTGGGCTGCCCAGCCATGAGGTGGAGCCCAGCCAGCTCGCTCCAGGGGAGACAGCTCGCTCCTGCCTGGGGCCTACTGCTCCCCCCAGCTCCGGTTTCCACCCTCGGTGTGGCCTGAGGCCTGGGGAGGGGCTGCCTCTGAGATGCTATCTGGAGAGGGCCCTCAAGCTGGGCTGCAGCGGCCAGAGCCGGAGGGCAGGCACTGGGGCCAGTGACTCCCGTGTGGTGGTTTTACGTCCAGCACCTACCGCGAACGACTGGCCTGGCGGAGGAGCTGAGCCCCGATGTGGGTCCGAGCCCCCACCAAGCAGGCCCTCGGCACCTGACTCTGCAGGCTGCTCGGCACGGAGCCGGGCGAGCCTTCGGAGAACCCCGGGCAGCACGCAGCCCTGAGCTCCCGGCTCCCCGCCTGGCAGACCCACTGGAAGCTGGACTCTCTGGGCAGCCTCCTGACTGCGCAGCACCGCGTGGCTGCGGCTGGCACCGTGCTGGGGCAGGTGGGTTTGTGCCTCGGGGACCACCCAGTCCTGTTGAGCTGAGGGAGCTGGGGTGTCTCCTTTGGGCAGCCCCGCGGGCGGGGGCAGCTGCGGTGGGAAAGCCGTGAGGCAGGTCAGCCTAATCTGCCCTGGCTCCGCAGGAATGTGGAAGTTCTGGCTCCATGAATCGCCCGTAATCAGAGCTGAGCCGGGCACTGGCAGGAGCCGGAGCAGAGGCAGAGCAGCTGCCCCAAGGGGAGGCACGGCCAGCTGTGGCCTCGCGTGCTCGGGAGGTATGTCCGGAGCGGGCAGGGTCGGAGCCGGTTCTTCCGGGCGCAGGGCTGGTCAGTGGAGCGGCAGGCATGTCAGGAGGGAGGCAGGGCTGTGGGCCCAAATGGGGGTCCTGGTGTGGCCTCAGTAGGATCCCCTCCCGGGATTGGTGCCTGCCCCCGGCACATGTGTGGGCCCTGGCAGGAGGCGCTAACCTGAGGCCAGCAAAGGAGTGTGGCCGGCAAGGCTGCCCCAGCGGGACTGAGGGGCAGGATGGGGGAAGTGCTGTCCCCACCGAGAGCCAGCGAGGGCTGCAGGGGAGAGACGGCTCCATCTCAGAGGGCTGCTGGTCTCTGCCTTCTGCGTTGCAGGGCAGGTGCTGGGTGTGGGGGGTCCTGGCAACTCCAGCCCCGTTCCAGCTGTGTGCAGGGGACGGGGGGCGGGAGTGGCAGGGCAGGCGCTGGCTGTGGGGGGGGGCTCCCGGAAACTCCAGCCCTGTCCCAGCCAGGGGCGCGGGGGGGGGCGGGGGGGGGGGCGGAGCAGGGCACTGTCTGTGGGGGACTCCTGGAAACTCCAGCCCCGTTCCAGGACCTGGCTGTGGGGGGGCTTGCGGCGACTCCAGCCCCATCCCAGCCAGGGCGCTGGGGGCGGGGCAGGGCAGGGTGCTGGCTGTGGGGGGGGCTCGCGGCCACTCCAGCCCCATCCCAGCCAGGGCGCTGGGGGGGGCAGGGCAGGGTGCTGGCTGTGGGGGAGGGCTTGCGGCGACTCCAGCCCCAGCCCAGCCAGGGTGCGGGGGGGGGCGGGGGCAGGTGCTGGCTGGGGAAGGGACGGATGGACCCTGTGCGTGTGGGGCCGGGGCGCGGAGCCCTGCTGGCACGATGCCTGCCAGAGAAATGCTGCACAAAGCGGCTCCCTCTCCCTGCCCCCCCAGGCAAGACTCGAGGGGCAGGGGTGGGACAGGCATATGTTCTGGCGGGGGGGTGCTGGCACTGCCCCTCCCTCTCCCTGCTCCCTCCCCACTTCCTTGGCAGCGGCTCTGTGGGAGGCTCTGGCTGGGGGCCTGTCCGGGGGCGCGGCCCGGGCAGGCACAGGGGGCCCTGCAGGGGAGGGGGCTCTGGGTTGGCAGCTCCCCTCCCTCGCCTCCTCCTCTGGGTAATCTCGTCTGGACGAGTGCTGCGGAAACCTTGGCACCGGCTCATGCTGGCACGAGGCTGGTGGGTACTGCCAGGCTCCCTGATCCCATAGGGAGGAGAGGAGCTCAGCTCTCCTACCATCCCACAGGGGAACCACCCCCCAGCCCTGCTGTGGGTCAGGAGAGAGCTGCCTCCGCCCTCCAGCCGGCTGCGGGGAGGCGCTCCGATTTCAGCCCCTGCTCCAGTCCCAGCAGGAGGCGCTGTGAGGAGCACGGCAGGGGGGCTGGGTGCGGGCAGGGCTCCCAGCTACTCCCGCCCCAGCCCATCGCAGGCAGGGCGCTGTGGGGCCCAGGGCGGGGCGCAGGGCTCTGACTCGCCCTGTCTGGGCCTGGTGGTGCTGCCAGGGGCTCAGAGCCCTGCTGGTCCCAGGTGGATCTCCCGACCCTGCCCCTCTGGCCTGCACCGCAGCATGGAGACGTGTGGGGCAGGGACCGTTCCGGGGCCTGGGGGCTGCGGTGCTAGCTGCCCGGCCAGCGTCTCCTTGGGCAGCCCCGTGTCCCCGTCTCACCCAGCCAGCCCTGGAAAAACCCTGGCCCTGGAAACAGCGACTCAGGTGCCCAGCCACTTATTCCCAAGGATCCTGCTTCTCCCTCCCCCAGCACCTCTGACTCCTCCATCCGTGGGGCCTGACAGCCCACCCCAGCCACCAGCAGTGAGCCTGACAACCCAACCCATCCCTCAACCCAGCCCCCAGCCATGGGGCCTGACAGCTCAACCTAGCTCCCAACCTGGGGACTCCTCAGATGGGGCATGCAGATAAACATGCAGCCACTTCTGGGGAGGGCAGAGCTTAGCTCCTTCCCAGGGGGGCAGGGGGCGAGGGGGTTGGGACAGTACAGCAGGCAGGAGCTCGGGTTTGAACGAGGGACCTCCAACTCGCTTCCTGGCCCAGCTCCCCGCAGAGGGCTCCGAACAGGAATGGGGGGCGAGGAAACTTGTCCCAGTGGCTACGCGCCCCGCATTTGGGATGGGCCATTCCCAGAGGGCCGTCAGTAAGTGGCTGACTCTTGGTTGGGCCTGGGGGCTCACCCCAGTGCCAGCTCAGGTCTGAGCGAAGGGGAGCCGGGGACAGCCGGGCAGTGGCGGAGGCTGCAGCTGGCAGGGGCAATGCAATCAGGCAAGGAAGGGCAGAGCTGTCCGGGGAAGGGTCCGGGCTGAGCTGGCTCCGTGCGTCTGGGCGGCTGCTTCTCATGGTGCCATTGTCAGAGGCCAGGGTGCTCTCTCCACCCGCCAGCCCTTGCCCCAGTGCCTGCCTGTCCTTCGGGGGAGCTGCCCTTGGCACCCCAGCTCAGCAGGTGCGTGGAAAGGGCAGGTGCATTCCCAAGTACCCAGGGACTGGCAGCAGGTCTGGGAGCCTGGCCATGCAGCGCCCTCCGTGCCCCGCTGAGTGCTGGTGCTGGGCTCCCCGGAATGCCCCCGAGCCTGCTCCGAGACTCCCATGGGGGGGGGCTGTGGGCCCCACAGGCAGTACCCAGTTCCTCCGGGGTCTTGTGGGGAGGGCAGAGGCCGGGCCTGGGCAGGCGTCATGGGCCTCCTGAGGAGTGCTGGGCACTTCCGCTGAGTCTGGCTTGGGGAGCACGCCCAGGGCTTCCCCTGGGTGTGCTCAGCCCAGCCCCAGCAGGGGCCTCATCCAGCCCCCTGGGCAGCGCCGCAGGAGACACCCAGCAGCCCTGGGCGGCTGCTGCTGAGGTGTGACCAGGAAGGGGCCCAGCATGAGCCCTGCACCATCCCCTCCCCTGCGCCCCGTGCAGGGCAAGGGCTGATGCCGGCTGGGCGGCAGGGGAGGGGAAGGCCCTTGGCAGTCAGTGCCGCCAGGCCCTGGCCCAGGGGAGGAGCTCCCATGACGAGGGCTGGGTGAGTAACCCATGTGAGGGCCAGTCATCAGTCGCCACCTTCCTCCCCAGCTCCTGCCAGTCACGTGTCTGCACCGCATGGGACAATAAATCCTGGGGAGCGTGTTACACCAGGCAGATGGGACAGTCCCAGAGCCAGCGGCAGCTGGGTGCAGGGATCGGCAGAACTGGGGACCGGTGGTAGCTGGACGCGGGAATCAGCGAAGCTGGGTACTGGTGATGGCTATTGGCACGGCTGGGTACCGGTGGCGGTAGGGCACGGGGATTGGCAGAGCTGGGTACTGGTGACAGCTGGACGCGGGGATCAGCGGGGCGGTCGCGGGGCCTGTGGCACGGGGCGGGGGTGTCGCGGGGCCTGTGGGACGCGGCGGGGGCGTCTCAGGGGCCTGTGGCACGGGGCAGGGGCATCGCGGGGCCTGTGGCACGGGGCGGGGGCATCGCGGGGGCCCTGTGGCACGGGGCGGGGACGTCGCGGGGCCTGTGGGACGCGGCGGGGGTGTCGCGGGGCCCGTGGCACGGGGTGGGGGCGTCGCAGGGGCCTGTGGCATGGGGCGGGGGCGTCGCAGGGGCCTGTGACACGGGGCGGGGGCGTCGCGGGGCCTGTGACACGGGGCGGGGGCGTCGCGGGGCCCGTGGCACAGGGTGGGGGCGTCGCAGGGGCCTGTGACACGGGGCGGGGGGCGTCGCAGGGGCCTGTGACACGGGGCGGGGGCATCGCGGGGCCTGTGGCACGGGGCGGGGGCATCTCAGGGGCCTGTGGCACGGGGCGGGGGCGTCGCGGGGCCTGTGGCACGGGGCGGGGGCGTCTCAGGGGCCTGTGGCACGGGGCGGGGGCGTCGCGGGGCCTGTGGCACGGGGCGGGGACGTCTCAGGGGCCTGTGGCACGCGGCGGGGGCGTCGCAGGGGCCTGTGGCACGTGGCGGGGGCGTCGCGGGGCCTGTGGCACGGGGCGGGGGCGTCTCAGGGGCCTGTGGCACGTGGCGGGGGCGTCGCGGGGCCTGTGGCACGGGGCGGGGGCGTCTCAGGGGCCTGTGGCACGGGGCGGGGGCGTCGCGGGGCCCGTGGCACGGGGCGGGGGCGTCGCGGGGCCTGTGGCATGGGGCGGGGGCGTCGCGGGGCCTGTGGCACGGGGCGGGGGCGTCGCGGGGCCTGTGGCACGGGGCGGGGGCGTCTCAGGGGCCTGTGGCACGGGGCGGGGGCGTCACGGGGCCTGTGACACGGGGCGGGGACGTCTCAGGGGCCTGTGGCACGCGGCGGGGGCGTCGCAGGGGCCTGTGGCACGTGGCGGGGGCGTCGCGGGGCCTGTGGCACGGGGCGGGGGCGTCTCAGGGGCCTGTGGCACGGGGCGGGGGCGTCTCAGGGGCCTGTGGCACGGGGCGGGGGCGTCGAGAGGCCTGTGGCACGGGGCGGGGACGTCCCGGGGCCTGTGGGACGCGGCGGGGGTGTCGCGGGGCCCGTGGCACGGGGCGGGGGCGTCGAGGGGCCTGTGACACGGGGCGGGGGCGTCGCGGGGCCTGTGGCACAGGGCGGGGGCGTCGCGGGGCCTGTGACACGGGGCGGGGTCGTCGCGGGGCCTGTGACACGGGGCGGGGGCGTCGCGGGGCCTGTGACACGGGGAGGGGGCGTCGCGGGGCCTGTGACACGGGGCGGGGGCGTCTCAGGGGCCTGTGGCACGGGGAGGGGGCGTCTCAGGGGCCTGTGGCACGCGGCGGGGTCGTCGCGGGGCCTGTGGCACGGGGCGGGGGCGTCTCAGGGGCCTGTGGCACGGGGCGGGGGCGTCGCGGGGCCTGTGACACGGGGCGGGGGCGTCGCGGGGCCTGTGACACGGGGAGGGGGCGTCGCGGGGCCTGTGACACGGGGAGGGGGCGTCGCGGGGCCTGTGGCACGGGGCGGGGGCGTCGCAGGGGCCCGTGGCACGGGGCGGGGGCGTCGAGGGGCCTGTGGCACGGGGCGGGGGCGTCGCGGGGCCTGTGGCACGGGGCGGGGGCGTCGCGGGGCCTGTGGCACGGGGAGGGGGCGTCGCGGGGCCCGTGGCACGGGGCGGGGGCGTTGCAGGGGCACGGGGCGGGGGCGTCGCAGGGGCCCGTGGCACGGGGCGGGGGCGTCGAGGGGCCTGTGGCACGGGGCGGGGGCGTCGCGGGGCCTGTGACACGGGGCGGGGGCGTCTCAGGGGCCTGTGACACGGGGCGGGGGCGTCGCGGGGCCTGTGACACGGGGCGGGGGCGTCTCAGGGGCCTGTGACACGGGGCGGGGGCGTCTCAGGGGCCTGTGACACGGGGAGGGGGCATCGCGGGGCCTGTGGCACGGGGCGGGGGCGTCGCAGGGGCCTGTGGCACGAGGCGGGGGCGTCGCGGGGCCTGTGACACGGGGCGGGGGCGTCTCAGGGGCCTGTGACACGGGGCGGGGGCGTCTCAGGGGCCTGTGACACGGGGCGGGGGCGTCTCAGGGGCCTGTGACACGGGGAGGGGGCGTCGCGGGGCCTGTGGCACGGGGCGGGGGCGTCGCAGGGGCCTGTGGCACGGGGCGGGGGCGTCGCAGGGGCCTGTGACACGGGGCGGGGGCGTCTCAGGGGCCTGTGGCACGGGGCGGGGGCGTCGCGGGGCCTGTGACACGGGGCGGGGGCGTCTCAGGGGCCTGTGACACGGGGCGGGGGCGTCGCGGGGCCTGTGACACGGGGCGGGGGCGTCGCAGGGGCCTGTGACACGGGGCGGGGGCGTCGCAGGGGCCTGTGACACGGGGCGGGGGCGTCGCAGGGGCCTGTGACACGGGGTGGGGGCGTCTCAGGGGCCTGTGGCACGCGGCGGGGGCGTCGCAGGGGCCTGTGGCACGCGGCGGGGTTCTTCGCGGGGCCTGTGGCACGCGGCGGGGGCGTCGCAGGGGCCTGTGGCACGGGGCGGGGGCGTCGCAGGGGCCTGTGACACGGGGCGGGGGCGTCTCAGGGGCCTGTGGCACGGGGCGGGGGCGTCGCGGGGCCTGTGACACGGGGCGGGGGCGTCGCAGGGGCCTGTGGCACAGGGCGGGGGCGTCGCGGGGCCTGTGGCACGGGGCGGGGGCGTCGCGGGGCCTGTGACACGGGGCGGGGGCGTCGCAGGGGCCTGTGATACGGGGAGGGGGCGTCTCAGGGGCCTGTGGCACGGGGCGGGGGCGTCGCAGGGGCCTGTGGCACGGGGCGGGGGCGTCTCAGGGGCCTGTGGCACGGGGCGGGGGCGTCGCGGGGCCTGTGGCACGGGGCGGGGGCGTCGCGGCGCCTGTGATACGGGGAGGGGGCGTCTCAGGGGCCTGTGATACGGGGAGGGGGCGTCTCAGGGGCCTGTGACACGGGGCAGGGGCGTCGCAGGGGCCTGTGACACGGGGAGGGGGCGTCTCAGGGGCCTGTGACACGGGGCGGGGGCGTCGCAGGGGCCTGTGGCACGGGGCGGGGGCGTCGCGGGGCCTGTGGCACGGGGCGGGGGCGTCGCGGGGCCTGTGGCAAGCGGCGGGGGCGTCGCAGGGGCCTGTGGCACGCGGCGGGGTTCTTCGCGGGGCCTGTGGCACGCGGCGAGGGCGTCGCAGGGGTCTGTGGCATGCGGCGGGGTCGTCGCGGGGCCTGTGACACGGGGCGGGGGCGTCGCAGGGGCCTGTGGCACGGGGCGGGGGCGTCGCAGGGGCCTGTGGCACGCGGCGGGGTCGTCGCGGGGCCTGTATGTTATGGTCATAAGAAGCACACGGGATCTTTTTTAGGGGAAAAAGCAATACACCGCGTTTATTGAGCTCAGTGGTTTGACCATTGGCCTGCTAAACTCAGGGTTGTGAGTTCAATCCTTGAGGGGGCCATTTAGGGATCTGGGGCAAAAACTGGGTCTTGGTCCTGCTTTGAGCAGGGGGGTTGGACTAGATGACCTCCTGAGGTCCCTTCCAACCGTGATAGTCTATGATTCTATGATTCTATGAAAAATATGATAGCACACACACACACACACACACACACACACACACACACCCCTGTCCTGCAGATGGTCCTATAGTCACCAGTCACGATCCGAGGCTTTACAAGACTGAACCCAGAGTCTCATGGCAAAGCACCCCAGCTTTATACTTGTAAGTTCCCATTTAAGTCTGTGGATTTTGCAATGTCATTCTGTAATCGTTAGTCCTTAAATGGGGTTAATCTTGGGGTTTTCCGCTTTTCTGTCTTGTTTGTTGTCTCATCTTTCGTGGTGTTTGCCTCACCTCTGAGGTTGTTAATGCTGCTAACTTGTTTAGCTTCAGATACAATGGATGTTTTCTGATTGTTTCTCGAAGTCTCTCACTTCTTCTTGACCATCTGGACATTCGTGATGGCTTTCACACTCCTTAACCGTGCACACATCCTTTACTCACACCAAACAATTTTACAGAGAATTTCAAACAGGATAACATTTTAGAAAGGGTGATATGGTTACTAAAAGGATTACAAAAGACCCGTACACAACTTCGTTTGCAATGCAGATAAGAAACAAGACCTTATAGCAAATACTGCAATGAAAACGTCTCCTAAAACCAGAGGTGACTAGTCAGCCGCAAGGACCGTTCCGGTCTGTTCCTGCCGTAACATCACTTCAGACACAGGCAGCCTGTCTGATGCGTTCTTACCAATGGCCCCTTAGGCCATTCCTTTCTGGGATTCAGAAAGGGTGGCTGACAGGATATGGGTAAATTGTACAGCAATACGTCTAATTAATGCTACGTTATCATTCTTAGTTGTTCATTCTAAATTATATAAAATACAAACATAAAATCCTACTGCTACATGGAGCTCACAGCGGGGCAGTCGCAGGGGCCTGTAGCACAGCGCGGGGCTGGGGGGGCTGTGCCCATGGCCCCGGGGGCTGGGGGGGGCTGTGCCCATGGCCCCGGGGGCTGGGCGGGCTGTGCCCATGGCCCCGAGGGCTGGGATTGCTGTGCCCATGGCCCCGGGGGCTGGGGGGGCTGTGCCCATGGCCCTGGGGGCTGGGGGGGGCTGTGCCCATGGCCCCGGGGGCCGGGAGGGCTGTGCCCGTGGCCCTGGGGGCTGGGGGGGCTGTGCCCATGGCCCCGGGGGCTGGGGGGGCTGTGCCCATGGCCCCGGAGGCTGGGGGGGCTGTGCCCATGGCCCCGGGGGCTGGGGGGGCTGTGCCCATGGCCCCGGAGGCTGGGGGGGGCTGTGCCCATGGCCCCGAGGGCTGGGGGGAACTGTGCCCATGGCCCCGAGGGCTGGGATTGCTGTGCCCATGGCCCCGGGGGCTGGGATTGCTGTGTCCATGGCCCGAGGGCTGGGGGGGGCTGTGCCCATGGCCCCGAGGGCTGGGGAGGGCTGTGCCCAGGGCCCCGGGGGCTGGGGGGGTGCTGTGCCCATGGCCCCGAGGGCTGGGCGGGGGCTGTGCCCAGGGCCCCGAGGGCTGGGGAGGGCTGTGCCCAGGGCCCCGGGGGCTGGGGGGGTGCTGTGCCCATGGCCCCGAGGGCTGGGGGGGGCTGTGCCCATGGCCCCGAGGGCTGGGGGAGGGCTGTGCCCATGGCCCCGAGGGCTGGGGGGCGGCTCACTCTGGCCTGTGATTTGCTCCTTAGTGAAGCTGTCGTGTTGCCAGTGGCTCCTCAGCTTGCGGCTGGGCCCTGGGCTGGGACCCAGGGGATGTGGGGCCTCCGGCCACGTGGCCCAGGGCTGTGAGCACCGCGGGCATCCCTGCAGCTCGGGCCAGCTGCCTGCCCTCCGGCCAGGCCTGTGCTGCGAGCCAGGCCTCTCAGCACAGGTCGGGGGCAGAAACCCCTGGGTCTCGGGCCCCCCTCGGCCACTGCTTCACGCAGGGCCTGGAGATGCCCCAAGTGCGTCGGATCCTGGCAGCAGGGAGAGCAGCTCCGGACCCCTGCTCCCTCCCCCTCCTGCTCCCTGCCCCCTCCCCCTCCTGCCTCCTCCCCCTCTAGGCCCCCTCATTCTCCTGCCCCCGCCCCCCCACTCCTACCCCCCTGCCCCACTTTCCTCCCTCTGCCGAAGTTGGCAGCTGCAGGCTGTGGGGCAGGGCTCAGGAGGGGTCTGTGGGGTGGGGTGGGCAGAGGGGTTGCTCTGTCTCAGGCTGGGGGCTCCCGGCTTGCAGTGTGAATCGAGCCTGTGCCCCAGCCTGCCCCCACGGCTGCACCGGCGTGCGCTGGCTGGGGACCCCGCTCCCACTCGCTGCCCTGCTGCGTTTCTCTTGGCGCCTGCTCTGTCTTTCAGGGCCTTGGGGCCAAGACAAACCTGGCTGGAGCCTCCGCCCTGTGCGCAGCCAGTCCCTCTGTTTTCCTTTGCTCGCTGCCTCTGCCCTCCTGCCGCCCGGCCTGGCCAGTGCCCACCTCTCCCCCTGCCTGGGAGCGCAGCCGTGGGGCCAGAGACCTTGCCCCACACAGCACGGCTGCCCCTCCGTGGGGGAGAGTGGGGGGGAGCCACAGCACATGGGGTCCCATCCGCATGAGCCCAGAGTGCGGCCTCCTCTGGGGTGGGGCCCAGGGTGGTGGGGATGGCTGGGATCCTCTGGGTTGTGAGCGTGGCTCCCGGAAGCCCCCTCTTCAGAGCTGGGGCTGGAGCCGTGGGGAGGGGGAAGCCAGGCCAAGGCCCTGGCTGGCGTGGCTGTATGTGACCCAGGGCCCTCCTCTGCTCTTCCTCTGCCCAGGTGATGCTGCCCCGCCATCGCCTTCTGAGCCCGAGTGAGAAAGAGAAAGGTTAACGGGGCCAGGCACCGGCCACTCGGCCTGCGCCATGAGCCGCTCCCAGGTTTCCTCCGGGATTCACCACATCGTCTCCTCTGCCTTCGAGAGCGTAAGTAGGAGGTGTGGACGGCTGGATCTGCCCCGGGACCACTGGGCAGAGGCAGTGGCCGAGCCGTGGGGCCCACGTGCAAAGCCTGGAGCTCCTGGAGCTGCCCCGGGACCAGAGGGCAGAGCCGGCGGCTGAACTGTGGGGCCCATGTGCAGAGCCTCGGGGTCCTGGAGCGGTGCTGGGACGCTCGGGGCTGCCCCCGATGCCCTGTGGAGGGGTGAGGATCAGCCCCAGAGAGGGTCCCTGTCACCAACCCACAGGCTCGGGCTGCGCCCCCCAGCTTTGGAACTGTCTCTGGGAGGCCTCTTCACTGTGCCAGCCGCCCTGGGGGTCCCACTCTTTCAGGGTGAGCCACGCGGCCCCACTGCCCCCTAGACTGGCCCTCTGGGCCTGCAGCTCTCCCCATGCTCCCACAAGCTCCAGACAGTGAGTCCCCCAGAGACAGCCCCTGAGGGAGACTCGGCCGCTGTGCAGGGATCAGGGCCCCTCGCCCAGCCCCTGGAGGGACCCTCCCAGCGCGGGCACAGCCGGGGTCACTCGTTAGCTGGGGCCCAGCCTAGGGGGCCCTTAGGGCAGCCCGGGGCAATGAAGGGTGAAGCAGGGTCCGTCCTGGCCAGCCCCGAGCCCAGCCCGGCTGTGGGGAACCCTCGGGTCCGGCTCTGTCTGTCTGGGCGGCCTCCTTGGTCAGATTCTAGGTGGGAGCCCTGACTCCTTCCAGCCCCCAACTCTTGTCCCCACCTTCTCGCTCCCAGCCCCGAGTTCTCCAGTGGGGATCCTTGTTCAGCCCCCCCTGCGGGGGCGAGGTCCATCCCCCTTGGGGCCATGCGCTCCTGGGTGTCCCTATCCGGGTGCTTGGATTTGCCGTTCTCATGCTGCACTGAGATGGGGACTGGGCCCATCCAGGGGACACCCGCCCCTGTGTCTTAGCCGGCCCTGAGAGCAGACAGGCCCCTGAGAGCAGACTCTGCCCCGGCCTGGCACTGGGGGGGGCTGTGCTGGGGGCGCTGCCTCGGCCTGGCACTGGGAGGGGGCTGTGCTGGGGGGGCAGCCCCGGCCTGGCACTGGGGGGGGGGGGGAGGCTGTGCTGGGGACAGGGTGGCAGGACTGGGGCGCTGTGCCGGGGGGTTACGTGCCGTGTTTCACCCTGGGCGGCGGTGGGCTCGGTTCGGCGTTTGCCTGGAGCCCCCCCAGCGTTGATGGGGCCCTGCTCTGGCTCGTGGCTCTGTCGCTCGCCGCGCCCAAGCCCGGCCACCCCGGCGCCTGCCCCGCACGGAAGCTGGTTGCCGAGTTATTGCCTCGGCGCGTCTGCAGGTAGCGGGTTAATGATTCACCCTGGGAGCCCAGCCAGTGGGTGCCTGGCCCGGGCCGTTGGGCCAGCTCCCCATTGCTGAGGCAACAGCTGGCACGTGATGCGGGATGGGGCCTGCCGCGCGCCCTCCTGCCCCTCCGGCCGCCTCTGGGCGAGTCCTGCTGCCATGGACTTTCTGCTGGGCTGCCAGGTAGGACGCGCCTGCTCCCTGGGCCCGGGAGAGGAGCTGCCACGCCTGGCGGCTTCCTCCTGCAGCTCCTGACGCACACCGTGCTGTGGGGGCTGCCGGGGGAGCCCCAGGGCAGGGCTGTGCCCGCAGGGTCTCCCTACACCTCTGTCCCCCTCCCCAGAGACCGGCCAGAGCCAGCAGCCCAGAGCGTGTCTGGCCCCCGCCACGCTGGCTGGGGGCTGTTTTGGGCTGGGCGAGCCGGTGGCAGGGCCTGACTGGGCTTATGGATGGGGCAGTGAGACAGGGAGGAGAAGGGGGAGGAGCTGGGGTGTGGAGCTATGGGAAGAGGTGGGACAGCAAGGGAGGATGTGGGGCACAATAGTGGGGCTCAGGCGGGGCTGGGTAGTAAGGATGTGGGGCAGGGCAGTGTGGTGGGCTGGGCAGTGAGAATGTGGGGCGAGGCAGTGGGGCAGGCAGTGGGGTGGGCAGAGGAGTGAGGATGTGGGGCAGGCAGTGGGGTGGACTGGGCAGTGAGGATGTGGGGAAGAGCAGTGAGCTGGGCTGGGCAGTGAGGATGTGGGGCAGGACAGTAAGGATGTGGGGCAGGCAGTGGGGTGGGCTGGGCAGTGGTAATATGGGGCAGGTAGTGGGGTGGGCAGGACAGTGAGGATGTGGGGCAGGCAGTCGGGTGGGCTGGGCAGTGAGGATGTGGGGGAGGCAGTCGGGTGGGCTGGGGGCTGGGCTGGACAGCAAGGATGTGGGGTAGGCAGTGGGCTGGCCTGGGCAGTGAGGATGTGGGGCAGGCAGTGGGTTGAGCTGGGCAGTGAGTATGTGGGGCAGGCAGTGGGGTGGGCTGGACAGTGAGGATGTGGGGCCGAGCACTGGGGTGGGCTGGGCAGTCCAGATGTGGGGTAGGCAGTGGGGCTGGGGGCTTGGCTGGACAATGAGGATGTGGGGCAGGCAATGGGGTGGGCTGGGCAGTGAGGATGTGGGGCAGGGCTGTGGGGCTGGGGGAGGTTGGGGTTGCGGTGGGGACGGGGTCACTGAGCAGCTGGTTCAGGACGGCAGGGGTTGTTCCGGGTCAGGGCGGGGGTTGGATGGGGAGAGGTCGGGGGTCACAGTGGGGTGAGGCAGGGAGGTTGGGGTCACGGCGGGGATGGGGTGGGGATGTCAGGGGTCACAGTGGGGTGGGTTGGGGAGAGGTTGGTGTCACGGCGCCGATGGGGTGGAGATGTTAGGTGGGATGGAGAGGTCTGGGGTCGCAGTGGGGTGGGGCAGGGAGGTCTGAGGATGCGGTGGGGGTGGGTTGGGGAGAGGTCAGGGGTCACGGCGGGGGTGGGGGGATGTCTGGGGTCACAATGGGGTGGGTTGGGGAGAGGTTGGTGTCACGGCGCCGATGGGGTGGAGATGTTGGGGGTCGCAGTGGGGTGGGGCAGGGAGTTCTGGGGACACAGCGGGGGTGGGTTGGGGAGAGGTCGGGTGTCATGGTAGGGATGGGGTAGGGATGTTGGGGGTCACAGTGGGGTGGGGCAGGGAGGTCTGGGGTAATGGCGGGAAAGGGGCGGGGAGGTTGTGGGACACAGTGGGGTGGGGCAGAGAGGTCTGAGGATGCGGTGGGGGTGGGTTGGGGAGAGGTCAGGGGTCACGGCAGGGGTTGGGGGGATGTCTGGGGTCACAGTGGGGTGGGGCAGGGAGGCCTGGGGACATGGTGGGGTTGGGTTGGGGAGAGGTCGGGGTGAATGTGGGGCGGCAGGGTGGGGAGGCAGGAGGGGTCACAGTGAGGTGGGGCAGGGAGGTCTGGGGACGTGGTGGGGGTGGGTTGGGGAGAGGTCAGGGGTTATGGCTGGGGTGGGCTAGGGATGTCGGGGGTCGCAGTGGGGTGAGGCAGGGAGGTCTGGGGACGTGGTGGGGTGGGGTAGGGATGGCGGGGAGGGAGGGGTGAATGTGGCGCGGCAGGGTGGGGAGGCAGGAGGGGTCACAGTGGGGTGGGGCAGGGAGGTCTGGGGACGTGGTGGGGGTGGGTTGGGGAGAGGTTGGGGTCACGGCACGGGTTGGGGGGATGTCTGGGGTCACAGTGGGGTGGGGCACGGAGGTCTGGGGACGTGGTGGGGTTGGGTTGGGGAGAGGTCAGGGGTTATGGCTGGGTGGGATAGGGATGTCGGGGGTCGCAGTGGGATGAGGCAGGGAGGTCTGGGGACGTGGTGGGGTGGGGTGGGGATGGCGGGGAGGGAGGGGTGAATGTGGGGTCACGGCAGGGTGGGGAGGCGGGAGGGGCTGCACGTCAGGCTCTCGTGGGGACAGCAATGGGGTGGGGGCAGCGCCGGCGGGCTGGGGGCACTGCCTTCCCCCCACAGCCCCTCTGCACCCCTCTTTGGAAAGGGCCATGTCCCGGGGCAGATGCTCCCTCCAGGGCTGGGGGTGGGGCCAGGACCCACAGCTGCTTCCTCCCTTGGCTAGTGCCCATGCCAGGCCTCAGGAGAAGGGGGCACCTGCCCCCAGCACTGCACCCCTAGGTGAAGGGGGACCTGACCCCCCCCTGCACCCCTGGGTGAAGGGGGGCCTGCCCCTGCCAGCACAGCACCCCTGGGAGAAGGGGGACCTGACCCCCCACTGCACCCCTGGGAGAAGTGGGGGCCTGCTCCCTAGCACAGCACCCCTGGGAGAAGGGGGACCTGGCCCCGCATAGCGCAGCATAGCCGGGGAGAGCGGGGCCCTGCAGTCAGGCCCCCAGTGGGGTGGGGGGCTCTAGGGGCCCCTCTCCGGCCCCATGGGGGCGGGGGAGTCCCGAGGCAGGCGTGGGACTCACCCGGAGATGCTCTTGGCGAGCCCGGGGAGAGCCGCTCCCGCGCAGAGGGCACCTTCAGGCGTGTGCCGGAGCTGGCGGCCGGCGGCCCCGGCGCGGGGAGCCTCCGTCAATATTTGGAGTGGCACCGAGGGAAGGAGCCGCCTGTCGCCTCCCGCTGCTCCCGTCCCTCCCGCGGCCGCGACCTTCCCGGGTCGGCAGAGCCCCATAAAGCTCAGCGCCGGCTGCCTGGCTGGCGGGGCCGGAGCGGGGCGCAGGGAGCAGCAGCAGCCCCTCAGCCCCTGTCCCCACGCTGCCCGGCGGCCCCCCCATGGCTCAGGTAGGAGGGGGCAGGGCCCCCCGGCCGCAGTGCGGGGGGCAGCCACCTCCGGCAGGGGGTGCGGCAGCCTGAGCCACACGAGCTGGGCTGGGGGGTGGAGGGGAGAGGAGATGCGGGGCTCCATCGTGGGGGGAGAACGAGACGCAGGGCTCCATCGCTGCGGGGATTGGAGGAGAGATGAGACGCAGGGCTCCATCACTGGGGGTTGGGGGGCTGGAGGGGAGAGGAGACGTGGGGCTCAGTGGCTGGGGGAGCGGAGGGGGAGACAAGACATGTGGGGCTTGGTCACCAAGGGAGGAGGGGAGAGGAGACGTGGGGCTCGGTCGCTGAGGGAGGAGGGGAGAGGAGACGTGGGGCTCGGTCGCTGAAGGAGGAGGGGAGAGGAGACGTGGGGCTCGGTCGCCGAGGGAGGAGGGGAGAGGAGACGTGGGGCTCAGTGGCTGGGGGAGCGGAGGGGGAGACAAGACATGTGGGGCTTGGTCGCCAAGGGAGGAGGGAAGAGGAGACGTGTGGGGCTCGGTCGCTGTGTGGGGCAGAGGGGGAGACGAGATGTGTGGGGCTCGGTCGCCGAGGGAGGAGGGAAGAGGAGACACGTGGGGCTCGGTGGCTGGGGGGGGTGGAGCGGGAGACGAGACATGTGGGGCTCGGTCATCGAGGGAGGAGGGGAGAGGAGACACGTGGGGCTTGGTTGCTGAGAGAGGAGGGGAGAGGAGACGTAGGGCTCAGTGGCTGGGGGCGGGGCGGAGGGGGAGACGAGACATGTGGGGCTCGGTCGCCGAGGGAGGAGGGGAGAGGAGACGTGTGGGTCTCGGTCGCCGAGGGAGGAGGGGAGAGGAGACGTGTGGGGCTCGGTCGCTGTGTGGGGCAGAGGGGGAGACGAGATGTGTGGAGCTCGGTCGCTGAGGGAGGAAGGGAGAGGAGACATGTGGGGCTTGGTCGCCGAGGGAGGAGGGGAGAGGAGATGCAGGGCTCGGTCGCCGGGGGGTGGGCAGACGGGGAGAGGAAACCTGTGGGGCTCCATCACTGGGTTGGGGGTTGCTGCCCCAGTATGGCGGGCTGAGCGGGGAGCAATGCTGCAGCCAGCCCCCCAGGTCCCCCCGGAGGGCAGAGACCTGCGGTCCCTCCTGCCGGGACTCCGGGGCACGAGGGCCCAGCCCTGCGTTGTGGGGTCCAGAGGGGAGCTGGGGTGTCAGGCCCCCCCGGGGCACTGATCCCCCCCTCCCCCCCCCCGGGCCAGGCCAATCTCTGCCTGGCTGGGATGGAGCCGGTCACCGCCCCGCTCTGGGCCCCCACCGCACAGGGACTCCAAACCCCCGGGCAGGGCAGGCTCTTCGGGCTGCCTCGTGGGGCAGCGTCCGCTGGGCATGGCACCCCGGGTGCCAGCTGTGTGGAGCGTGTGACCGGCCTGGCTTCAGTGCAGCCGGCACTGGGCCGTGACCCCTCGGGGCCTGAGCAGGGGCTGGGGCTGGGGCTGGGGCTGGCTGGGGAGTACTTGGAAGGGAGACTCAGCAGGGCAGCCAGGCTGCTGCAGGGGACGCTGGGCTGGACAGGCTCTTGCCCGGCAGTGCTGGCCTCAATGCCCCAGTGCCGTGCGAGAGGCGCTGGGCTGCGGGGCGGGGGCTTGGCAGGGGCGCGGGCTGTGGGGCGGGGGCTCGGCAGGGGGTGGGGGCTGCGGGGAGAGGGTTGGGGGCTCGGCCGGGGGCGGTCGCGGCGGGGCTGTGGCGCTGATCCGGGGCATCTCTCGGCCCTGCGTTTCCCCAGCCGGAGGCGGAGGCCCTGGGCCCCAGCTCGCCCACGGCGGTGGAGGAGGAGGAGACTGACCTGAACAAGACGCTGGGGGTGGAGCGCTTCGAGGAGATCCTGCACGACTCGCACCCGCGCAACGGGGAGGAGGCCGGCCGCAGCTACAGCGAGGAGGACTTTGAGTGTGAGCGAGGGCGGGGAGGGCCAGGGCAGGGGCTCCGGGGCCAGCGCAGGGGCAGGGCGCAGAGGACACGGCCCCTGGGGGCGGCCCCAGGCCAGTTCATTGGCTCCTGGGCGCCGGTGGGGAGATGCTCCGGCCTGGCGGCACCGTGGGGCACCTGGGCCACGCTAGTGCCGGGCGGGTGGCTGACGGCGTGTGGGTGCTGTGGAGGTGGGGGCAGCCCGGGGGCATGGTGTGGCGAGGCGGGGAGGCAGGCAGGGTCTGGCCCCAGCTCGGTGCCCATGCCCATGCCCATGCCTTCTGTTCCTCCCAGATCACCGCCAGTCGTCCCACCACATTCACCACCCCCTCTCCACGCACCTGCCCCCTGACGCCCGCAGGAAGAAGGGGGGGCAGAAGGGCAAGAAGAAGCGGCGCCGGGCATCCGTTCCAGGGGAGACTCCCACCATCGAGGAGGCGGAGGAGTATGAGGATGACACCTGTGACACGGAGCCAGAGCGGTCGGCCGAGGACCTGCAAGGGGGGATCCAGGTACAGGGCTGGGGGCCCAGCAGGGAGCGGGAGGGGTCAGCTGGAGCAGCGAGGGGGGCCCAGAGGAGGGGCTCTGGCGGCCAGGGCTGGGGCCACGAGGGCAGGGCCCCCAGACCCTGCTGTCGCCGCCGGTGCCCCAAGCCGTGTCCCTTCTCAGTTCTTCTTGCAGGAGGACGAGGCTGCCGAGCGCCACCCAGAGGAGCCCACAACCCCGACGTCTCTGCCGAGCTCCCCCATGGAGCTGGTGGGGGCTGTGTTTACGGACCCCAAGGGGGCTGGGTGAGTGAGCGTCTGGGGACCGGCTGCACGGAGCAGAGCGGCAGGGGTCTTGGCACAGGGGCATCTGGGCGCTGGGGCTCAAGGGCTCCTCGGCCGCTCGCGGTGGGGCTGGGCACTGCCCCAGGGGGCTGGTGGCAGGGCCCGGCCCGGGACCCCAGCTCTGAGGCCGGTGTCTGTTCCAGCCCCAGGGCCGAGGAGGACCGTGGGCCCGACGGGCCCAGTGCAGACGAGCCCGGCTGCCCAGGCCGCCCCGTTGCCAAGTCCCAGCCGGGGCACCGGAGCTACAACCTGAACGAGAGGCGGCGCATTGGCAGCATGACGGGAGTGGAGCAGGCCCAGTACCAGAAGGTGCCCACGGATGAATCGGAGGCCCAGACCCTGGCCTCGGCTGACCTGGACTACATGAAGAGTGAGTGCCCTGGCCCTGGCCAGGGAGGAGGGGCGTGGGCCGGGGACATGGCCCCGAGCTGATCTGTGTGGATGGTGCAGCATTGGGGCACCAGCTGTGTAGGGCAGGGACTGTCTCTGGACTGGGTGTGTTCAGCCCCTGGCATTGAGAGGTGCTGGGGTGGGGTGGGCTCGTGGGCGCGATGGGAATACAATCAGAGGAGCTCCTCGCCAAGCCAGGCCAGGGGGAGCCACCCGCAGGCTGCGTGTCACCGGTACCCTGGGGGCCCAGGCTTCCTGGGGGGGCCCCACAGCCTGGCGCTCCCCCCCACTCTGACTGAGCCTCCCTGGTGGATCCCCTGTGCTGGGCCAGGGAAACTTGCTGCCCCCCTGTACACCCCGCCCCACACATTGCACTCATGCAGCACAGACAGGATGCCTCACACCGCGGCCTGGGGCAGCCGCTGGGCAGCTCTGCAGTGTTTCCCCTGCAGGAGCTGGGCCTGGAGCCAGCCGGACAGCTGGGGCAGGTGTGCGATCCCACATGCCCCTCCCGCCGGCGGGCAGTGACCAGCGGCTCCCTCGCCTGCGCCAGCAGGAGGAGAAGCTGCGGCGGAGAAATGCCTCCAGCTTCCCCCCGCGCCAGGCTCAGCACCGCTGCCTGTCTCCCCGCAGGCCACAGGTTCGAGGACGTGCCTGGGGTCCGACGGCACCTGGTCCGCAAGAGCGCCAAGGGCCAAGTCGTGCACGTCAGCAAAGGCCACGCGGAGCCGAGCGCCCGGCACAGGAAACACGACCGGCAGCCGCACGAGGTGACTGGGGTGGGGCCACGGGGGCAGGGGATGGGGGTCGGGGGGGATGGGCACCATGAGGGCCAGGGGATGGGGGTTGCAGGGGCCGGGGTGCATGGTGGGGCAGGGGCTGGGGAATGGAGTGCCATGGGGGGAAGGGGAAAGGTTTGGGGTCCATGGGGGGGCAGGGGCTGGGGGCTGGGCACCGTGGGGGCCGGGCTGTGGGCTGGGATCCGTGCAGGGGCTGGAGTACATGGGCAGGGGCTGGGGGACGGGCACCAGGGGCATAGGGTCTGGCAGCCATCCAAGGGGACCCCAGCCCCACCCCCTGAGTCCCGCGGACCCTGCCTCTGCCCCGGCAGGTCTTTGTGGAGCTGAACGAGCTGGTGGTGGACAAGAACCAGGAGCTGCAGTGGAAGGAGACAGCGCGCTGGATCAAATTCGAGGAAGATGTGGAGGAGGAGACCGATCGCTGGGGCAAGCCCCATGTGGCCTCCTTGAGCTTCCGCAGCCTGCTGGAGCTGCGCAAGACCCTCTCCCATGGTAGGTGGGAGGGGCGCAGCCAGGGGTGGGAGGTCCCGGCCAGGCCTGGCTGCGGCTCGGGCGGATGGATAGAGCGGGGTGGCACCTCGGCCTCTCTGCTTAGCCCTCGGCTCTGCCCCCAGGGGCCGTGCTCCTGGACCTGGACCAGAAGACGTTGCCGGGGGTGGCGCACCAGGTGGTGGAGCAGATGATCATCTCAGACCAGATCCGGGCTGAGGACCGCGCCAACGTACTGCGGGCACTGCTGCTAAAGCACAGGTGAACTGCCCGCGCGCCCTGGGTCCTGGAGAGGGAATCGCCCCAGGCTAGCGCCATGCGGCTGCTCACTCCCTGCTGGGGCCTGGCGTGGTCTCTGGGGCCTGGGGGAGGGAGCCGTGTGCACACACCCAGCCCCCGGGGCCTCGAGCCAGGTGCCAGGGCCGCCAGACTGTCCCACTGGTGAGTGCCCGTTACCCTCCCGGGGCATCACTTGGGGAGAAGCCCAAGGCTGTGCTGGGGTGGTGGGTGCAGGCCCTTTGCCTCACCCGCACCCAGTCTGAGAGCAGGCTGCAGACACCTGCGGCCCGTCAGGGCCCTGGCTGGTTCGAGGGGGGCTCAGGGAGAAGGGAGGGGGAGGCGGCCCCCCGCTGAGGTCTGTGCTAGCGGGTGCTCCAGGAGACCCCGAGTCCCAGCGTGCAGCGCCCTGGCTGGCTGGAGAATGGCTGGCCGGGGCCCGGAGTCCCTGGCACGCGCAGGTGGCAGACCCTTCCCCTGGCTTCGTCCTGCAGCCACCCGAGTGACGAGAAGGATTTCTTCCCCCGCAACATCTCAGCCGGCAGCCTGGGCTCCCTGCTGGTCCATCACCACAGCGCCAACCACGTGGGCGAGGGCAGTGAGCCCACGGTCACCGAGCCCCTCATCGGCGCCCACCCTGCTGAACATGAGGCCAGGGTCGAGGTGGAGCGGGAGGTGAGTGGGGGCCTTGGTGCTGCACGCCCGTGTACCCCCTTCCTGAGCCCCCAGCCCCCCCGGGCCCTCTTCTGCCTTCCTGAACCCCCAGGGCCCCTTGTCCGCCTTCCTGACCTCCCCGGGGCCCCTCATCCTCCTTCCTGAGCCTCACCCCCCACCCCAAGAGCTATTGCCCCCCTTTGCCCCCCTTGCCCCTCATCCTCCTTCCTGAGGCCCCTTGTCCCCTTTCCTGATCCACCCAACTGCCCTGTAATGATGCTGCCTTTGGCGGGACACTTCTGAGAGTGTCAATTCAGGACAAATTGCTTAGAGCAGGGCAGTTTCAGCCCCAAACTGGAGTTCCTTTACTATTAAGGCAAACCCAACCAGCCAGACAGAGAAGACTTTGGTTTTACTCTACTGGCTAGCCACAAGTCACACAAGCAATTCCCTTAGACACTCCCGTTTCCCAGTATCCCCACCAGGGCCACTCATTATGGGGACGAATGGTTATGAAAACCAATACCCCAGTAAAAGAAGAAAGGTTCTCTCAATCCTGAAGGAGCAAGCCCCAGACCCAGGTCAATATACAAGTCAGATCTTACCCAGAAATCACGCTGTTGCCAATCCTTTAGAATCTAAAATCTAAAGGTTTATTCATAAAAGGAAAAAGATAGAGATGAGAGCTAGAATGGGTTCAATGGAATCAATGACACACAGCAATGCAAAGTTCTTGGTTCAGGCTTGTAGCAGTGAAGGAATAAACGGCAGGTTCAAATCAAGTCTCTGGAGAATATCCCCAGCTGGGATGGGTCTTTCAGTCCTTGGTTCAAAGCTTCAGCGTAGCAAAGGCCCTCCAGAGGTAGGAAGCAGGACTGAAGACAAGATGGAGATGAGGCATCAGCCTTTTATAGACTTTTCCAGGTGTAAGAACCCCTCTGTGTTCTTACTGTGGAAAATTACAGCAGAATGGAGTTTGGAGTCACATGGGCAAGTCCCTGCATACTTTGCTGAATCGCAAGGCCTGTCTGCCTTCTCGCAATGGGTCAATGGTGTCGCTGATGGTTCTTAATGGGTCATCCAGCAGGCTGGGCAGAGCTGACACCAACTTGTTTGGGGTGGCACCCAGAAGCACAGCACACGTTTGAACTACAGACTGGGTAGAGCCAATATTCATAACTTTAACTACAAAAATGATACCCACATATAGATCGCATAATCATAACCAGCCAACTATAACTTGTCAAAGGGCAGGTCTTCACTACCCACCCGGATCGGCAGGTAGTGATGGATCTTTAGGGGATTGATTTATCGCGTCTCGTCTAGATGTGATAAATCAATCCCCGAACACGCTTCCCGTCGACTTGCCGACGTCCTCATGGCCAGGTAAGTCGACCTAAGGTACGCCGACTTCAGCTCTGCTATTCGCGTAGCTGAAAGTTGGGTATCTTAGGTCGCTCCTCCCCCCCCCCCCAGTGTAGACTGGGCATAGACACCTTATTTGACCCCCCTTATACAAGATTTGGTGCCACGACAGGACTTTGGTTGCAACAATGATCTATACGGTCCCAGCTTATGTCAATAACATCACACTCCCATAGAGCAGTTCAAAGGGAGCGAACTCTGTAGACTCTTGGGGCACACTCCTGTATGCGTATAATAGATCCAGCAGCATAACTTCCCTGTCATTCTGGTGTCTATCCACGTACATCTTCAACACAGACTTCAGGGTCCCATTGAACCTTTCCACCAGACCATTAGTTTGGGGGTGGTAGGGAGCAGCTTTCACGTGCTTCACACCACATAACTCCCACAACTGCTTGAAAAGTACAGACATAAAATTAGAGGCACAGTCAGACAATATTTCCTTGGGAAAACCCGCCATGCTAAAAAGAGAGAACAAGGCCGTTGCCACTGTCTCTGCCTCAATATTATACAATGCGACAGCCTCAGCGTATCTGGTAGCAAAATCTACCAGCACAAGGATGTATTTCTTCCCATTCCTGGAAGGTTTGGGAGTGGTCCCACAATATCCACACCCTGGCAAAAGCCTCCCCAATAATGGGCAGAGGCTGGAGGGGTACCTTGCTAGGCCCCCTTAACCCCTTATGCTTCTGGCACAGTTCACAGCTCCTGCAATACTCTCAATGACCTAAAGAACTTCAATAAATCAATCACTGCGATAACTCTCAGGTACCACAAGCTGTTTGCCAACTCCTGTTTGGGAATGCTTCCTTCCCCTAGGAGGCTCCCTATACAACAGCATGAAAAACCTGCCTCTCTTCACTAGCTGGGATTTGACTTTGAGCATCATTCCTGGCTCTCTCTAGTGATACATCACTCCGCTGGGCCATAATGAATTCCTTCTGGGTTTCATTTGAATTCAGAACGACCTCCGATATCTCAGACAAATCCTCGCCTGACTCGGCCTGAGAGACACTCTGTCTGTTTGCAGTCCCCCTCACTACCATCAGTTAGGGTATCTGCCACAGACCCAAACTCTCTTTGCGACCTGGTTACCACATTAACTCGGCCAGGCACCTTCAGTAGGTTATTTCCTAACAAAACATCAGCTGGAATTAAATCCCGGACAGCAGCCTTCACATCCCCTTTATGGCCATCCCACGCACGGTGGATTCTAGCCATCAGCAGGTCCACAGAGTTTTCAGATCAAGCCACTGCCGTCACATACTCCCCTGGCAACATGTCCTCTGGCTTCACCAGATGTGCCTTAGCTAGAGTCACATCAGAGCCAGTATCTCGCCACCCCGTGCATTGAACACCATTGACCTTTGCGTTCTTAATAAATCGCTCACTCCCCTGCCATGCCTCAGTCCCGACATAACTGGTGAGCTCATCACCTCCTCCCAACCACTGGAGACTACGGGGCTGGCTTGCCCCTGGACTCAAGGTGGTGCTGTTGTGGCTTGGGTCAGCCTGGGGGCTCAGAGTAATGGAGCAGGCATTTACCGTGGCTTTTGGGGTTGGTGGTTTTGGGCTGGCCTTCAGGGCCAGGCAGTCTGGTTTCATGTGGCCAAGCACACCACAGTGATAGCATTTAACCTGTTTATTCTTGGGGTGAGAGTTCCTACCCTCTGGGCCCCCATGAGCTCCTTTATAAGAGTCAGGGCCTGGTTTCCTTTTAAATCCTTCCCTTCTCTTGAACTGGGGAGAATGGTGATTAATTTCCCCCTGGGGTTTATACCCTTCCCAAGCCCTGTTTTGGGTATGGGCATCTGCAAATTCTGCAGCTTGTAGGACTGACTCAGGGTCCCTATCACACACAGCTGCTCTCACCTGGTCAGGCACGATGTCTAAGAATTGTTCCAAAGTTATTAACTCCAGCAGTTTTTCAAAACTCCCATGCGCCTTTGCTCCCACAACCCACTTTTTAACAAAACCCATCAGCTTATGAGCGCATTCTACAAAAGTACCATCATTACACATTTTAAACTTTCTAAACTTAACCCGGTAAGACTCAGGGGTGACCTTGAATCGCCTTAACACAGAATTTTTAAACAGCACATAATCTAAGGCTTCTTGTTCCCTTAATTCATTTAATACTTCCCTGGCTTTTCCAGTCAATTTGGTCAGCAGGACAGGCATTTGCTACTCATCTGGGATCCCCTGCAGAGCACATAGATGTTCAAAGGTAGACAGAAACTCCGCTATGTCTTCAGTATCTTTGTAAATGGGACAGATCCTTTCCCAGTTTCTTTCATTATGGCAGGGAAGTGAAGTACCAGGTGGCGATGACTTTCTCTGCTCTTCCAATACTTGGAGCTGAAGTCTGGCCATCTCCTGTTGCATCTGGCGAGTTTTCTCCTCAGCAGCCAGCAGCTCCAGATGCCCCCTAAGAGCCCGTTCCTCTCTCTCATCAGCCTCTCTTTCCAATTTAGCATTTCTTCCTTAGCTTCTTTCTGTCTCTCAGCAGCTTCTCTTTCCAATTCAGCATGCTTTTGCTTTTCCAGCAATCAAATATCTGGTAGTTTCTGTTTATGCTCAAGTTGCAGTTTATTTGCTGCCTTTCGCATTCCAATTGCTTCTGCAGCTTCTGTAGCGTCAGGTAAGGGCTGTGCTCCTGCCTCCTGATCGCTGGCCATTAACCGATTTCTCAGTTCTTGATTTGTAGCTTTCTTTCTAAAGCTGATCCCCTTTTCTGAACACAAACCTTTCCCGGCTTTTCTGCCAAGGCCTCATAGGCTCTTTGCTCGTCCATTGCAACTGCTCTTTAACCAACCCAACTCTCAACACCAACATTCAGATTTGGACGCGTGGGGCTCTGCCCCAAAGCTGAATTGACCTGGTTCTGTGGGTCCAAGCGTGACTACGCCACCGTGACAGTGCTGCCTTTGGCGGGACACAACTGAGCCAATCAATTCAGGACAAATTGCTTAGAGCAGGGAAGTCACAGCCCAAAGCTGGGTGTCCTTTATTACTAAGGCAATCTCAGCCAGCCAAACAGAGATGAGTTTGGTCTCACCCCACTGGCTAACCAGAAGTCACACAAGCAATTCCCTTAGACGCTCCAGTTTCCCAGTATCCCCACCAGCGCCACTCGTTATGGGGACGAATGGTTATGAAAACCAACACCCCAGTAAAAGAAAAAAGGTTCTCTCGATCCCAAAGGACCAAGCCCCAGACCCAAGTCAATATACCAGTCAGATCTTACCCACAAATCACGCTGTTGCCAATCCTTTAGAATCTAAAATCTAAAGGTTTATTCATAAAAGGAAAAAGATAGAGATGAGAGCTAGAATGGGTTAAACGGAATCAATGACACACAGCAATGGCAAAGTTCTTGGTTCAGGCTTGTAGCAGTGAAGGAATAAACGGCAGGTTCAAATCAAGTCTCTGGAGAATATCCCCAGCTGGGATGGGTCATTCAGTCCTTTGTTCAGAGCTTCAGTTTGTAGCAATGTTCCTCCAGAGGTCAGAAGGAGGATTGAAGACCAAATGGAGGAGATGCAGCTGCCTTTTATACTCTCTCTCGTGGGTGGAAACCCCTTGGTTCTCCTGTGTAAGATCACAGCAACAAGATGGAGTTTGGAGTCACATGGGCAAGTCACATGTCCATGCATGACTCAGTTCTTTACAGGCGGACACCATTGTTTACATGTTAGTTCGAATGTTCCCAGGAAAGCTCAGATGTGGATTGGCGTCTCCCAAAGTCCATTGTGCGTTAAGTGTTTCTTGATTGGGCACTTACTGAGAATAGGTTTCAGAGTAGCAGCCGTGTTAGTCTGTATTCGCAAAAAGAAAAGGAGGACTTGTGGCACCTTAGAGACTAACCAATTTATTTGAGCATAAGCTTTCGTGAGCTACAGCTCACTTCATCGAATGCAGTGAGCTGTAGCTCATGAAAGCTTATGCTCAAATAAATTGGTTAGTCTCTAAGGTGCCACAAGTACTCCTTTTCTTTTTGCGAACCTCTCCATAGACACCTTACACGACAATCTTTGTACAATATTTGCTGCAAATATATACCAGTGTCTGGAACAATGATCTGTACAGTCACAGATTATGTCAGTAACATCACATGCCCCCCTGGGGCACGTTGTCTCCTTTCCTCAACAGTTTTCACAGCGGAGAGAGGTAAATAGTGGGGTCCCCCAGGGATCTGTCCTGGGACCAGGGCTGGCCAGCAGACTAAATTTGCAGATGTTACAAAACTACTCAAGATAGTTAAGTCCAAATCAGACTGCGAAGAGCTACAAAAGGATCTTTCCAAAGTGGGTGACTGGGCAACAAAATGGCAGATGAAATTCAATGTTGATAAATGCAACATTGGAAAACATAATCCCAACTCTACATATAAAATGATGGGGTCTCAATTAGCTGTTACCACTCAAGAAAGAGATCTTGGAGTCAGTGTGGATAGTTCTTTGAAAACAGCCACTCAATGTGCAGCGGGAGTCAAAAAAGCGAACAGAATGCTGGGAATCATTAAGAAAGGGATAGATAATAAGACAGAAAATATCATATAGCCTCTATATAAATCCATGGTATGGCCACATCTTGAATACTGTGTGCAGATATGGTCGCCCCATCTCAAAACAGATATATTGGAATTGGAAAAGGTTCAGAAAAGGGCAACAAAAATGATTAGGGGTCTGGAATGGCTTCTGTATGAAGAGAGATTAATAAGACTGGGACTTTTCAGCTCGGAGAAAAGACAACTAAGAGGGGATATGATAGAGGTCTATAAAATCACGACTGTTGTGGAGAAGGTAAACAAGAAAGTGTTATTTACTCCTTCCCATAATACAAGAACTAGGGGTCACCCAATGAAATTAACAGGTAGCAGGTTTAAAACAAACAAAAGGAAGTATTTCTTCACACAATGCACAGTCAACCTGTGGAACTCCTTGCCAGAGGATGTTGTGAAGGCCAGGACTGTAACAGGGTTAAAAAAAGAGCTAGATAAGTTCATGGAGGATAGGTCCCTCAATGGCTATTAGCCAGGATGGGCAGGGATGGTGTCCCTAGCCTCTGTTTGCCAGACGCTGGGAATGGGTGACGGGTGGATCACTTGATGATGACCTGTTCTGTTCATTCCCTCTGGGGCACCTGGCATTGGCCGCTGTCAGAAGACCTGTCTGACCCAGCCTGGCTTCTCTTATGTTCTTAACCACCCAGCCCACCCCCGGGCCTTTTGTCCCCCTTCCTGAGCACCCCGCCCCAGGGAGCTCTTGCCCCTGTTTACCTTAACTCTGACACCCTGTCCCCACTCCGGACTCTGCCCAAGACCCCTGGGCCCTTGGCTTGGTGGCTCGGCTCCCACCCCATGGCGGGGTTTTTACCTGGTGTTCCCTGTTCCTGTCTCACAGCGAGAGAGCCTGACCCCGGCACCCCCAGCTGGCATCACGAGGTCGAAGTCGAAGCATGAGCTGAAGCTGCTGGAGAAGATCCCGGAAAACGCAGAGGCCACGGTGGTGCTTGTGGGTAAGGGCAGGTGGGGCTGGCTGGGCAGAGGGGCAGAGGGGCCCAGGGCCGAGGCTGTGCCGAGCCCGCTGGCCAATGGGGGGCAGGGTTGGACGTGGCAGCCAGGCCCTTCTGCGGGCGAGTGTTGGCTCGGCTCCCCCTTGCTGGGGGCCGCCAGTGAGCGCTGACTGGCCTGTGGCCCGCAGGCTGCGTGGAGTTCCTGGACCAGCCCACCATGGCCTTCGTGCGGCTGCAAGCGGCCGTGGAGCTGGACTCAGTGCTGGAGGTGCCCATCCCCGTCCGCTTCCTCTTCGTGCTGCTGGGGCCCAGCAGCGCCAACATGGACTACCACGAGATCGGGCGCTCCATCTCCACCCTCATGTCCGACAAGGTAACTCCCCCCGCCCCGCCTGCCGGCTCCCCCTCCTCCTCCCCCCCGGCTCCATCTCCGCCCTCATGTCCGACAAGGTAACTCCCCCCGCCCCGCCTGCCGGCTCCCCCTCCTCCTCCCCCCCGGCTCCATCTCCACCCTCATGTCCGACAAGGTAACTCCCCCCGCCCCGCCTGCCGGCTCCCCCTCCTCCTCCCCCCCTGGCTCCATCTCCGCCCTCATGTCCGACAAGGTAACTCCCCCCGCCTGCCGGCTGCTCCCCCCCAGCTCCATCTCCACCCTCATGTCCGACAAGGTAACCCCCCCCGCCTGCTGGCTCCCCCCCGGCTCCATCTCCACCCTCATGTCCGACAAGGTAACTCCCCCCGCCCCGCCTGCCGGCTCCCCCTCCTCCTCCCCCCCGGCTCCATCTCCGCCCTCATGTCCGACAAGGTAACTGCCCCCGCCTGCCGGCTGCTCCCCCCCAGCTCCATCTCCACCCTCATGTCCGACAAGGTAACCCCCCCCCGCCTGCTGGCTCCCCCCCTGCCTGCCGGCTGCTCCCCCCGGCTCCATCTCCACCCTCATGTCCGACAAGGTAACTCCCCCCGCCCCGCCTGCCGGCTCCCCCTCCTCCTCCCCCCCGGCTCCATCTCCGCCCTCATGTCCGACAAGGTAACTCCCCCCACCTGCCGGCTGCTCCCCCCCGGCTCCATCTCCACCCTCATGTCCGACAAGGTAACTCCCCCTGCCTGCCGGCTCCCCCCCTGCCTGCCGGCTGCTCCCCCCCGGCTCCATCTCCACCCTCATGTCCGACAAGGTAACTCCCCCCGCCTGCTGGCTCCCCCCCTGCCTGCCGGCTGCTCCCCCCGGCTCCATCTCCACCCTCATGTCCGACAAGGTAACTCCCCCTGCCTGCTGGCTCCCCCCCTGCCTGCCGGCTGCTCCCCCCCGGCTCCATCTCCACCCTCATGTCCGACAAGGTAACGCCCCCGCCTGCCGGCTCCCCCCCTGCCTGCCGGCTGCTCCCCCCCCGGCTCCATCTCCACCCTCATGTCCGACAAGGTAACCCCCCCTGCCTGCCGGCTCCCCCCTGCCTGCCGGCTGCTCCCCCCCCGGCTCCGTCTCCACCCTCATGTCCGACAAGGTAACTCCCCCCTGCCTGCCGGCTGCTCCCCCCCGGCTCCATCTCCACCCTCATGTCCGACAAGGTAACTCCCCCTGCCTGCCGGCTCCCCCCCTGCCTGCCGGCTGCTCCCCCCCGGCTCCATCTCCACCCTCATGTCCGACAAGGTAACCCCCCCTGCCTGCTGGCTCCCCCCCTGCCTGCCGGCTGCTCCCCCCCGGCTCCATCTCCACCCTCATGTCCGACAAGGTAACCCCCCCTGCCTGCCGGCTCCCCCCCTGCCTGCCGGCTGCTCCCCCCCGGCTCCATCTCCACCCTCATGTCCGACAAGGTAACTCCCCCCGCCCCGCCTGCCGGCTCCCCCTCTGCCCTCCTGGCTCCTCCCCCCCGGCTCCATCTCCACCCTCATGTCCGACAAGGTAACCCCCTTGCCTGCTGGCTCCCCCCCTGCCTGCCGGCTGCTCCCCCCCGGCTCCATCTCCACCCTCATGTCCGACAAGGTAACTCCCCCCGCCCCGCCTGCCGGCTCCCCCTCTGCCCTCCTGGCTCCTCCCCCCCGGCTCCATCTCCACCCTCATGTCCGACAAGGTAACCCCCTTGCCTGCTGGCTCCCCCCCTGCCTGCCGGCTGCTCCCCCCCGGCTCCATCTCCACCCTCATGTCCGACAAGGTAACTCCCCCCGCCCCGCCTGCCGGCTCCCCCTCTGCCCTCCTGGCTCCTCCCCCCCCTGCTCCATCTCCACCCTCATGTCTGACAAGGTAACCCCCCCTGCCTGCCGGCTCCCCCCCTGCCTGCCGGCTGCTCCCCCCGGCTCCATCTCCACCCTCATGTCCGACAAGGTAACCCCCCCCACCTGCCGGCTCCCCCCCTGCCTGCCGGCTGCTCCCCCCCGGCTCCATCTTCACCCTCATGTCCGACAAGGTAACCCCGACCCGGCCTGCCAGCTCCCCCCAGCCTGCCTGCTCCTCCCCCAGCCCTGGCTCCATCTCCACCTGCCGGCTCCCCTCTGGCCTGCCGGCTCTCCCCCAGCCCGGCCTGTTGTGGGGCCTCGACTCCCCCGCCCCAGTTCCATCTCGGCCTTTACCCTGATTGCAGGGTAGGGCCGTGGGTCCCAGGGCTCTGCCCCCACCCCTGGGGGTTCCTCTGGGCCCAGCCGTCTCCCACTTTCCTTCCTTGTGGGCTGGACACGTGGTCATCCTGCCCCAGGGCCCAGCCCCCCGAGGATCCGTGTTCTCCTGGCCCATGGCCAGCGCACGGCGCCTCTGACCCGGCAGGTTACCCCCCCAGCAATTCCACGAGGCGGCGTATCTGGCCGACGACCGGCATGACCTGCTCAGCGCCATCAATGAGTTCCTGGACTGCAGCGTGGTGCTGCCGCCCTCCGAGGTGCAGGGCGAGGAGCTGCTGCGCTCCGTGGCCCACTTCCAGCGCCAGATGCTCCAGAAGCGAGAGGAGCAGGAGCGCCGGCTGCTGCTGAGCACCATGCTGGAGCCCAAGTCGCCCGCAGAGAAAGGTACCGGGCCCAGGGCGGGGCCGGCGGCACCCCCCTGCCAGGCCCCATGGCGCGGGGCTGGGGTAGGGCTGCAGCTCCCTCTGCCCTGCCAGACCCCATGGTGCGGGGTTGGGGAAGGGCTGCAGCTCCCTCTGCCCTGCCAGGCCCCATGGTGCGGGGTTGGGGTAGGGCTGCAGCTCCCTCTGCCCTGCCAGACCCCATGGCGCGGGGCTGGGGTAGGGCTGCAGCTCCCTCTGCCCTGCCAGACCCCATGGTGCGGGGTTGGGGAAGGGCTGCAGCTCCCTCTGCCCTGCCAGGCCCCATGGCGCGGGGCTGGGGTAGGGCTGCAGCTCCCTCTGCCCTGCCAGGCCCCATGGTGCGGGGCTGGGGTAGGGCTGCAGCTCCCTCTGCCCTGCCAGGCCCCATGGCGCGGGGCTGGGGTAGGGCTGCAGCTCCCTCTGCCCTGCCAGGCCCCATGGCGCGGGGCTGGGGTAGGGCTGCAGCTCCCTCTGCCCTGCCAGACCCCATGGTGCGGGGCTGGGGTAGGGCTGCAGCTCCCTCTGCCCTGCCAGACCCCATGGTGCGGGGCTGGGGTAGGGCTGCAGCTCCCTCTGCCCTGCCAGGCCCCATGGCGCGGGGCTGGGGTAGGGCTGCAGCTCCCTCTGCCCTGCCAGGCCATGGCTTGGGGCTGGGGTGGGGCTGCAGCTCCCTCTGCCCTGCCAGACCCCATGGCGCGGGGCTGGGGTAGGGCTGCAGCTCCCTCTGCCCTGCCAGGCCCCATGGCGCGGGGCTGGGGTAGGGCTGCAGCTCCCTCTGCCCTGTTAGGCCATGGCATGGGGCTGGGGTGGGGCTGCAGCTCCCTCTGCCCTGCCAGGCCCCATGGCATGGGGCTAGGGTGGGGCTGCAGCTCCCTCTGCCCTGCCAGGCCCCATGGCGCGGGGCTGGGGTAGGGCTGCAGCTCCCTCTGCCCTGTTAGGCCATGGCATGGGGCTGGGGTGGGGCTGCAGCTCCCTCTGCCCTGCCAGACCCCATGGTGCGGGGTTGGGGTAGGGCTGCAGCTCCCTCTGCCCTGCCAGACCCCATGGCGCGGGGCTGGGGTGGGGCTGCAGCTCCCTCTGCCCTGCCAGACCCCATGGCATGGGGCTGGGGTGGGGCTGCAGCTCCCTCTGCCCTGCCAGACCCCATGGCGCGGGGCTGGGGTAGGGCTGCAGCTCCCTCTGCCCTGCCAGGCCATGGCTTGGGGCTGGGGTGGGGCTGCAGCTCCCTCTGCCCTGCCAGGCCCCATGGCGCGGGGCTGGGGTGGGGCTGCAGCTCCCTCTGCCCTGCCAGGCCCCATGGCGCGGGGCTGGGGTAGGGCTGCAGCTCCCTCTGCCCTGTTAGGCCATGGCATGGGGCTAGGGTGGGGCTGCAGCTCCCTCTGCCCTGTTAGGCCATGGCATGGGGCTAGGGTGGGGCTGCAGCTCCCTCTGCCCTGTTAGGCCATGGCATGGGGCTGGGGTGGGGCTGCAGCTCCCTCTGCCCTGTTAGGCCATGGCATGGGGCTGGGGTAGGGCTGCAGCTCCCTCTGCCCTGCCAGGCCCCATGGCGCGGGGCTGGGGTGGGGCTGGGGCTGGGACCGGGCAGGCGAGGCTCCCCCTGCCCTGCCAGGCCCCATGGCGGTGGGGCTGGGGCTGGGTGGGCACCTAACTGTCTGTCTGTGTGAGCAGCGCTGCTGAAGCTGAAGGTGGTGGAGGGGGAGGCAGAGGACGAGGACGACCCCCTGCGGCGCACGGGCCGGCCCTTCGGGGGGCTCGTCCGTGACGTGTGCCGGCGCTACCCCAAGTACCTGAGCGACTTCAGGGACAGCCTGAACCCGCAGTGCATCGCCGCCATCATCTTCATCTACTTCGCCGCCCTCTCGCCAGCCATCACCTTCGGGGGGCTGCTGGGTAAGGGCCGCGGGGTGGGGGGGCAGCTGGGAAAGAGCCGCCGGGGGGGGGGGCTGCTGCGTAAGAATCGCCCAGGGGGAGGCTCCTGGTTAAGGAGGACTGGGGGGAGGGGGGGCTGGGTAAGGGCCACGGGATGCGGTAGGTGTCATGCCCCTGCCTGTCTATTCTGGGAACACCTCCCAAGGGGGCAGGGGCTGGCCAGGGGGGACTTGGGGATCCCATGTAGCTGGGGGGGTCACTAGGGAAGGAGTCCGGGGCCTGATGCCACCAGCAGGGCGGCTGGATGGGGAGGGACGTGAGGCCCATTGCTGGGGGTGAGTGGGGAGGGGCTGGGGAGGGGTCGGTCTCCAGCGCTGAGCCCTCGCTCCCGCAGGGGAGAAGACCCAGAACCTGATCGGGGTGTCGGAGCTGATCATCTCCACGGCCGTGCAGGGCATCGTCTTCTGCCTGCTGGGCGCCCAGCCGCTGCTCGTCATCGGCTTCTCCGGGCCCCTGCTCGTCTTTGAAGAAGCTTTTTTCACAGTGAGTTCAGGACTCCTGGGAGGGCCCGAAGCCCCCCGTTACCCCCTGATAGCTCCCGGAGCCACCCGTTACCCTCCAGAATCCCCGAGAGCGGCTCAGAGCCCCCTGATAGCCCCCGGAGCCTCCCATTACCCCCAAAGCTCCCAGAACCCCCAGATAGCCCCTAGGAGCCCCCCATTACTCCCCAGAGCTCCCCACAATCCCCAGTAGCCTCCCAGAGCCTCCTGGAACCCCCAACATCCCCTGAGAGAACCCCCAGCAGCCCCCCAGAACTCCCTGATAGTCCCCCAGAAACCCTGTTTGTCCCCTAGAGCGCCCTGCTAGTTCTCTGGAGCCCCAATAATCTTGGCGCCCTCAGAGTCCCCTGCCTCTCCCTAAACTGACACCCCTCCCTATCCCCCCCCGAGGCTCCAACCTCCCCCACGGTCCCCTGTAGCCCTGTGAGACCTTCACGAACCCCCCCCCCAGCCTCCCAGCACCCCCACTTCCCCGGCAGCCTCCAGAGAGCCCCAGGTCCCAGGGGGTGTCTTGGAGAACCCCTCTGTGCAGGGCAGCGGCTGGGCACGGGGCTGGAGTCGGGGGTCGTGCTGGCTCCTGATGTCCTGTACCGTAACTCTGGAGCAGACCCACGGCTCAGGCTCCCTGCCAGCCCCAGAGACCCTGCCCCCCCCGCCCCTGCGCCCCCAGTGCTGCCTGTTCTTCCCCCAGCCTGCCCTGCCCCTCGATCCTCACCCCCCGCTCTGCTCCCCCTGCCCCTGGAACAGCGTCCCAGAGACCTTGCCTGGGGGGCAGGGAGGGGAGCCCTTGGCCAGAGGCGCGGAGCAGGCCCCCCTCACTGTGGGCTGTGCCCCGGCAGTTCTGCACGACCAACGGGTTGGAGTACCTGGTGGGGCGTGTGTGGATCGGCTTCTGGCTCATCCTCATCGTGCTGGTGATGGTGGCTGTGGAGGGCAGCATCCTGGTGCGCTTCGTATCCCGCTTCACCCAGGAGATCTTCGCCTTCCTCATCTCCCTCATCTTCATCTACGAGACCTTCTCCAAGCTGGCCAAGGTGAGAGCCTGCGCGGCTGAGCCCAGCCAGCCAAGGCCGGGGGGATCCCACGCTGGGGTGGACAGCCGGATCTGGAGTCGGCGGGGTGCGGGGGGGGTTGTGGGGGCTGGAGGGGGCGGGATATGGAGGGCTGGGCTGGCTGGAGTGGGCGAGACATGGGGTCTGGAGGGCGTGGGGGGTCTTGGGGGCTGGAGGGGGTGGGGGGCTGTCCTTGCCGGAGGGCCTGGGGGGCCGTGGGGGCTGGAGGGGGTGGGGCGTGGGGGGCCGTGGGGGCTGGAGGGGATGGGGTATGGGGGGCTGTCCTGGCTGGAGGGGGTGGGGCGTGGGAGGCCATCCTGGATGGAGGGGGTGGGGCATGGGGGGTGTCCTGGCTGGAGGGCATGGGGGGCCGTGGGGGTTGGAGGGGATGGGGCATGGGGGGCTGTCCTGGCTGGAGGGCGTGGGGGGCCGTGGGGGCTGGAGGGGATGGGGCATGGGGGGCTGTCCTGGCTGGAGGGCGTGGGGGGCCGTGGGGGCGGGAGGGGGTGGGGCGTGGGGGGCTGTCCTGGCTGGAGGGCGTGGGGGGCTGTGGGAGCTGGAGGGGGTGGGGCGTGGGGGGCTGTCCCGGCTGGAGGGCCTGGGGGGCTGTGGGCAGGGTCTCAGGCCCCCATGATCTCCTGGCAGATCTTCCAGGAGCACCCCCTGCACGGCTGCGGGCGGGCGAACGGGACGGGCGCAGAGGCGCTGGGCGGGGGCAATGGCACCGCGCCCCTGGGGAACGGGACGTGGGGCCGGGCCGGGCCGGCGGTGACAGGGCAGCCCAACACAGCCCTGCTCTCGCTGGTGCTCATGGCCGGCACCTTCTTCATCGCCTTCTTCCTGCGCAAGTTCAAGAACAGCCGCTTCTTCCCGGGTCGGGTATGTGGGCGGGGCAGCCGAGGGGCCGTGGGGGAGGCTGGGCATGGGGGGCTGGGGGAGAAGGGCTGGAGCAGAGCTGTGGGGTGGGAGGAAGGGGCAGGCTGGGGCAGAGCTGGGGGCAGGGTTTGCTGGGGGCAGGGAAGGGCAGAGCTGGGGGCTGGGTTCGCTGGAGGGTAGGGGGGCTGAGCCCGGGGCAGGGAGAGGTGCTGGGGGCAGGGAGGGGCAGATCTGGTGGCAGGCCCCTGCAGGTTGTGCCATGGCGGGAGCAGGGCTCCTGGGGGGCAGGCAGGGTTTGCTGGGGCAGGGCTCCTGGGGGGCAGGCAGGGTTTGCTGGGGCAGGGCTCCTGGGGGGCAGGCAGGGTTTGCTGGGGCAGGGCTCCTGGGGCCCGCCCTGGCCAGTGCTGACCCGCTCTCTGCAGATCCGTCGGGTGATCGGGGACTTCGGGGTGCCCATCGCCATCCTCATCATGGTGCTGGTGGATTTCAGCGTCCGGGACACGTACACGCAGGTCAGTGGGGCGGGGAGGGGCCTGCAGGCCCACAGCCCCGTGTCAGGGACCCACAGGCTCTGTGCTGTGCCTTGGCCTGCAGACACCCCCTGGGGGGACCCCTCAGCTGCCCTGCCTCCAGGGGTCCCCCTCTCCATGGAGCCTCAGGGCTCCAGCCCTCCTGCTGCCTCCCACAAGCTCTGCCCAGCGGGTCCCACTGAGCCGGGGGAGCCTCGTGCTCTCCGCGGGGACCAACACACCCAGCTAGGTCCGGCCCCGGCAGCAGGAGCCTTTCCCCCACAGCAGGTTGTCGACCCCCGGGACACCGCCCGGGAAGCCCGGAGGGCCAGCGGCTCAGCCCTGGTGCGGACTGGCCAAGCCTGGAGCTGGGGACCCGCCTGGTTCCGTCTCCCTGTCCCCGTGTCTGTACGCCCTGGGTGGAGCTGGCGTCCGCCAGCCTGGCCCTGTTCCCACAGGCACTGGCCGCCTTGGGTTCATCCCCGCCACTGCCCAGCCTGCCCTGTGGCGCCAAATTCCCGCGGCTGGGTGGATTCCCCCTGGATGCCCCACGGCCTGGGCTCCGGACTGCCAGGCCTAGGGGGATGGGGACGGGGACAGTGCCCTGGAGATGGGGCACTGGGGCATTACCGCCATTCCCACGTTGGTCCCAGCCTCCTGCCCCCTATCCCTCACCTCACCATCCCCCCTTATGCCTGCCCCCGCCCCCTTCCCTCCTGCCCCCTGTTAGGGCATATTCCTTCACCCGTTCACTTCCCTGGTCCTTCTCCCATGAGCAGAGAACAGCAATCCCCGAAGTCCAAAGGTGCAAACAATTCGATGTTTATTGGGGTGAACTTCCAGCAAGCATGATTCCAGTTTCCTTCCTTAGTGTCCCCCTTCCCAGCTCTGACCCCACAGAGCCTTACCTGTGTCCCTGTTCCCATTCCCCCGCTCAGCAAAACATGATTCTAATTTCCCCACCCCCATTCCCTGTTCCCATTCCCCCCCGACCTTACTTCCTGATTGACTGCAGACTATATAGTAAAACTTGAGTTCTGCTTAGCTATACCTTAACCAATCATTTTACTGAAATTTAGCTAACCAATCCTAACATATTGTAACATGATTATTTAACCAATTAAATCCCACCACCTTAATTAGTTTACACCCAGCAAAATTAATTATGCAGCAGACAGAAACAATCATAGAATCATAGAATATCAGGGTTGGAAGGGACCTCAGGAGGTCATCTAGTCCCACCCCCTGCTCAAAGCAGGACCAATCCCCAATTAAATCATCCCAGCCAGGGCTTTGTCAAGCCTGACCTTAAAAACTTCTAAGGAAGGAGATTCCACCACCTCCCTAGGTAACGCATTCCAGTGTTTCACCACCCTCCGAGTGAAAAAGTTTTTCCTAATATCCAACCTAAACCTCCCCCACTGCAACTTGAGACCATTACTCCTTGTTCTGTCATCTGCTACCACTGAGAACTGTCTAGAGCCATCCTCTTTGGAACCCCCTTTCAGGTAGTTGAAAGCAGCTATCAAATCCCTCCTCATTCTTCTCTTCCGCAGACTAAACATCCCCAGTTCCCTCAGCCTCTCCTCATAAGTCATGTGTTCCAGTCGCCTCATCATTTTTGTTGCCCTCCGCTGGACTCTTTCCAATTTTTCCACATCCTTCTTGTAGTGTGGGGCCCAAAACTGGACACAATACTCCAGATGAGGCCTCACCAATGTTGAATAGAGGGGAACGATCACATCCCTCGATCTGCTGGCTATGCCCCTACTTATACATCCCAAAATGCCATTGGCTTTCTTGGCAATGAGGGCACACTGTTGACTCATATCCAACTTCTCATCCACTGTAACCCCTAGGTCCTTTTCTGCAGAACTGCTGCCGAGCCATTCGGTCCCTAGTCTGTAGCGGTGCATTGGATTCTTCCATCCTAAGTGCAGGACTCTGCACTTATCCTTGTTGAACCTCATCAGATTTCTTTTGGCCCAATCCTATAATTTGTCTAGGGCCCGCTGTATCCTATCCCTACCCTCCAGCGTATCTACCTCTCCTCCCAGTTTAGTGTCATCTGCAAACTTGCTGAGGGTGCAATCTACACCATCCTCCAGATCATTTATGAAGATATTGAACAAAACCGGCCCCAGGACCTACCCTTGGGGCCCTCCACTTGATACCGGCTGCCAACTAGACATGGAGCCATTGATCACTACTCGCTGAGCCTGACAATCTAGCCAACTTTCTATCCACCTTATAGTCCATTCATCCAGCCCAGACTTCTTTAACTTGCTGGCAAGAATACTGTGGGAGACAGTGTCAAAAGCTTTGCTAAAGTCAAGGAACAACACGTCCACTGCTTTCCCTTCATCCACAGAGCCAGTTATCTTGTCATAGAAGGCAATTAAATTAGTCAGGCATGACTTGCCCTTGGTGAATCCGTGCTGACTGTTCCTGATCACTTTCCTCTCCTCTCAGTGCTTCAGGATTGATTCTTTGAGGACCTGCTCCATGATTTTTCCAGGGACTGAGGTGAGGCTGACTGGCCTGTAGTTCCCAGGATCCTCCTTCTTCCCTTTTTTAAAGATGGGCACTACATTAGCCTTTTTCCAGTCGTCCGGGACCTCCCCCGATCGCCGTGAGTTTTCAGAGATAATGGCCAATGGCTCCGCAATCACATCCGCCAACTCCTTTAACACTCTCAGATGCAACGCATCCGGCCCCATGGACTTGTGCATGTCCAGCTTTTCTAAATAGCCCCGAACCACTTCTTTCTCCACAGATTGCTGGTCACCTCCTCCCCATGCTGTGCTGACCAGTGCAGTAGTCTGGGAGCTGACCTTGTTCGTGAAGACAGAGGCAAAAAAAGCATTGAGTACATTAGCTTTTTCCACATCCTCTGTCACTAGGTTGCCTCCCTCCTTCAGTAAGGGGCCCACACTTTCTTTGACTTTCTTCTTGTTGCTAACATACCTGAAGAAACCCTTCTTGTTACTCTTAACATCTCTTGCTAGCTGCAACTCCAGGTGTGATTTGGCCTTCCTGATTTCACTCCTGCATGCCCGAGCAATATTTTTATACTCATCCCTGGTCATTTGTCCAATCTTCCACTTCTTGTAAGCTTCTTTTTTGTATTTAAGATCAGCAAGGATTTCACTGTTAAGCCAAGCCGGTCGCCTGCCATATTTACTATTCTTTCTACACATCAGGATGGTTTGTCCCTGTAACCTCAATAAGGATTCTTTAAAATACAGCCAGCTCTCCTGGATCCTTTCCCCCTCATGTTATTCTCCCAGGGGATCTTGCCCATCAGTTCCCTGAGGGAGTCAAAGTCTGCTATTCTGAAGTCCAGGGTCCGTATTCTGCTGCTTACCTTTCTTCCCTGTGTCAGGATCCTGAACTCGACCATCTCATGGTCACTGCCTCCCAGGTTCCCATCCACTTTTGCTTCCCCTACTAATTCTTCCCGGTTTGTGAGCAGCAGGTCAAGAAGAGCTCTGCCCCTAGTTGGTTCCTCCAGCACATGCACCAGGAAATTGTCCCCTACATTTTCCAAAACTTCCTGGATTGCCTGTGTACCGCTGTATTGCTCTCCCAGCAGATATCCGGGTGATTGAAGTCTCCCATGAGAACTAGGGCCTGCGATCTAGTAACTTCCGTGAGTTGCCGGAAGAAAGCCTCGTCCACCTCATCCCCCTGGTCCGGTGGTCTATAGCAGACTCCCACCACGACATCACCCTTGTTGCTCACGCTTCTAAACTTAATCCAGAGACTCTCAGGTTTTTCTGCAGTTTCATACCGGAGCTCTGAGCAGTCATACTGCTCCATTACATACAGTGCAACTCCCCCACCTTTTCCGCCCTGCCTGTCCTTCCTGAACAGCTTATATCTGTCCATGATAGTACTCCAGTCATGTGAGTTATCCCACCAAGTCTCTGTTATTCCAATCACATCATAATTCCTTGACTGTGCCAGGACTTCCAGTTCTCCCTGCTTGTTTCCCAGGCTTCTTGCGTTTGTGTATAGGCACATGAGATAACCCGCTGATCGCCCCCAATCACAGAACCAGACAGAGACTGTACAGACAAACAATAGGGAAATGGGGACTACACTGTTTGGACAAACACAGAAATGAGGATTTCCCATCCCAGCTATTGATAAGTGAGTTCTTGCCAGACAGGATGCTACCAAACTAAGTTTCCTTTTACATCTTCTAGGCACTTCCCTTTCTCTGGAGGCGATAGGCATTATCAGGACAGGATTGTATCCTAACAGCCCAATTATTATTCAATGGGACTAGTTTGGAATGTGAGGATGTGACCGGTCGCTTCCCAGCTTATGGCTGCCTCTGTTGCTTAGCCAAAGGCCTTAGCCTAAGCACAGGGCCTCAGACTCTCACAGGGAGAGAAGGCCCTTGCACCGGTCGACAGTGATTTTGATTCTTTCTTTTATACCTCTATAACTAGCTAAGTGATAAGAATACACCTAAATTCTTAGTGTATAGGCCTTTACAGCCAGGCCTGAATATCTAGATCCTAACACTCCACCCCTTTTTTTTCTTTTTCTTTTGAGATCCTCCTGCCCAGGTATCCCTGGAAAAGCATAGGACATATGGTGACACATTTCCTGATAGGGCCAGGCATCAAGGTGGAAGGTGTTGCTATTCCATTTGTCCCACTGCCCCTTGTGTAGTACCATGCCCTGCACCTTCTCTCGTACGGGCATACCACACCTATTCCAATTAGTGTTCCAGACTTCCCATTACAGTGGGCCCGAGAAGGTTGGGTCCGGGTTGTCTAGTACACTGTAGGGTTTGGAGGGCTTATTACATTACTTATAGGTTATCTCCATATGCAGTGTAACACAAGTACAGTTAACAATACAAAATCCACAGCAACACCGAGTCCTGACCACTGCAGTATGGTCCAACATCCGAGACACCCCCAAAACACTGCCTCTCCTCCTTCGACGGGGTCACGATCTTATGTGTCCAGTTGCTGGCAGTTGCAACAAGCTGCCCCTGCAAATTTTGCATACTTTTGTCCATATCATAAGTCCACTGAATGTTCACAGAGAAATGGGTTATTCTCCAAACCAGCTTGACCACTTGGTATGGAATCAGGCCGTATGCCCTGGTTTGATTATTCACAGCAATAAGATTCACAGATCCATTTGTGCACCAAAGTCCAGATGGCAGCATGTAGATGTGTGTAGTTTGGTTATGGGCTGGTATAATTGTGCCCCCAGTAATATGTACATTCCCAGCAAAACACCTTATACACAGTACACCCAAGTGTCCACCCCTTGCATAGGCCATTGATCCTGCTCCTCCATAGTCATAGGAGAGGGGCACATCCAAACATCTTCTCTTGATTCACACTCTTTTACACACCCCTCCACTGATTCCCAATGAGCTCCCCCCCTTCTCATTATTTCCATAGGGCTTGTGGGGGCCACCGTAGTTACTGTTCCATTTCCAGGTACCACGGTAGCTATTACACAGGTGCTGGCCTCCTAGTTGAGCATTTTGCATTCCCATACACATCTCCCCCCACACCCGCAGCCCCAGGTTAGCCTTTTGAAGCCATCCCCCACCCACATCATGAGGTTTTCTGTTCATTAAAACACAACAATGCTAGCAACAGGACAAACACCACAGACAAACAACACAAAACATAGATCCATGGTATTCTGGGTTATTTTTCCGCTGGCCGCCAGCTTCCTTGTAGAGTGTCTGAAAAACAAAAGAAACAATTTCCACCCCACCCCGGTGGGGATAGACTATTGCTTAATAATAATACCACTTCCTCTTACAAATTTCCTTGCTAATTGCAGGAAAAACAGAAGAATTACCTCCAGGCTGTCCTTATTTTGTTTTATAATCAGGCTAGTGAAGTACCCCACTCACTGGTCATTTATGAAATTCATGAGGTGGTGTACCTCAGTTTCCCCTCTTGTACAACAGACCAAGTTTGCAATAGTTTCTCTGCTGTACCAAGCTTTACGTTTATTCTTAGGTAATAGCTGAGACACAGCTTCAGATTTTAGCACTGCATGTGTGCACACACACACACACACTCCCCTCCCTTAGGGTTAACCTGTTCCCCTTATTTTCAGGCTTGACTTGTTTTTTCACCTCCCTTTCCTGGAGGGCCATAATCTGAGTCTTCTAGTAGCTGGTTTGCTGACCAGATGTATTCATTGTCTGCAGCTCCTTTGTGCCCATCAGCTAGGTAATTTGCATTTACACAGAGGCTTTCTAGCTTGCTTTTGGATCCAAAGCTGCTAGCAGCTCAGAGACTGTCTTAAAAGGGAAACATTCCACTTCCACTAGAGTTCTGATTACTTTCCACTTTCATCTCCTGCTCCGAAACACACAGAGATCTGAAAAAGAAAGCTCAACCTATTGTGGCTCCTTTTGGAGCCCTATTAGGATTTTATTTAAGTACCCTGTTTTGTTTGCATTTCTTTTACCCCTTCTCCAATATACACTGCACACGTGCTGGGAAAATGCACATTCCTTCCATATGGTTTAACCTCCACAACATTATATTAGCCATATTAATTTTACACGTGGTGTAACTGCCTCCCCCATGCCCACAGAGTTTTCATGCACACCCACCAAAGCAACAGTCCGATCCCCCAGAGCCACCCCAAGGCTCTGTGTTCCCATCATTGCTCCCCTTTTCCTTTTCTTTTACCTGTGCACACACACAAAATTCTTTTTTGCCTAATATTCCTTGCATTGTGATTATTCTTTTACACAACTGTACCCCGATTACACTCCCATCTTGTACAACTAGAGACCGTCAGGGGCAGCTAAGTTAGGTTCCACTAGAAACCCCTTACATTCCTTTAGTGATTTTGATTCTTTCTTTTATACCTCTATAACTAGCCAAGTGATAAGAATACACCTAAATTCTTAGGGTATGTCTACACTACGAAATTAGGTCGAATTTATAGAAGTCGGTTTTTTAGAAATCGGTTTTATATATTCGAGTGTGTGTGTCCCCACAGAAAATGCTCTAAGTGCATTAAGTGCATTAACTCGGCGGAGAGCTTCCACAGTACCGAGGCTAGAGTCGACTTCCGGAGCGTTGCACTGTGGGTAGCTATCCCACAGTTCCCGCAGTCTCCGCTGCCCATTGGAATTCTGGGTTGAGATCCCAGTGCCTGATGGGGCTAAAACATTGTCGCGGGTGGTTCTGGGTACTATATCAGTCAGGCCCCCGTTCCCTCCCTCCCTCCGTGAAAGCAATGGCAGACAATCGTTTCGCGCCTTTTTTCCTGAGTTGCCTGTGCAGACGCCATACCACGGCAAGCATGGAGCCCACTCAGCTCACGGTCACTGTATGTCTCCTGGGTGCTGGCAGACGTGGTACTGCATTGCTACACAGCAGCAGCAACCCCTTGCCTTGTGGCAGTAGACGGTGCAATTGGACTGGTAGCCGTCATCGTCATGTCCGAGGTGCTCCTGGTCGCCTGTGTGAGGTCGATCAGGAGCGCCTGGGCAGACATGGGCGCAGGGACTAAATTTGGAGTAACTTGATCAAGGTCATTCTCTTTAGTCCTGCAGTCAGTCCCATTGAACCATCTTATGGTGAGCAGGCAGGCGATACGGATTGCTAGCAGTCCTATTGCATCATCTTCTGCCGGGCAGGCAAGAGATGAGGATGGCATGCAGTCCTTCTGCACCGTCTGCTGCCAGCCAAAGATGTAAAAGATAGATGGAGTGGATCAAAACAAGAAATAGACCAGATTTGTTTTGTACTCATTTGCAAACCCCCCCACCATCATCTAGGGGACTCATTCCTCTAGGTCACACTGCAGTCACTCACAGAGAAGGTGCAGCGAGGTAAATCTAGCCATATATCAATCAGAGGCCAGACTAACCTCCTTGTTCCAATAAGAACAATAACTTAGGTGCACCATTTCTTATTGGAGCCCTCCGTGAAGTCCTGCCTGAAATACTCCTTGAGGTAAAGCCACCCCCTTTGTTGATTTTAACTCCCTGTAAGCCAACCCTGTAAGCCATGTCGTCAGTCGCCCCTCCCTGTGTCAGAGCAAAGGCAAACAATCGTGCATCTGAGTTGAGAGTGCTGTCCAGAGCAGTCAGAATGGAGCACTCTGGGACAGCTCCCGGAGGCCAATACCGTCGAATTGTGTCCACAGTACCCCAAATTTGACCCGGCAAGGCCGATTTAAGCGCTAATCCACTTGTCAGGGGTGGAGTAAGGAAATCGATTTTAAGAGCCCTTTAAGTCGAAATAAAGGGCTTCATCGTGTGGACGGGTGCACGTTTACATCGATTTAACGCTGCTAAATTTGACCTAAAGTCCTAGTGTAGACCAGAGCTTAGAGTATAGGCCTTTACAGCCAGGCCTGAATATCTGTAGCCTAACAGCCCACACCTCCCCATCCCTCCTCACGCCTGCCCCCCATCCCCATCCCCCTGTCCCTCCACATGCCTGCTCCCCCATCTTCAGCACGTCCCCCCCTGCCCCCATCCCCCATTGCCCCCTGTGCCGAGGCCCCCCCCCGATTGGGTCTCATGCCCCCCCCATTCCCCCCACAGAAGCTGAGCGTTCCCAGTGGCTTCTCAGTGACGGCCCCGGAGAAGCGGGGCTGGGTCATCAACCCCCTGGGCGAGGGCAGCTCCTTTCCCGTCTGGATGATGGTGGCCAGCGCCCTGCCGGCCGTGCTGGTCTTCATCCTCATCTTCATGGAGACCCAGATCACCACGTGAGCGAGCCGCCTGCAGGCGAGGGGGGGGGGGGTCCTGGGGGGCATGGCAATGTGGGGGGGCTAAGGGGGGAGGCCCCGGGCTCGGGGGGGCCGTGGGGCAGGCCCTGATTCTCCAGTGCCCCCCCCCCCCAGGCTGATCATCAGTAAGAAAGAGCGCATGCTGCAGAAGGGCTCCGGCTTCCACCTCGACCTGCTGCTCATCGTGGCCATGGGCGGCTTCTGCGCCCTCTTTGGGCTGCCCTGGCTGGCAGCCGCCACGGTGCGCTCGGTGACCCACGCCAACGCCCTGACAGTCATGAGCAAGGCCGTGGCCCCCGGCGACAAGCCCAAGATCCAGGAGGTGAAGGAGCAGCGCGTCACGGGGCTGCTGGTGGCCCTGCTCGTGGGTGAGTCCCGCCGGCCGCCGCATCTCCCCAGCCCACTGCCGAGCGGGAGCATGGCTCACTGGGCAGGCGGAGCTCAGACACAGCTGTGGGGCCGGGGGTTGCTTTGGGACATGGGGGACAATCTGGGGAAGCCCTGGGGCTTGTGGGGGTGGGTGTCACAGACCCACAGCGTCGGGGCTGCACCCCCAGCTTTGGAATGGTCTCTAGGAGGCCCCTTCACTTCCTCATGAGTCTCACGTTCCCTCCCCTGGGCTCTGCACACAGCCCTGCCCCATTCTGGGAGCTTGTGGGGAGCCTGGCTGGCACAGGAGACACTAGCCCTGGCAGCTGGCCTAGGGGTGGGCCAGGCACAGGGCTGGGGGGGGGGGGGGGGCAGTGTGAGCCTGTCACGGACCCACAGGTTTGGGGTTGCACCCCCAGCTTTGGAACAGTCTCTGGAAGGCCCCTTCTCTGTGCCAGCCCCCGGGGGTTCTTGCTCTTCCTCCAGGGTGAGCCATGCGGCCTCACCGCCCCCTAGACTGGCCCTCTGGGCCTGCAGCTCCCCCCACACCCCCACGAGCTCCAGGCAGTCAGTCCCCTGGAGAGAGCCCCTGAGGGCGACTCGGCTGCTCTGCAGGGATCAGGGCCCCTCGCCCAGCCCCTGGAGGGACACTCCCAACACGGGCACAGCCGGGGTCACTCGTTAGCTGGGGCCCGGCCTAGGGGGCCCTTAGGGCAGCCCGGGGCAATGAAGGGTGAAGCAGGGTCCGTCCTGGCCAGCCCCGAGCCCAGCCTGGCTGTGGGGAACCCTCGGGTCCGGCTCTGTCTGCCTGGGCGGCCTCCTTGGTCAGACTCCTTCCAGCCCCCGACTCTTGTCCCCACCTTCCTGCTCCTAGCCCCGAGTTCTCCAGCGGGGATCCTTGTTCAGTCCCCCCTGCGGGGGTGAGGTCCATCCCCCTTGGGGCTGTGGGTTCCTGGGTGTCCCTATCCGGGTGCTTGGATTTGCCGTTCTCATGCTGCACTGAGATGGGGACCGGGCCCAGCCAGGGGACACCCGCCCCTGTGTCTTAGCCGGCCCTGAGAGCAGACAGGTCCCTTCCCCACACTGGGCAACAGTGCAGCATATGGGGAAACTGAGGCACAAACAAGACTCATTAAAACATTACACAATTACTGGCACGTTGTTATGGGGGTGAGTAGTGGTGGGAGGGGGCAGGTCAGTGTTTGCAGAGCGCATCGGGGGGTCGGGCAGGCAGTGGGGGTGGAGGCCGAGTTGGGGGCAGGTAGCGGGAGTAGGGTTTGCAGAGAGCAGTGCCGGGGTGGGGGCGGAGGCGGAGAGCTCCCGTGGGCCCCAGGTGCCCTGTAGCGGGTTCTCAGTGGCTGCCCCCCACCCCGCCAGGCCTGTCCATCGTCATCGGGGACCTGCTGCGGCACATCCCCCTGGCCGTGCTCTTTGGGATCTTCCTCTACATGGGCGTGACCTCGCTGAACGGCATCCAGTTCTACGAGCGGCTGCACCTGCTGCTCATGCCCCCCAAGCACCACCCCGACGTCACCTACGTCAAAAAGGTCTGCTCAGGGCAGGGGAGGGGCACAGAGCCGGGCGGGGGGGCATGTCCCCTTGGGCACTGGGGGGGGAGGGGGAACAGAGCTGGGCGGGGGGCATGTCCCTTGGGCAGTGGGGGGGAGGGGGAACAGAGCCAGCTGTGGGGGGCATGTCCCCGTGGGCACTGGGGGGGAGGGGGAACAGAGCCAGCCGGGGGGCATGCCCCTTGGGCAGTGGGGGGGAGGGGGAACAGAGCCAGCTGTGGGGGGCATGTCCCATTGGCCAGTGGGGGGGAGGGGGAACAGAGCCAGCCGGGGGGCATGTCCCATTGGGTACTGGGGGGGGAGGGGAACAGAGCCAGCTGTGGGGGGCATGGAGCCAGGACTGGGGGTCCCCTTCCAACCTGCGGGGGAGCGGGGTTGGAGGTCGCGTTGCGGGGGGAGCCAGCAGGGGGGCTCTGGGGGGGCACAGAGCCAGCAGGGGCCCGCCTGCGGGGGAAGCCGCTCTCTGCCCTGGGCCCGGGGCGTTAACCCCGTGCGGCTCCCGGCCAGGTGCGCACCCTGCGGATGCATCTCTTCACGGGCCTGCAGCTGGCGTGCCTGGCCGTGCTCTGGGCCGTCATGTCCACGGCAGCCTCCCTGGCCTTCCCCTTCATCCTCATCCTCACCGTGCCGCTCCGCATGTGGCTGCTCACCCGCGTCTTCACCGACCGCGAGCTGAAGTGTGTAAGTCCGTGCGGGGGCCACAGGATGCCCGCAGGCGCCAGCCTCGGCCTGGCTGGGGGTAGGGGTGGGGGGAGCCGCCCCCACAGCCCACCGCGGTAGCTGGAGGGGCCTTGTCTGAGCCCCCCCCGGTGCGGGTCCTGCCGGCCCTGTGGCAGTGGGAGGCTCTGCTGGGCCGCAGCGGGGGCGGGGGCGGCGCTGGCTGGGGACGGGGGCGGGGCGCCACAGCAGGGGCGGCGCTGGCTGGGGACGGGGGCGGGGGGCCGCTGGGGCGGCGCTGGCTGGGGACGGGGGCGGGGGTGGCAGCGGGGGCGGGGGCGGCGCTGGCTGGGGACGGGGGCGGGGGGTGGCAGCGGGGGCGGGGGCGGCGCTGGCTGGGGACGGGGGCGGGGGGCCGCAGTGGGGGCGGGGGAGGCGCTGGCTGGGGACGGGGGCGGGGGTGGCAGCGGGGGCGGCAGCGGGGGCGGCGCTGGCTGGGCGCGGGGGCGGGGGGCTGCAGCAGGAGGCGCTGGCTCAGAGGTGGGGGGTGGTCTGGCAGCGCGGCCCCGGCTCCCCACCCACCCGCCGCCGTTTGCTCCCCTCTCCCCCAGCTGGACGCGGAGGAGGCGGAGCCGATCTTCGACGAGCGGGAAGGGGTGGACGAGTACAACGAGATGCCGATGCCCGTGTGAGGGGCGCCAGCCAGGGACCCTGTGCGGGGCTGCGGGGCACAGGCCGGCCCCCTGCTGCTGCGCCAGGAGCTGCAGCGGCACTGCCCGGACCCGCGCCATCTCCAGCCCCGTGGCCGCTTGGACTGTGCCCAGCGCTCACCCAGTGCCCATGCCACACCAGCCGCGAGACGCTCCCCCCACGGCCCGGGCTGCCACCGGCCGAAGCAGCTGTTCACAGCGTCCTGCCCTGCGGGGCCTGCGACCCGCCCTGGGCTGGCGCAGGAGCAGTGGGGCCGTGCCTGCTGCCCCCAGCCACTGCCGTCCAAACTGTATTGTGCGCTGGAACCCCCCCCTGCCGGGGGGGCTACAAGAACTCACCTCCCTGCTCCAGCCCGGGGCCCACCCAGACAATCAGGTGTTTCCTAAATTCCATGGGGTTTTATTTAAGAGAATAATTTAACTGTCAATAAACAGCTTTCTAAGGAAGGTGCCGGGCCTGGCTTGGGGGCTTCTGGGGGGGGATAATGGCCGGGCGGGCGGCTCACACACGGGCCTGGAGCAAGGCGGCAGGGCTGGGGCCAGCAGCTGCTGCGCAGGGAGTGTCGGTGACCACGTTTGTGCGGCAAACCAGGGCCCAAGTCTGTGCGTCGCCCCTGCCCGATTCAACCATCACGGGCCCCGGTCACACCTGCAGGCTTGGCATGGCTGGGGCTGGACAGGTGCCCCTCCCCCCCCACACGCTAGGCTGGGTTGGGGCTATGGGGCAAAATCAGGACTGCCCCGCACCCCTGAGAAACTGGGGGGGGGGCACAGCGCAGTGCGTTCCTGCCCTGCCGAGGGTCCGGCAGGACACATACAGTTTCTCCGAGGACAGTTGGGGCTGGGGAGTGGCACCTCCCTCCCGGGCAGGGGGCACTCACTATGGCCAGACCATGCCACACCCTGCTCCTGCCCCCAGGAGGTGGGCCTAGGGCCAGACCCCTGGCAGGGTGCAGCAGGCACTGTCCCACACCTGGGCCCCTGCCCTGGGGGCTGTGAACTCCTGGCACCAACAAACAGGACAGGACAGGGCAGATTTTTCTCCATTTTTATTGTAAACTTTGTCCCCCACCACCACAGCGGCACCTTGGGCTGGGCCTGGGGGCAAACAGCCCCTCCCCCAGGGAGCCAGCCCCTCCCCAGAGGCAAACAGCTCCAGGGCCCCCTGCCAATGCGCTTCCAGCCACTCCTCCAGGCCCTGTGCAGCCCCCGGGGGAGAGGCAGGCAGCTCAGGGAGCCCTGCCCTGCCCTGCCCTGCCCTGCCCTCTGAGGATAAACAGACCAGTGCTTGTCCCCAGTGCACCCCCCTTTGGCAGACAGGAGGCTCGTGAGTGGAGTAGCAGGCCCAGCATACACTGCTCCCACTTGGGGCCGTGGCGCTGTCCCAGCTGTTTACACCAGACACCCACCCCCATTGCTGCACCAGCCCGACCCCCGATCCCTCAGCAAATGCCAATAAATAATAGCCACACACTACGCCCGCCACCATCAGCCCCACCGGCCGACAGCCTCTGGCCCGGGAGCTGCCTTGCCCTCAGCCCCAGGGGAGGGAGGGAGCCTCCGGGAGCAGGCTCCTTGGCACGCGGAGGTGAGGTGGGTCTCTCGCCGTCACTGTGCCCCGGGGGCAGCGGCTGCTTTCAAAAGCGGAGCTCCCGCAGCTTCTGCCGCAGATAGTGCTTGGCCTCCTCGACACCGCTCACCTTCTCCAGCTCCATGTAGGGCAGCTGCACATAGGAGAGGAGGGTCACTTAGCACCAATGCCAGGCTGGGGCAGGGGCCTTTCCCCCTAGGGCACAAGGGTCTGGCTGGTGCAGGAGAGTAGGGGATAGAATAGGGGCCTTTTCCACAAGCAGCGCCCAGCTCCCCTCCCCACCAGGGGAAGCGGCTCCAGCCCCACCTCGGGGTGCTTGGTGCATCTATTGAAACTCCTCCCCGCAAAAGCTGAGCTCAGGTGTTAGGGTTTGTGTGGGGGCTGCTGCTGGCCTGTGCAATCCAGGAGGTCAGACTAACATGAGCTAATGGCCCCTCCCGGAGCTATGTGTTAACCTAGAGGGCTGGCTGCAGGTGCCCCAGCGCTGGCCTGGCCCATTCCCGGATCATAACTGGCTCCTGGCTACATGAATCGCTCCAAAGTGCAGGCAGCTCCTGTGCCAGAGCAGAATCTGTGGGCAGCAGAGATGGGGGGCCCAACGCTGCACGACCTGGTTCTCTCCCCCCCACCCCATGAGGGCATATGGGACACAGCAGCCACACCTGTCCCTCGCTGGATCCACAGACACAAGGTCACTGTGACCCCATCCGCCTACAAGGTCTGTCACTGCATCACGGCTGTGCCGCGGGACCGCAGCCTAGGGCCAGGCTAGCAGTTCCCAGAGCAATGGGCGGGGGGCAGGCACCCTCAGGGCAGTTAGCTAAACAAGGATTGCAGAATGGCTCTCCCCACTTGCTGTCCCATCCTGCTGCCAGATCCACGGTGGAGTGTGTGGTAAAAGGCTGGGCTGAGCGCCGAGACAGGACAGTCCTCAGGACACTGAAATCGCCTAGGCACCAGCTGAGAGGGCCGCAATAGCTGAGGGAAAGGGCATAACTACTAGGTGACAGACTGATACAGCGAGCTGGCTACTTGCATAATCTCTGGGAAGAGATGGCCTGGCACTTACAGGCTAGTAAGCCTAACTTCATTGCCAGGCAAACTGGTTGAAAGTGTAGCACAGAACAGAATTATCAGACACACTGATGAATGCAATATGCTGGAGAGGAGTCAACATGGCTTTTGTAAAGGGAAATCATGCCTCACCAATCTACTAGAATTCTTTGAGGGGGTCAAGAAACATGTGAGCAAGGGTGATCTGGTGGATATAGTGTACTTGGACTTTCAGGAAGCCTTTCACAAGGTCCCTCACCAAGGCTCTTAGGCAAAGTAAGCAGTCATGGGATAAGAAGGAAGGTGCTCTCATGGATCGGTAACTGCTTAAAACAGACGAAACAAAGGGTAGGAATAATTGACCAGTTTTCAGAATGAAGAGAGTTAAATAGTGGTGTCCCCCAGGGGTCTGTACTGGGACCAGTCCTACTCAACATATTCATAAATGATCTGGGAAAAGGGGTAAACAGTGAGGTGGCAAAGTTTGCAGATGATACAAAATTACTCAAGATAATTCAGTCCAAAGCAGACTGAGAAGATCTATGAAGGGATGTCACAAAACTGGGTGACTGGGCAACAAAATAACACATGAAATTCAATGTCGATAAATGCAAAGTAATGCACACTGGAAAACATAATCCCAACGATACCTATAAAATGATGGGGTCTAAATTAGCTGTTACCACTCAAGAAAGAGATCTTGGAGTCATTCATAGAATCATAGAATATCAAAGTTGGAAGGGACCTCAGGAGGTCATCTAGCCCAACCCCCTGCTCAAAGCAGGACCGATCCCCAACTAAATCATCCCAGCCAGGGCTTTGTCAAGCCGGGCCTTAAAAACCTCAAAGGAAAGAGATTCCACCACTTCCCTAAATAACCCATTCCAGTGCTTCACCACCCTCCTAGTGAAATAGTGTGATGAAGTGAGAATGTTCTTAATGTTTTCTCTGAATACTGTATGGATGCCTCAATTTCCCCTATGCAGATCTTAAGTATCTAGGTGGCGGGATAAGGGTGTGTGATTGGGGCAGAGTCCTAGAGGGCCAGTGTGATGGTGTCTGCACAGAGAATGGCAGACACACTATCTCGTGGCAACTGATGGCCTGGGCCCCTCCTCTGCAAGGTGCCAACTGAAGGGGTTGGAGAACAAAGAGATCAGGTGGCCTTCTGGCCCGGGAAAGGTGAGAGGAGGGGCTGGAGAGTTTCAGTTTGGAGCTGGCTGGGGAAATGGAGGGAGGCCCAGATGGGGCTCTGACCTCCCTGCCCCCAAAGATGGACCTGACTGAGGTGTCCTGTTCTCTGTACCTACAAGCTCTGGTTTAGACCATGTGCCTGTCATCTAATAAACTGGCTGGCTGAGAGTCACGTCTGACTGCGGAGTTGGGGTGCAGGGCCCTCTGGCTCCCCCAGAGCCCCGCCTGTGTGAACTCGTGGTGGGAAGCGCACAGTGTGGACGGGGATGCTGAATGCTCTGATGTCAGCCCCACGAAGGTCGAAATTGTGTGAGCTTCTTGCCCTAGGGAGAGGAGGCTTCCCCAGAGTCCTGACTGGCTTCATATGGAGTAGTTTCAGAGCATTGCTCGGGGACTCTGTGACAAACAGTATTTCCAAATATCCAACCTAGACCTCCCCCATTGCAACTTGAGACCAGCGCTCCTTGTCCTGTCATCTGCCACCACTGAGATCTTGGAGTCAGTGTGGATAGTTCTCTGAAAACATCCACTCAATGTGCAGCAGCAGCCAAAAAAGCGAACAGAATGTTGGGAATCATTAGGACAGGGAGAGATAATGAGACAGAAAATATTGTATTGCCTCTATATAAATCCATCTTACGCCCACACCTTGAATACTGTGTGCAGGTCTGCTCACCCCATTTCAAAAACAATGTATTAGAAGTGGAAAAGGCACAGAGAAGGGCAACAAAAATGATTAGGGGTATGGAACAGCTTCCATATGAGGAGAGATTAATAAAACTGACTTTTCAGCTTGGAAAAGAGACGACTAAGGGGGGAATATGATAGAGGCCTGTAAAACCATGGCTGGTGTGGAGAAAGTGAATAGGGAAGTGATATAGACCCCTTCACATAACACAAGAACCAGGGGTTACCTAATGAAATTAATAAGCAGCAGGTTTAAAACAAACAAAAGTATTTCTTCACACAATACACAAACCTATGGAACTCCTTGCCAGGGGATGCTGTGAAGGCCAAGACTGTAACAGGGTTCAAAAAAGAACTAGATAAGTTCATGGAGAGTAGGTCCATCAATGGCTATTAGCCAGGATGGGCAGGGACAGAACCCCATGCCCTGGGTGTCCCTAAACGTCTGACTACCAGAAGCTGGGAGTGGACGACATGAGACAGATCACTTGATAATTATCTTGTTCTGTTAATTCCCTCTGAGGCACCTGGCCCTGGCCCCACTGGAAGATGGGCTACTGGGCTAGATGGACCATTGGTCTGAGCAGTGTGGCCGTTCTGATGTTCTCCCCCAGTGCCACACATAAAAGAGGTGATGTCCCAAGAGGCTCTGGAGACATCCTGTGTGCAGCCTGGTTTCTCCCAAGTTTCACTGTGTTCATGGAAGTGAAGGGTTTGGTCTAAGTGAAAATCAGATGGTCACCTTGCAGAGGAATTTAAAGGCGGGGAATGTCTCAGCCTCACCTTACCCGCAGGGAAGACACTGTAAGGAGGAGGGAATTTGCCACACTGGCTTAAACCTTGCTAACTCTCCTGGCTGAAGCAATAGCCATGAGCTGGACAGCACATGGACCAGGGCTCACTGGGGAGCGGGAGATAAGGCCCCTAAGAACTACATCAGGGCCCAGGCCTGGGAGGCACCTGACTGAGGAGACAGGCCTTGGAGAAACTTTCAAAACAGTGGGACGGGAGAATACAGCATCTGAAGAGGAGAATATTAGGCTGCTGAGGCAGCAGCTGCCTGAACCCAAGAGGCCCGCCTCTGGCCTCTAGCTCCTGTTCTCTAGACTCAGGAACAAAAGCTTACAGAGGCTGGTTGTAAAGTGGATGGACGAATCTCATCCCCTCTGAGCTGCAGCCTGGCCTGGGGATGTCCCGCTCTGTGCCAGGAAGGGATAACCCTCCATCTGCTGTGCTCAGCCAGTCTGTGCCCAGGCTTTCAGGGCAAGACATGGGGGCTGGTGGAGGGGGGGCAGTTTGCGACACACTGGTGGCCATGTGGACGGATGCAGTAGCGCTGGGAGCCAACAGAAGCTAAGGGGCTATGAGTACTACCACTACTATGAGTACTACCACCTGCCGGATGGATCCTATGAGCTGGGGTGTCAGGGAACAGGAAGAACGGCATAAAAGAGAAATTCAAATCAGAGGATAAGGGAAACAGCCTGGAGGGACCCTGGGCTGGCACCTGCTCTGGGGCAGATGAGAAGACTTTGTCAGTGGCAAAGCAGGTCCATCACAGCTGGGCCCCATGAGCAGAACACAGAGAAGAGTCCTTCAGAGCCCACCCAGCCCCATGGGACCTCAGTCCTGGCTGCGAGTGAGCCAGCAGAGTGTGGCTTGTTCCTGGGACAGGATGGCCCTGGGAGCTACCCTGTGCAAAGAGAACCATGTCCTCAGCTGCTCCCCTGCAGACCGGGGTGAGCAGGACTAGCCCAGCCTGTTGCAACAATACCATGTGGAGGTGGGTCTCAGGATCTCACTGCTCTCCCTCGCAGGCCGCTGAGATCCCATGGAATTCCAGCATATGGATATTGCAGGAGACCCTTTCTGGGACCCGTCTGAGGACTGTCCGCCAGGCTAGGGGTTATTCCTGAGGCACATGGCCACACATGAAGGAGGCTCCTGAGCAGAGATGGGTCCCACCTATCGAGGAAGGGATACAGACTGGCTAGCCTAGTTAGGCGGGCTTTAACCCAGGTTGGATAGGGGCAGGAGACAAAAGCCCACAGGTAGAGCAAAAACATGGAGACCTGGGAGAAGGGTCAGAATCGGGGGGGAGCATGGGGCGTTATAGGAGGGACAAGGGAGAGACAAGAGGGAACATAGGGGGGAAAATCAAACCAGTATCTTAGATATCGGTATGCTAGCGTGAGAAGTGGGGGGAATAAGCAGGAAGAACTAGAAATGCTAGTGAACAAACAGAACTATGTGTCACAGCTGGCATCATGGAGACCTGCTGGGAGAACGCGCACGACTGGAATATCGGCACAGGGGGGTGCAGCTCGCCCAGGAAGGACAGGCCGGGGGAAAGGGGGAGGTGCTGCCTTCTCTTTACACAGCGTACGCACTTGGACAGAGGTGGAGACGGAAACAGGAGACAGACGTGTTGAGAGGCTCTGGGTCAGGATAAAGGGGGTGAAAACCAAGGGTGAGGTCATGGTAGGGGTCTCCTACAGACCACCAAACCAGGAAGAATTGGTGGCTGAGGCTTTTTATAAACTAACAAAATCATCCAAAGCCCAGGTCTTGGTGGTGATGAGGGACTTCAACTACCCGGACATCTCTTGGGAAAACAACCCAGCAGGGCACAGATTCTCCAACAGGTTTTTGGAATGCATTGGAGACCATTTTGTATTCCAGAAGGTGGAGAAAGCTACTAGGGGAGAGGCTGTTCTAGATTTGATTTTGACAAATAGGGAGGAACTGGTTGAGAATTTGCAGGTGAAAGGCTGGCTGGGTGAAAGCGATCATGAAATGGTAGAGTTTATGGATTCTAAGGAATGGTAGGAGGGAGAACAGCACAATAAAGACAACGGAGTTCAAGAAGGCAGACCTTAGCAAACTCAGGGAGATGTTAAGTAAGATCCCATGGGAAGCAAGTCTTAAGCAGGGGAAAAACACCTGAAGACAGTTGGCAATTTTTCAAAGAGACAAAGAGACATGCACAAGAGAAAACTATCCCACTGCATAGGAAAGATAGGAAGTCTGGCAAGAGACCACCCTGCCTTAACCAGGAAAGCTTCAATCATCTAAAAATCAAAAAAGAGTCCTACAAAAAAGTAGAAACTCAGTCAAATGATGAAGGATGCATATAAACAAACAAAACAAGCATGTAGGGATAAAATAACTAGCTAGAGATACAAAGGGTAACAAGAAAAGACACAAATTCTACAAATACATTAGAGGCAAGACAAAGACCAAGGACAGGGTAGGCCCATTACTCAGTGAGGAGGAGGAACAATAAGAGAAAACGTGGGAAATGGCAGAAGTGCTAAGTGACTTTTTTGTTTTCTCCAAAAAGCTTAGTCGCAAGCAGATGTCTAACCTAGTGAATGCAGTGAAAATGAGGTAGGATCTGAGGCTAAAAAAGGTTAGATCACTTCAAGTCACCAGGGCCTGACGAAATCCTAGAATACTCGAGGAGCTGACTGAGGAGAGATCTGAGCGATTATCTTGGAAAAGTCATGGAAGACGGGAGAAATTCCAGAGGAGTGGAAAAGGGCAAATATAGTGCCCATCTATAAAAAGGGAAATAAGGACAACCTGGGGAATTACAGACCAGTCACCTTAACTTCTGTACCCGGAAAGATAATGGAGCAAATAATTAAGCAATCAATTTGCAAACACCTAGAAGATAATAAGGTGATAAGTAACAGTAGCATGGATTTGTCAAGAACAAACCATTTCAAACCAACCTGATAGCTTTCTTTGACAGGGTAACAAGCCTTGCGGGGAAGTGGGAGATGTGGTGTATCTTGACTTTAGAAAAGCTTTTGACACTGTCTCACATGACCTTCTGTGACATGGTTGGGCCAGATGGCTACAGGAGAGTAAGAGAAGGCAGATATATTAGCCCCAGGTTAAGTAGGTCCCTTTTCCCCGGGTAAGGTATCAGGGAAGGTTCCAGAACAATCAGGAACCTTCTGGAGACAAGACAGACAGGCTGATTAGAACACCTGTAGCCTATCAAGATGCCACTAGAATCAATTAAGGCAGGCTAATCAGGGCACCTGGGTTTTAAAAAGGAGCTCACTTCAGTTTGTGATGTGCGTGTGAGGAGCTGGGAGCAAGAGGCACTAGGAACTGAGAGTGAGAACGCGGACTGTTGGAGGACTGAGGAGTACAAGCGTCATCAGACACCAGGAGGAGGGTCCTATGGTGAGGATAAAGAAGGTGTTGGGAGGAGGCCATGGGGAAGTAGCCCAGGGAATTGTAACTGTCGCACAGCCGTTTCAGGAGGCACTCTAGACAGCTGCATTGCACAGGGCCCTGGGCTGGAACCCGGAGTAGAGGGCGGGCCCGGGTTCCCCCCAAACCTCCCAACTCCTGGTCAGACACAGGAGGAGTCGACCTGGACTGTGGGTTCAGAAAAACGGCCAAGCTGAGGGCTGCCGTGAAGCTCCAAAGCAAGGAAATCCGCCAATAAGCGCAAGACCCACCAAGGTAGAGCAGGAATTTTGTCACACTTCTCATAAACAAACTAGGGAAATACAACCTAGATGGAGCTACTATAAGGTGGGTACAGAACTGGTAGGAAAACCATTCCCAGACAGTAATCATCAGTGGTTCACAGTCATGCTGAAGAAGTATCTCAAGTGGGGTTCCACAGGGATCTGTTCCGGGTCCAGTTCTGTTCAATATCTTCACTGATTCAGATAACGGCATAGAGAGTACACTTATCAAGTGTGCGGACGATACCAAGCTCGGAGGGGTTGCAAGTGCTTTGGAGGACAGGATTAAATTCAAAAGGATCTGGACAAACTGGAGAAATGGTCTGAAGTAAACTGGATGAAATTCAGTAAGGACAAATGCAAAGTCCTCCACTTAGGAAGGAACAATCAGTTGCACACATACACAATGGGAAATGACTGCCTAGGAAGGAGTCCTGCGGAAAGGGATCTGGGGGTCACAGTGGATCACAAGCTAAATATGAGTCAACACTGTTGCAAAAATAGCAAACATCATTCTGGGCTGTATGAGCAGGAGTGTTGTAAGCAAGACACAAGAAGTAATTCTTCTGCTTTACCCCGTGCTGATTAGACCTCAACTGGAGTAGTGTGTCCAGTTCTGGGCCCCACATTTCAGGAAACTGGAGAAAGTCCAGAGAAGAGCAACAAAACGGATGAAAGGTCTGGGAAACATGACCTGTGTGGGAAGATTGAAAACACTGGGTCTGGAGCAGAGAAGACTGGGAGGGGACATGAGAACAGTTTTCAAGTACATAAAATGTTGTTACAAGGAGAAAGGAGAAAAATTGTTTTTCTTAACCTCTGAGTACAGGACAAGACGCAATGGGCTTAAATTGCAGCCAGGGCGGTTTAGGTTGGACATTACGAAAAACCTCCGACCTGTCAGGGTGGTTAGGCACTGGAATAAATTGCCCAGGGAGGTTGTGGAGTCCCTGTCATTGGGGGCTTTTAGGAGCAGGTTGGACAAACACCTGTAAGGATGGTCTAGTTATTACGTAGACCTGCCTTGAGTGCAGGGGACTGGACTAGGTGACCTCTTGAGGTTCCTGCGAGTCCTACCCTTCTGTGATTCCCTGGTGTTTAGTGGGCTGGGAAATAGACCAGGCAGAGGTGAACTCTGGCGAGTGGTGTCACATGTGGTCTCGATACCATGTAACCTAACAGCCCAAGCTAGGTTCTTGTTGCAGTTGCAGGGTTTCCCTTGGGGTGGAGACCAGGGATGGCCTGACACCTCTCGAGGGAGGTGTGGCTCTGCCCAAGGGCAATCCAGACAGCCCCTATGAATTCTGTGCACAGGGAGGAGAGAGACGACTTCTTGTATTTCACTCTCCGTCCTAAGGAGCGAAAGGCTGAGGGCAGGGCGTCTCTCAGAAGCCAGGCAGAGGTGTGTGCCAGCCCAGCCAGGCATTCTGCGAACACTGCAAACAGCTAGAACCTTGTATCGTAACAGTCCTGTCATGCTGTGAAGCAGGGGCAGCCTCTAGGCCTGATGAACTGCAGTGTGAAAAATACTCATGGGGAAGGTTGACAGCCACAAGACAACCCTGCGCATCTGGAGGGCGTGAGGGAGGCTCGTGTTGCCTTCTGAACTGGAGCTGATGGAGTAGTTCAGTCACCTCAGGTCCAAGAGAGGCCACCTCCCCCTTTTCTTCTGGGATAAATGGTGAGAACAGAATCCCCGCCCTCTGAACTCCTGAGAGGGGCCTTCTACAGCTCCTGTGGGACACAGGAAATCTGCTGTGTCCCGTGAGATGTGTCCCTGGTGAGTGACGAGGAAGTGAATGGGGGGGCGGAGGACACACACACGGAGCAGCCTTTGGTAGCTGCTGTGATGTAATCCCACCCCAGGCCTGGGAAAGTGCAACAAAAGTGGGGTACAACGAAGGAGGCTGGGGCGAGATTGGTATGAGGCTTTCTGACCTGAACGCCAAGTCTCCTCCTTGGGGATGATGTAGGGGGGTGGTAGAAGAGACGGGAGCTCCCTGTAGGAGAAGTGATGTTTCCTCTGAGCAGTATAGTCAGCTGCCTCTGTTGCCAGGAGATTCTCTGTCCAAACTGACCCCGCTCTCGAGGTACCAGGAGAAAACCACATACCCAAGGAGCTCAGTGTTCCTGGAGTCCTTTGGGGTGTGCAACAACCCATCCGATGGGAGCAAATGGTCCAGCCCTTGTAGGCATTTTGGGCCCCTCTGGCAGCCCGAGGGTAGGAGGCAGGATGCTCAGGCTGGGCCAGTGACACTTGGAGAGGTTCGGACCCCCACATTCCTTGGCTCAGGCTACCCGCAGGAACTTGTCAACAGGAAGACACTTTGTGCCACCCTAGCTCCTTGGCACGTCTGGTGAATGAGGCCTGATATTTGCTGTACAGTTGCAGTGATGTCCAAGATCAGGCTTTGGTGCGCAGGGACCCAATCTCTGAGACCTGTCTCCACCAGGGCCGCTCTCTGCAGCCCCCCATTTTGGTTTTCCTGGGCCACAGCCACCAGTAAAGCAGCCAGAGGCACTTGTAAATCAGATCCTGCCTGGTCCTTCACAGGGTTACTGGCACTGCCCGGGGGCAGCATGAGGGGAAGTTACCAAACAAGTTACGGGCTTTCTCCTGCATGGCTCAGAGGCCCCTCTCTAGGGCACATGCTCCTCTTCCCAGCAACTCCTAGAAAGACCTGAAGTCAGCTGCGGGGGAGGACGGAGGGTCACCTTCTTCGTTTGCCCTCTGTGCTCCTCTCCATCATCCTCAGATTCCTCTTCTGCTCTGAGGTTCTGGTTATCTGATCAAGGAAGAGGACCTGGGGTGCTTGATGGAGAGTCCTGAGTCAGCAGGCCAGAGGGACAGGCCTGGGGCGAGGGGGTGCAGGGCCTGAGGTGATGTAGCCAGGGCAGTCCTGGCTGTCTGAGGGCAGTGTGTCTGGGTGTGCTGTGGGGGGGCATCCAGGTGCCCCTTGACTGACTCCTGGGGAAGCCCTAGCAGAAGGTGTTGGCTGCCCGGTGAGGGTCACTCCTGGGCTCGGGAGAAGGGGAGCAGGGGTATATTTGGTCTAGAGGAGGTGCTGCTCCCCTGGGTCGGCAGAGAAAGTCCTAGTGCCACAGGGAGCTGGTGCAGTAACATCGATATCAAGGCTTGAGCTGCCTGTAGTTACAGATCTGCTGGCACTGCTGGAGACTCATGTTGGTACCAGGTCCAGCAGGGTGGGTCCTGGTGTCTGCGTTGGTGCCAGCACCCAGAGAGAGCCCTGGCTAGAGTCTGAGATTAAGGCCAAAAGAGCCACTAATCTCCCGTATATCACAGCCTGTAGCGCCCCCCAGCCCAGCAAGGGCTGAGTGGGAGCCATTGACGCCAGAAGAGGCAGAGGGCCAGCACTGCTGCACCAGGGGGAGCCAGCTGGCGTTTGGGCCCGGGACAGAGAGTCAGAAGGTGCAGAGGCCGAGGCCAAGTCCCCCGGGTACGGCGCGCCGATCTGCCCCCCATAGCAGGCAGTGGTGCCGTCAACGTGCCAGCCAGCCGAGCTCGCAATCAGGGACTGAGGACCCTGCTTGGCACTGGCGGAGCGGGATCTCTATTCGCTGGGTGTTGATGGAGTGGTATCTCAGCGAGGAACGTCCACAAGCATGACCTGGAGCGAGCCTGGAGGAGCGGGACCAGCACCGAGAGAGAGGCCAAAGTGCGCTGGCGTCGGCCGAGTCCCTCACAAGCCAGGCATGGCTGAAGGTCAGGGGGCACAGGCCGAGCCACAAGGCAGCCAGGAGCCAGCCGGCAAGGGGCACCCCCGGACTGAACTAGCTGGCCTCAGCAACACAGATTGGCTGAAAGGGCGCAGGCATCACAGACGTGCCGGGGCTCACTGCCACAGGCACGCCGAGGAGTGGAGCCCGGTTTGGGAGGAGGGGGCACCAGGGTATGGAGACACAGCAGGCCTCGCTGGATGCTGCTGACCCACGATTCCCATCTCACCTGCCTGGGGAGCCTGCCTCTAGAATGGGGTCCCCACAGAGCGGGCCCGGAAGAGCCACCAGGACACCTGCCTGCCCATCCCTTCCATCGCCACCCTAGGGCTTCCCTCAGACCTTGGCTTCTGCTGGCGAACAGCAATCGCTCCGGCCCAGAGCCACTGCGCTGCTCTGATGTGTGCTGGGCTCCCAGTGGCAGCTCTGGGCAGAGGTGCCTGGCCTTCCACATGGGCAGCGTGTGCTGGGAGTGGACGTGCCATGCTTACCCCCGCTGGCAGAGGAGAGCAGCCAGCAAGGGCGGGGCGGAGCTCTGCGGGCCTGTGGTCAGGAGATTGTCATGGGGCAGGGAAGGGCAGCATCCCCTGCTCAGCCGCTCAGGCCCACAGGTCCTGCCTGCAACGCACAGCACCGTGCGCAGCGTCGTGGCCTGACAGTGGGTGACTGTGACCATGGCTCCCCAGAGCCTCACCTCCAGGGCAGTCAGGCAGAGCCCCCTTTGCCCCACTCCCTCGGGGACGGACCTGCCGACACACTGCCCTCTAATAACTACCCTCCAGCCTGCAGGGCACCCGCCCAGCTCCTGCACCCGGGAGAGGGGCCCACGGGGCCAGCCCAGCCTCCCCAGCTCCAGGCCTCTTACCTGAACCAGGCAGTAGCCCAGCAGCTGCAAGTGCCTGTCCCTCATGGCTCGTGAGCCCACCAGGATGTCCGAGTTCTGGCAGTAATGCCACTTGTCATTGACTGAGAGGACCACCCTGCAGAGGACAGAGCGGGGGCGCAGCATTACCCTCTGCCCAGTATCCCACGGCCAGGGGAAGAGAAGGGGGGCCGGGGGCAGCAGCGTTATACCCCAGACACCCCATAGCTGGGGGGCAGAGGATTGACCCACATTGGCCCCTAGACACCCTGGCTGGGCCTGGGGCATGTTACCCACTAACGGGCATGCTGCACCCCGTGCCCTGCGGCTGAAGGAGAGGAGAGGATGCGGCACACCTAGGGCAGGCCCACCCTGGTCCTTATGGCCTAGCTGGGGCCGTTTGCCCCAGCTCTGTACTGGTGCCCTACAGGGGATGAGGAGGGCAGGGGCTGATGGACTCAGCCAGCAAAAGAGGGACTGAGGGGACCAGGACAGTGCTGGAGGAACAGAGCAGGGAGCCCAGATCTTGCCCTGCGCAGTACCTCTGAATCTCTTCAGCTCCCTGCAGCCCGTCGCTCGGCCCTCTCTTGGGGCTGGGCAGGTGTGGGGAGGGCAGAGCACAGGTCTCCTCGGCCGGGGCTGCCTTCCCCTCGTCCAGCTCCTCCTGGGCCTGCTGTCCCCTGCGATCAGGCCCCGGGCAGCCAGCTGTTGCCTCCTCCTCCTCCAGGATCTTGCTGATCGGGAACTGGAAGAGGGGGGCTGTGGATGTGCCCCTGGGGGAGCAGTCAGAAGCGGCCGCAGGCTGTGGGGCCAGGCACTCCGAGGGGCTGCTCAGCGTGGAGCTGCCCTGGCTCTCCAGAGAGTGCTCTTTGCTCAGGCTGCAGTAATAGTCCGATGGGGGCTGGTAGCAAGGGCCCCCTGGGGCAGGGCAGAGCGTGGACAGGAAATGCCCAGGGAGGTTGCTCTCCCGGGGGCCTTCGGGGCTGCTGGGTGTCTCCGGAGCGAACGGTGCGAAGTCCTGCAAGTCAGCGGTAAGGGCCAGGACGCTGGAACGCAGGCAGCTGGCGGCCAGGGGCACCCCAGGGCGGGCGCAGGCGACCTTGTAGGCTGCAGGGACATGGGCAAGAGGCAGGACCGTGCCCGAGCGGTTAATCCACAACAGGAAATCTGCAGAGACAGAGCGTGGATCAGAGGCAGGAGCTGCAGCTGCAGGGTTCATGGGGCGAGGCTTGAGGCATCACGACATACCCTAGGCCCTCAGGGACAGAGCCAGCAAACAGGGACACCCAGGGACTGGTGGGAGCCTTCAGACACACCCCCTGCAGCACTGGCTGCCAGGCATGCCAGAGCAGGGATACGTCTGTCACACTGGGAACTCCATCTTACGGACCCTCCACGCTAGAGCGTGCCCCACGCCCTGCTGCGGCCCAGTGTGTCATTTGGAGCGAGGGACTGACCTCTGGCAGAGAGACTGTGCCCCAGAGGCGGGCGCAGAGTAACCTAGAGCCATTGCCACAGATTGTCTTGCTCACTCGGACACCCACCAGAACAATCAACTCCACGCAGAAGCCTGGATGGGGGCAGGGGCTGAGCTTCCCCAGCCTGGGCTCAGGGGCCGAGAGGTCTGTGGCAAAGTGGGAACGATCTTAATGTTTTCTCTGAATACTGCAGCATGCCTCAGTTTCCCCTATGTGTGACTCAAGTGTCTAGGTGGTGGGACAAGGGGGTGTGATTGTTGCAGAGACCCCTAGAGGGCAGGTGTGACTCTGACTGGCTGCAGAGAGCAGCCAACACTCTGGCCTGGCAAGGGAAGGCCAGGCCCCTGCTCCGCAAGAATCAACGGGAGGTGTTGGAGAACAGAGACCATGTGACCTGCTAGCCTGGGAAAGAGACAAAGGACAGAGGAGGGGCAAGGGACCTGAGGGAGGCCAGGCAGCTGGAAGGGGTCAGTCTCCTGGTTTGGGCCTGGGTGGGGTTGGGGGGGGGGAGAAGAAGAACCCAGGGCTCTGGATCCCCCCCAAGATGGACTTGGCTGAATGTTCCTGCTCCTTGTGCTGACAAGCTCTGCTCTACGCTGGGTTCCCCACGACTAATAACCTGTCTGTGTCATGCTGGCTGGGAGCCACTGCTGGCTGCGGAATTGGGGGCAGGGCCCTTTGGGGCGTGTGAGGCTCCCCAGGTGTCCCATCCAGGAGGAGAGCTCACGGTGGACAGGGGGCTGAGCACTCCGAGATTGGACCCAGGAAGCACCGAAGCCAAGGGGCCTTGCCCTGGGCGGAGTCACGCGGCACAAGAGTCCTGTTTGAGCTTCTTCCCGAGCAGCCCGACTGTGACGCCCGTGACCAGAAGCCTGGATGGGGGCAGGGGCTGGACGCCCTCAGCCTGGGCTCAGGGGGACAGAGCCCGAGACACCTGTGGAGCTGAACCAGCAGCCCCTCCTCGTGGGGACGCAGCTTCCAGCGGCAAGAGGGCATTGCCCTACGGCTAGCACCAGGCCCTGACTGAAGCAAGGCGCCTTTCCCCAGCAGAGCTGCGTTTGCACTGGGGCAGTCACAGGGAGAGAGGTGCTAATGATCCCCCCACATGACACTCTCTCCTGCAGAGCAGGCCTAAGGCCAGACCTCCTGTGGGGAGCTTGGCCAGGTGAACTGCACAGCACACCTCACCGCCCCAGCACCGTGCCCCGGGGCGTGCAGCTATACCAGCAACGCTGCGCTCGGTGCCGGCACAGCTTGCTGCAGCCCCGCGAGCCCGGTAACAGCCATGTCGGGATCGTGGTGTCTACATCGGGGCTTCTGCCGGCCCAGCTCCGTCCGTCACTGCGGCCCCGGCTGTGCGGGCAGGAGTCCGCAGGGCAGACGTGGCGTGTAGTTCAGGGGCTCCCGTCTGAAAGGAGCAGGCCACCACCATGGAGAAGCAGCCCAGGCTAAGGAGAAAAGGCAGGAAGGGCTACCTGGCCTGCGGACATTGACCGAAGCCAGGACTCACTAGGGGCTGCCTCAAGAGGCTGTACTGCCAAGAGCCATACTTCTCCGGTGCTTTCCAGAGCAAAGTGCCCGCGGTTCGGTCCTGCTGTCCTGCCACGGTGTCCCTGAGGGGCTACCTGAGAAGCTCGGCGTACTCCTGGAGGCGGGACCCAGAGAGAACACATACAAGCCACAGGGGCTCGGGGCTGGGTGGGGGAGGTCTAGGATTGCCAGGCTCCGCTCCCCAAGGAAGGGTGACGGACGTGAGGTCTGCACCTGGGAGTGTGCCTCAGAGCCCCAGAGCTAGGAACAGTGCTCCTGGGCCAGCTGGGCCATGTGGGATCCAGCCACTGGGCCCACTCATGACTGGGGCCCTTATAGAGAAGGACTGGGCTGGGGGTGCCATGAGGCTGGGCCACCTCAGTGTCCTGGAAAGACCCACGCCTCCCTCATTCCTTGTAATATGGGTGCAGGGCTAGGCCTGTCCAGCATGTGGGGTAGTGTCCCTGCCCTGGGGAGCTCCCACACACAGGGGTGCAGGGCGAGGCCTGTCTGGCAGGGAGAGGGGTCACCGCCCTGGGGAACCCTGCCCACACACAGGGGTGCAGGCTGAGGGGGGAGGTGAGGTCACCGCTAGGGGGAGCCCACCCCAGGGATGCAGGGCTAGGCCTGTCAGGCGGTTGGGGAGGGGTCACCACCCTAGGTAGCCCCCCACACACACACATACAGGGGTGCAGGGCGAGGCCTGTCCAGCGGTTGGGGAGGGGTGACCGCCTTGGGACACGGGTGCAGGGCGGGGGGGGGGGGTGTCACCGCCCTAGGTAGCCCCTCCCCCGCTACACACACACACAGGGGTGCAGGGTGAGGCCTGTCCGGCACGTGGGGTGGTGTCCCGGCCCTGGGGAGCCCCCCCCCCAGGGGTGCAGGGCAAGGCCTGTCCGGCAGGGTTGTCACCGCCCTGGGGAACCCTGCCCACACACAGGGGTGCAGGTGGGGGGGCGGGTGAGGTCACCACTAGGGGGAGCCCCCCCCCCAGTGATGCAGGGCGAGGCCTGTCCTGCAGGGTTGTCACCGCCCTGGGGTGACCTGCAGTGAGGCTGGCTGAGCTCATGCAGATTTTGCTCCTTCCATCTTTCCAGCACAGGTAAACACCACAAATCCCCTCCGGCTTTTCACGCTCATTCTGAGAGGCTCAGCTCAGCCGGGAAGGCACCTCCCCAGGCCCCACAAGGAGGAGACATTCCCTGCTCCCCCGGGGGCCTGCATGCCACCTCCTCTCCCACAGGATGTTTCCCCTCAGGGGTGCCTGGAGCCTATGGTCAGAGAGATCTCCCTGCACCCCCCCCCGCCCCGTAGGGACATCCCCCAGGAACGTTACCTGTGCAGTATCCAGGGGGCAGCACCTCATCCTGCCGGTAGCACTCCTCTCCCACCAGCTGCCGAAGGGCTTCAGCCACCAGCCCCTTGTAACTGAAGGCAGGAACAAGAGGGGTCACAGCAAACCCCAGCTGGGACCCCCAGCCTCCTCTGCCATCCTCCCACCTCTTCTGCTGGGCCGCAACATCCATGGCCGTCAAACCCATCCCTTCCCAGGTCACAGGGAGCTACGGGCCCCACTGCTGCGACTGCCCCACTAACCAGATTAACTCACCCCTGCTGCTCAGTGGCTTGAGAAATCCACTCCCTGTGCAACGTAGTTAGGCCGACCTCAGCCTCCGTGTAGACAGTGCTAGGTCGACAGAAGAACTCGTCCATCCCTAGCTCCCGCCTCTCGGAGAAGGGCCACAGCAAGGGACGAACCCCTCCCGTTGCCCTGTCTACACAGACACTCCACAGCGGTGTAGCTGCAGGGCTGTACCGTAGAGAGCCTCGGCGCTCGGAACGTGCCCGCTGCAGGCCGGGCGCCTCCCCCACCTCGTGCCCCTGGGGCTGGGTGCCTCCCCGGCTGCTCCATAGTAGGAAGCTTCTCCTCCCAGAGTAGGAGGTGCAGAGCCAGTGGGGGGGGGTGAGGGGGAGTCCAGGTGAGCAACCATCTCCCTAGCTCACACTTCCTTGTAGAACTGACAGACCCATGGCCCCTTCCCCTCCCCTGGCTTACCGAAGGCTCCTTACAGAGAAGGGGGGACTGGCAGCAGCCCGTGCGTGCTGCCCCACTCTCCCCAGCATGGCATTAATGTGGATGCCTTGCCCTGACACACTTCACATGCCATCTGACCTGTACTGCCTGCCCTCAAACCATGCTCCCCATGACCCACATGGCCTGGGCGCCGGGCCCTCTGACCCGCCCCGCTCCCATCACCCTGGGCTGGGCACCGCCCCTCCAACCCCTACGGCCTGTTGCCTTCAAGCCCTGCCCCCTGCAGCCCTCCAACCTGTATTTCCTGTTGGCCTCGTCAGCTGTCAGAGCGTGGTCGAACATGAGAACCCGGTAGCGTGGGTCAAGGCGTGGGCCGCTGTAATCTCGGAACTCCAGCTCCAGCGCTGCATCCAGCAGAGAGAGGTAGCGGCGCACGATCAGCGCATAAGGGCTGCCTGCACCGGGAAAGAGACAGGCAGTGCAGCTGTCCCCCTGCTCACTCTGGGATCCTCCTTTCCTGGGGCAGGGGAGAGATCCCAGCAGGGGCTCTATCCACACCCCCACCCCCACCCCTCCCACTTTCCTGGAAAGGGCTGCCATACCCAGCTCCCTGGGACCCACCTCCCACCTCTAGGCCTAAGGGCTGTAACCAGCCATGTGGGTTTCTTGGGCAGAGGACTGACATACTCATGACATTGGTGATGAAGGCTGGGGAGAAAACCTGGTGCAGGACAGCCTGGGGGAAGTGCCTGAGCTGGAACATGGACATGAGGATGTTGACAGTGGCCAGGGGTGAGCTGGCTGCCTTCTGCTCCAGGATGGCCTCCAGCTTGGGGAAGAGCTCGCTGTGGTTAGATGGCCGGTAATTCATGCGGCTGAAGGGAAACACCAGCTTCTGGATCACCTGCAGCCAGAGAGAGAGGGAATGAGGCTGGGGCAGGCAGGGGGCATAGAGGACTGGCCAGCCTTGCCCTGAAGGGGCACTTCCCTGGTAACTGCACTGAGATCCCCACTCACATGGGGGGACTTTGTTATCCCCCTTGGTAACGGGACAGCTCCACAGAGCTGGGCCTCAGCCTGTCTCCCGGGGGACGGGCAGGACGCTCACCTTGCTCTCCAGCTGCTCCCCACGCTTCAGCAGGAAGTTGGCGATGGTGTCAAGCAGGCGTGGCTCACGCAGCCTGTGCCGGGCCACGTACTTGGCAATCAGCGCCATGGTGTAGGGGGTGAGGTTCTCGGCCTTCCTTGGGAGCCACTCTGCAGGGAATACCACAGAGCAAGGCTGCATCAGCCAGAAACACCGGACACTGCCCTGCCTGGGGCCCCATGTCCTGGCAGATAACAGCCCAGTCTGACCATGGGCAGCTGCTTCCTGCAGAACCCCTGGGGGGCTTCCAAGCCAGGTCTCTGCCTGGGACTCCCTGGGGCTCCAACTGAAACAAGGACACTACTCACACAATCCCTACAGGATTGGTCCAGATGCCCTGGCTGAGGCGCAGAAGGGGTCAAGAGCAGAATGGCCACCCTCGATCATCCCATGGGGGGTGGGCCCCCCAGAGCAGCCACTGACAGGAAGGCTTGCACAGTGCGGCTCCCCGCGCCAGGCATTGGGAGCTCATCACAGGGTGCTCCTGGGGGAGCAGGGGGACGCACGGCTCAGAGGGCAGGCGCAGCCTGTGATGCAAGTTGGTACAAGGCCTCCTCTGCCAAGCCCAGGGCAGCTCTCAGGCAGGCTGCTTTTCAGAAGAGTACATCTGCGTGTACACTAGGAAGAGGACAGACGTCCCTTTTCTCCTCATCCCAAAGGGCTGAGGTTCCTGTGCTCCAGCACCCAGAATTCACCCTCCAGCTACCAGCCTGGGACATCTCCACCCAGAAGGGGAATGGCTGGGAAAGGTACACTTGGGCAACCCCAATCGCAGCTGCGGCTGCTACTCCAGCTCTAATGCTAGGCATTTCCCCAGCACCGCAGGGCACCACCGAGGAGGGGCTCGCACAGCTGAGCTCAGGCTGCCAGGATGTCCTTTAAGGGGCAAGAAAGGGCAGGAGCAGAGGCTGTGGAGAGGGTGGGCCAGAGTCCAGACCAGCCAATGCTGGGGAAAGGTTTGGGGCAAGCCTGGGAAGGTGGGTAGCCCCCAGCCCTCACCTGCCATGCTGCGGATAAAGCGCTCCTGGCGGTTCTCATAGAAGAGCTGTGAGCTGAAGATGGCCTCCAAGGCCTTATTGTTGGCCTCCTGAGCACACAGGGCCAACATCTCATCCAGCAGGGCTAGCTCGTGCTCGCGTACGGCGCTCACTTGCCCCAGCGTGTGCCTGACCAGGCGCAGGATCTTGCGGTTGTTGAGCAGCTGCTGGTCGGAGGCTGGGTGGCCCTGCAGCGCCTGGGCCCGGAGCCGATAGTAGGAGAGGAGGAGGAAGAGGGTCTGTGGGTGGCGCTCCTTCTCCAGGTGCCGCTCCAGGCTGCCGAGGCAGGACTCCACCAGGGGGTGGGGGCTGGATGGGTGAAGCCGCATCACGCTGCTGAACACCATGGAGACGTCCTTCTGGTTGAAGCGCCCCAGGCGGCTCCGGGACTCATCCTCCAGCACCTGCACCAAGGCCGACTCGCCAGGGAGACCTGGAGACCGAGCAGGGATTAGGGAACCCTCAGCAGCCACTCGCTGTGGGAGCTGGGTTCCACCTCTGCCCCCACTCAGAGCTTCCCCATCAGCAGCACTATGAAACCAACCCAGATCTAGCCAGTTTTGCTGCTGCCCTCTGCATGAGCTGAGTCTTGTCAATTACCCCGAGGCCTCTTGAGAAGCTCTAGGTGGCCCCAGCAGTGCTGGAGCGGCCTGTGAGCAGACCCAGGCAGAGGTGCAGAGCACCATGGTCAGATTTGGAGTGTCCCTCCCAAGGAGAAGAAATAGAAACGACATGTTTCAGTTAAAGCTGGGATCCTGCAGAAATGGATCCACCCTGCACCAGGTCAGGTTCCTGATCTCCGTGAGTGGGTTTTCAGGCCCAGACTGCTATGACTGCCCAGAGCCACAGACACACACAGCAGGTCTTCCCTCCAGCACCTGGCTCTCTCTTAAGTATCTCCAGCTGTTGGAAAGGGAACCTGATTCAAATCAGTTAGATCCCTATGGATTCCAGCCACTCCTGAGAATCATGCTCTAGAATATCAGCTAAAAAAAAAAAACCAAGGGTTTTAGCCCTCGTGGCTGCAAAGAAAACCTTGAAATGCGACCTGAGCACAGAGACTGGCCTCAGTGCCCAGCCAGCCTGAAAGGCCAGCTTGAAGAGGGGTGGCAGCCCATTCCTCTCAAGGGTGGGGGAGGGAGGTGTTGATGCTGAAACCTAAAATGCCGATTTCCCTGTGATCATTCTGGGTCTAGTCTGATGCTTAGTGAAGTCAATGGAAAGTCTTGCTGACTTTGCTGGGCAAAGGACTGGACCCCACAGCAGACAGACCTATCCCACAACCTCACACTGCCTCCCCTGCCTTGTACAGGGACGAATTTCAGGTCTCCTTCAAAACCCAGGTGATAAGGCACTAACCGGGCTAATCATTCCCAACTCATCTCTTAATTTAAATGAATATTTTAATTAAGGTAATTGAAGAAGTGACAGTAGCTGAGCCACTACCAGTGACCACAATCGAATTAAGTTCAACAACCTGGAGGAGGTAGGGCCCCAAGAAGCGACACTGACACTAAATTTCAGAAAGGTTTCAGAGTAGCAGCCGTGTTAGTCTGTATTCGCAAAAAGAAAAAGAGTACTTGTGGCACCTTAGAGACTAACCAATTTATTTGAGCATAAGCTTTCGTGAGCTACATCCGATGAAGTGAGCTGTAGCTCCTGAAAGCTTACGCTCAAATAAATTGGTTAGTCTCTAAGGTGCCACAAGTCCTCCTGTTCTTTTTGTAAATTTCAGAAAGAGATTGCAAAAAGAAAAGAAAAAGCTACATCCGATGAAGTGAGCTGTAGCTCATGAAAGCTTATGCTCAAATAAATTGAATCATAGAATCATAGAATATCAGGGTTGGAAGGGACCCCAGAAGGTCATCTAGTCCAACCCCCTGCTCGAAGCAGGACCAATTCCCAGTTAAATCATCCCAGCCAGGGCTTTGTCAAGCCTGACCTTAAAAACCTCTAAGGAAGGAGATTCTACCACCTCCCTAGGTAACGCATTCCAGTGTTTCACCACCCTCTTAGTGAAAAAGTTTTTCCTAATATCCAATCTAAACCTCCCCCATTGCAACTTGAGACCATTACTCCTCGTTCTGTCATCTGCTACCATTGAGAACAGTCTAGAGCCATCCTCTTTGGAACCCCCTTTCAGGTAGTTGAAAGCAGCTATCAAATCCCCCCTCATTCTTCTCTTCTGCAGACTAAACAATCCCAGCTCCCTCAGCCTCTCCTCATAAGTCATGTGCTCTAGACCCCTAATCATTTTTGCTGCCCTTCGCTGGACTCTCTCCAATTTATCCACATCCTTCTTGTAGTGTGGGGCCCAAAACTGGACACAGTACTCCAGATGAGGCCTCACCAGTGTCGAATAGAGGGGAACGATCACGTCTCTCGATCTGCTCGCTATGCCCCTACTTATACATCCCAAAATGCCATTGGCCTTCTTAGCAACAAGGGCACACTGCTGACTCATATCCAGCTTCTCGTCCACTGTCACCCCTAGGTCCTTTTCCGCAGAACTGCTGCCTAGCCATTCGGTCCCTAGTCTGTAGCGGTGCATTGGGTTCTTCCGTCCTAAGTGCGGGACCCTGCACTTATCCTTATTGAACCTCATCAGATTTCTTTTGGCCCAAACCTCCAATTTGTCTAGGTCCTTCTGTATCCTATCCCTCCCCTCCAGCGTATCTCCCACTCCTTCCAGTTTAGTATCATCCGCAAATTTGCTGAGAGTGCAATCCACACCATCCTCCAGATATTTATGAAGATATTGAACAAAACCGGCCCCAGGACCGACCCCTGGGGCACTCCACTTGACACCAGCTGCCAACTAGACATGGAGCCATTGATCACTACCCGTTGAGCCCGACAATCTAGCCAGCTTTCTACCCACCTTATAGTGCATTCATCCAGCCCATACTTCCTTAACTTGCTGACAAGAATACTGTGGGAGACCGTGTCAAAAGCTTTGCTAAAGTCAAGAAACAATACATCCACTGCTTTCCCTTCATCCACAGAACCAGTAATCTCATCATAAAAGGCGATTAGATTAGTCAGGCATGACCTTCCCTTGGTGAATCCATGCTGACTGTTCCTGATCACTTTCCTCTCATGTAAGTGCTTCAGGATTGATTCTTTGAGGACCTGCTCCATGATTTTTCCAGGGACTGAGGTGAAGCTGACTGGCCTGTAGTTCCCAGGATCCTCCTTCTTCCCTTTTTTAAAGATTGGCACTACATTAGCTTTTTTCCAGTCATCCGGGACTTCCCCCGTTCGCTACGAGTTTTCAAAGATAATGGCCAAGGGCCAATGGTTAGTCTCTAAGGTGCCACAAGTACTCCTTTTCTTTTTGCGAATACAGACTAACACGGCTGTTACTCTGAAACCTGTCAGAAAGAGATTGAAATATGATGTGGATGGTCAAATAGGCTCTCAAGTCAGAAGTAAAGAAAGTGAAATCCCTGCAGGTGGCATGGATCCTAGTTAAACAAACAGGAAGAGACACTCAGAATATATACGAGCTGCTGAACAAAAGGGAATCCGGAAGGCCAAGATTAAAGGAACCGGGCTAGCGGGCAGTGACAAGAGGCTACTTGAGCCCAACAGAAATCCAACAGTACATCCAAGAGCTCCGAAGGAGCTTCAGTAAGAAGGGGCTGAGCTGCTAAAAACGGCAATTGTTTAAAAACCAGCCGCTGTCCCAGACGACCCGAGGGGGCCAAATGCTGTACCCAGATCTAAGGAAGGCCCTGGGGTGATCCGGGGAATTAGATCAGTCAGCCTTACATCTGTACCTGGCAGACTGGTTGAAATGATCATTAACAATAGTCTATTAAAAGACCTGGAAGATCAGGGTTTCACAGGATCTAACCAGCGTGATTTTTGCCAAGGAAAATCACTTCTCACTCATCTACTGAATGAGCTGACGTAATTTAGACGTTCAAAAGGCCTTTTCCAAGGTCCCGCACAAGAGGTGGCTAAAGAAGCTAAAAGTCACACAGAAGATGTCATCAATGTATCGCAGCAGCGGTGTGTAGGAAGCGGGGGAAGGGGGCTGACTGTGGGGAGAGCTCCTTTGTGACTTTGTTCTCACCCATAACTTTTTCACATTTGGGGACAATGTATACCTTCAAATCAGCGGCACTGCTATGGGAACCCGCATGGCCCCACAGTATGCCAACATTTTTATGGCTGACTTAGAACAACGCTTCCTCAGCTCTCGTCCCCTAATGCCCCTACTCTACTTGCGCTATATTGATGACATCTTCATCATCTGGACCCATGGAAAAGAAGCCCTTGAGGAATTCCACCATGATTTCAACAATTTCCATCTCACCATCAACCTCAGCCTGGACCAGTCCACACAAGAGGTCCACTTCCTGGACACTATGGTGCTCATAAGCGAAGGTCACATAAACACCACCCTATACCGGAAACCTACTGACTGCTATTCCTACCTACATGCCTCCAGCTTTCATCCAGACCACACCACACGATCCATCGTCTACAGCCAAGCTCTACGATACAACCGCATTTGCTCCAACCCCTCAGACAGAGACAAACACCTACAAGATCTCTATCAAGCGTTCTTACAACTACAATACCCACCTGCTGAAGTGAAGAAACAGACTGGCAGAGCCAGAAGAGTACCCAGAAGTCACCTACTATAGGACAGGCCTAACAAAGAAAACAACAGAACGCCACTAGCCGTCACCTTCAGCCCCCAACTAAAACCTCTCCAACGCATCATCAAGGATCTACAACCTATCCTGAAGGACGACCATCACTCTCACAGATCTTGGGAGACAGGACAGTCCTTGCTTACAGACAGCCCCACAACCTGAAGCAAATACTCACCAGCAACCACACACCACACAACACAACCACTCACCCAGGAACCTATCCTTGCAACAAAGCCCATTGCCAACTGTGTCCACATATCTATTCAGGGGACACCATCATAGGGCCTAATCACATCAGCCACACTATCAGAGGCTCGTTCACCTGCACATCTACCAATGTGATATATGCCATCATGTGCCAGCAATGCCCCTCGGCCATGTACACTGGCCAAACTGGACAGTCTCTACGTAAAAGAATAAATGGACACAAATCAGACGTCAACAATTATAACATTCAAAAACCAGTCACAGATCACTTCAGTCTCTCTGGTCACTCGATTACAGACCTAAAAGTGGCAATTCTTCAACAAAAAGACTTCAAAAACAGACTCCAAGGAGAGACTGCTGAATTGGAATTAATGTGCAAACTGGATACCATTAACTTAGGCTTGAATAGAGACTGGGAGTAGATGTGTCATTACACAAAGTAAAACTATTTCCCCATGTTTATTCCCTCCCCACCACACTGTTCCTCAGACATTCTTGTCAACTGCTGGAAATGGCCCACCTTGATTATCACTACAAAAGGTCCCAACCCCCCCTCACCGCTCTCCTGCTGGTAATAGCTCACCTTACCTGATCACTCTCCTTACAGTGTGTATGGTAACACCCATTGTTTCGTGTTCTCTGTGTATATAAAATCTCCCCACTGTATTTTCCACTGAATGCATCCGATGAAGTGAGCTGTAGCTCACGAAAGCTTATGCTCAAATAAATTTGTTAGTCTCTAAGGTGCCACAAGTCCTCCTTTTCTTTTTGCGGATACAGACTAACTCGGCTGCTACTCTAAAGAAGCGAAGTCATCCTGGCTGAGAGAGACAGTATTGTCGTGGATCAAAGGCTGGCAGGGCATAGAAAGCGAGAGCAGGACTAAAGGACACAAGGTTAACAGCGGAGCCTGAAGGCGCCAGGCTAGGTCCTGTGCTTAATGAATTTATCAGGGGTCTGGAAAGGAGGGTGAGCAGGGAAGTAGCAGCATTTGCAGCTGAGAGGTTATTTAGGGGAGTCAGGGCCAGAGAGGGCGGTGAGGAACTCAGAGATCCCAAGCCCAGCTGGGTGAAAGGGCTGCATGACAGCCAGCGAAGGTCACTGCTGATACATACTAAGTAATCCGCATTGGAGGGGAAAATACGAACTACTTGTCCACCTGACAGGGCTCGCCATTAACGGTGTCAGCCCAGGAAAGGGATCTGGGCGTCCCTGCCGACAGCTCAGTGGAGATCTCTGCTCAATGCACAGCTGTGGTCAAAAAAGCTGAGGTGATGTTGGGATGCTTAAGGACTGGGGAGGTGAAAAACCGAGAATATTCAAATGCCTTTTTTTAAACCAATGGCACCACCTCCTCCGGATCCTGTGTGCAGCACGGGCGCTCTGTCCCAGACAGGCTATTGCAGAGCTCGAGGGGGTTCAGACAAGGGCAGTGAAAATGATCAAAGGCCTAGAACAGCAGTTCTCAAACTGGGTCGGGGATCCCAAAGTGTGTTGCAACCCCATTTTAATGGGGTCGCCAGGGCCAGCATTAGCCTTGCTGGGACCCAGGGCTGAAACTGAAGCCTGAGCTCCAACCCTACCCAGGGCAGCGGGACTCAGGCTCTGGCCCCTGCTCCTGGGGTTATGTAGTAATTGAAAGAAGGGGATAATGGTGCAATGACAACCGAGAACCGCTGGCCTCGAAAGACTCTCTGAAGAGAGATTGAAACAACTGGGATGGTTCCTCAGAGAGCAAACGAGCAAGAGGGGTTGTGATAAAAGTCTATAAAAACAATGACGGGTCTAGAGAAAGGAGATGGATGCACTTGTGCTCCCAGACTTAGAACGCAAGGACAAGGGGACATTCCAAGAGATTAAGGGCGGGAAATTCAAAACTGAAAAATACCTTTTCACACAGCTTGTGATGACAGTATGCAAGTCACTGACACAGGAAGTCATTGAAGCCAAGAATGTAGCGAGATTCAAAGAAGGATTGGAAGTTGATGTGCATACCAAGAACACCCATAATAGTTATTGTAACACAAATTCTGCAGGGATATTAAACCTCCTCTCCAAGGCTTAAGCCGATCGCTGACTATTAAGGGCTACATGAAACCTACTGCTGGGGAAGATTGCCCCACATTGTAAAGATAAGGCCTTTTCCTGTAGCCACATTGTAAGATCTGAGGCCTTTGTCTGCAGCCATATTAGGAGAGCAGCAGTCATCAGTCAAGAAGCAGGAAGTCACAGCCCCACATTCCATCTAAATTACATGTCCTATCGGGCTGTTCAGAAGGCTCCTGTCCTAATAGCACCCATCATCGTCAGACACAGAAACAGAGCTTAAGATGGTTAAAGAAAGCTTTGTTTGATGGCATTCTGTCCGGCAAGATACCACTTATCAATAGTCGTGGGTGTGAAATCCCTACTTTTTATTGTTTTGTCTTTACGGTCCCCACCTCTCTATTGTTTATCTGTCTGGTTTTTTGATTGTTTCTGTTACATCACTAATTTTGCTAGGTGTAAATCAATTAAGGTGGTGGGTTATGATTGGTTAAAGAATTGTTTTACAATATGTTAGGACTGGTTAGAGAATTGTTTAGTAATAATTTAGTAAAATAATAGGTGAAGGTACAGCTAAGCAGGACTCAAGTTGCACTATATAAACTGCATCCGATGAAGTGAGCTGTAGCTCACGAAAGCTCATGCTCAAATAAACTGGTTAGTCTCTAAGGTGCCACAAGTACTCCTTTTCTTTTTACGAATACAGACTAACACGGCTGTTACTCTGAACACTATATAAACTGGGGTCCAAAGGGAAGTTCTTTGGAACCAACTCCAGGACCCAGCCCCAAGATCAGAGCTGCCAGACCTCAACACCCTGCCAACCACACCGTGCAGAAGCTGGAGTCCCCCAGATGACCTGATCCTGACTGGCCATCAAGAAAAGTTCATCTGCCTTATTGGGAGTGGTGAACATTGCATGCTTAGCATGTGCCTTCCGTTTTGGTGATTGTTAATAAATAGAAGTTCAGTAGGATATTACTATGTAAGGCTCTTTTTCTGGTAAAAGACCCTGCAAACCTGCAGAGCGTAAGGTTATGCCTTGAGCCCTAAGAAAGGTGTACAGGTGGGTGCCTAATTAAGAGGGTTATGCCTTGAATTCTAGGAACTGGGTAAAGGTGGGTGCCCTTAGAGTGTGCAAGTAACAGAGAATTTTGTGCGGGTAACAACATCAGCTATGGAAGGATTCTTATGCCTTCCTCTGAAGCATCTGGCACTAGCCAGAGGGGCTGATCCAGGCAGGCCATTAATAGATTCCTCTCCTGCCCATACACCAAAGTGCGGCCGAAGCCTGGGATGCTGCCCCTGAAGGAAGGTCGATCTCTCTGTAGAGCTCACAGAGCCTGCACCCCAGTTCCCAGCCCCTCTCTCTGCAGCGGCTGCCACCCCACTCCCAGCTGGGGCTGACTCTCTCAGCCTCCTCATCACACAGGCACTCTGGGCACTGCAAACAGCTGCGGCCTACTCAGATTCACATTTGTTTCTTCTTGTCCTCCCTGGCCCATGCCCCAAGCGTGTGTCCCAAATGCAGCTTCTGCCTCCGCAATGGCACAATGCCTCCTGCCCCTGACACAAAATCACACAGGTATGATTCCGGTCCAAACCTCGTGTGTACACACAGAAAGGCAACGTCCCCACACACATAGCCAGGCGCCACTCCTTGTCCACCTTACAGATAACCCTCCCTGCTCCAGAGCTGCCCACCTCCAGGAAGGTAACCCCTTTACCCACAGACTGGGTGTCTACACACGCACGATAACCCCTCCTGCTCTCCCAACCCTATGCACAGCACCCCACTGCAGTCCCACTACCACTCACACACCCCATGGCACATAACCTCTTACCCTCCCGTTCTTGGGGCACTCACCCAGGGCCGCGGCAGCGTACAGACAATTGACAATGCTGAAGTTATCGAACTTGGAGCACCCACTGATGATGGCCTGGCAGAGCGCCTGGAACTCTGGCTGCTCCAGCACCTGGCTGGGTCCACGGTGCTCTCCATTCACCATGGCCTGGCCCTGCGGCTGCTGCAGCAGCTGGCCCAGCTTGTGCAGGGCAATGGGGTAGTGGCTGGCAGACACCTTGCTGGGGTTCTGGGTGACCCAACGCAGCACTTCCCCCACACTCCGCGACCGCTCTATCAGCCGCTTCATGGTGAAGAAAGTGTCGTAGCTCATCTTCTCGTGGATGAAGCTCCAGCTCTTCCTCTTGCCATGGCCTCGAGTCCTGCCAGCATCGGGGGGCACGCTGTGGAGCAGCCCATGGCTGTAGGGATCCAGGGGCAGCAGCACAGCCCGCTGCTTGGCCTTCCCCGCACAGTAGCAGCTCGGGTACATCCTGGACCCCCTCGTGTCACTAGCAGCCAGCCCCTGCAGGACACAGGGCCGTGTGCTCTCTTGGCTCAGGGCGCGGAGCCATGGCAGCAGGCGCAGCATGGTGCGGGGAGGGCAACTCGAGGGGCTTCTGAAAACAAGGAGACCCTGAAGGAAAGTCAGAGAAAGAGCATGAGGAAGGCAGAGCCAGGGCCCCAGTCTCCCTAGGGGCCTCAGCCCGGGACAAAGGAAACACCAGCTAACGCAGCAAGGAGACACCTGCACTCTCCTCAAAAGTCCCACCAGATGCTCCGCGCCCTACGCACCCCCTGCTGGGACAGGGTGCCCGGGGGGCTCTACCCACAGCGAGCCCCCCGGCCCCGCTCCCTACACACCCACCGCCAAGACAGGGTGCCCGGCCTCTCTCCCCACCGCCAGCCCCCCGGCCCCGCTCCCTACACACCCACTGCCAGGACAGGGTGCCCAGGGGCTCTCCCCACCACCAGCCCCCCAGCCCCGCTCCCTACACACCCCCCCACCGGGACTGGGTGCCCGGCCTCGCTCCCCACCGCCAGCCCCCCAGCCCCGCTCCCTACGCACCCCCCGCCGGAACAGGGTGCCCGCTGGCTCTCCCCACCGCCAGCCCCCTGGCCCCGCTCCCTACGCACCGCCCGCCGGGACTGGATGCCCGGCCTCTCTCCCCACCACCAGCCCCCCGGCCCCGCTCCCTACACACTCACCGCCAGGACAGGGTGCCCAGGGGCTCTCCCCACCACCAGCCCCCCAACCCCGCTCCCTACGCACCCCCGCTGGGACAGGGTGCCCGGCCGCTCTCTCCACCGCCAGCCCCCCCGGCCCCGCTCCCTACGCACCCCCTGCCGGGATAGGGTGCCCGGCCGATCTCCCCACCGCCAGCTCCCCGCCCCGCTTCCTATGCACCCCCCGCCGGGACAGGGTGCCCGGGGGCTCTCCCCACTGCCAGCCCCCCGGCCCCGCTCCCTACACACCCACTGCCAGGACAGGGTGCCCAGGGGCTCTCCCCACCACCAGCCCCCCAGCCCCGCTCCCTACACACCCCCCCACCGGGACTGGGTGCCCGGCCTCGCTCCCCACCGCCAGCCCCCCAGCCCCGCTCCCTACGCACCCCCCGCCGGAACAGGGTGCCCGCTGGCTCTCCCCACCGCCAGCCCCCTGGCCCCGCTCCCTACGCACCCCCCGCCGGGACTGGATGCCCGGCCTCTCTCCCCACCGCCAGCCCCCCGGCCCCGCTCCCTACACACCCACCGCCAGGACAGGGTGCCTGGCCTCTCTCCCCACCACCAGCCCCCCAACCCCGCTCCCTACGCACCCCCCGCTGGGATAGGGTGCCCGGCCGCTCTCTCCACCGCCAGCCCCCCGGCACCGCTCCCTACACACCCACCGCCAGGACAGGGTGCCCGGGGGCTCTCCCCACCACCAGCCCCCCAACCCCGCTCCCTACGCACCCCCCGCTGGGATAGGGTGCCCGGCCGCTCTCTCCACCGCCAGCCCCCCGGCCCCGCTCCCTACGCACCCCCCGCCGGGACAGGGTGCCCGGGGGCTCTCCCCACCACCAGCCCCCCAACCCCGCTCCCTACGCACCCCCCGCCGGGACAGGGTGCCCGCCGGCTCTCCCCACCGCCAGCCCCCCGGCCCCGCTCCCTACGCACCCCCCGCCGGGATAAGGTGCCCGGCCGCTCTCCCCACAGCCAGCCCCCTGGCCCCGCTCCCTACGCACCCCCCGCCGGGACACGGTGCCCGCCAGCTCTCCCCACCGCCAGCCCCCCGGCCCCGCTCCCTACGCACCCCCTGCCGGGATAGGGTGCCTGACCGCTCTCCCCATCGCCAGCCCCCCGACCCGCTCCCTACACACCCCCCGCCGGGACAGGGTGCCCGCCGGCTCTCCCCACCGCCAGCCCCCCGGCCCCACTCCCTACGCACCCCCCACCGTGACAGGGTACCCGCCGGCTCTCCCCACAGCCAGCCCCCCGGCCCCGCTCCCTACGCACCCCCCGCCGGGACAGGGTGCCTGGCCACTCTCCCCACCGCCAGCCCCCCGGCCCCGCTCCCTACGCACCCCCCGCCGGTATAGGGTGCCCGGCCGCTCTCCCCACCGCCAGCTCCCCGCCCCGCTTCCTACGCACCCCCCGCCGGGACAGGGTGCCCGGGGGCTCTCCCCACCACCAGCCCCCCAGCCCCGCTCCCTACGCACCCCCCGCCGGGACAGGGTGCCCGGCCGCTCTCCCCACCGCCAGCCCCCCGGCCCCGCTCCCTACGCACCCAATGCCGGGACAGGGTGCCCGGCCGGCTCTCCCCACAGCCAGCCCCCTGGCCCCGCTCCCTACGCACCCCCCGCCGGGACAGGGTGCCCGCCAGCTCTCCCCACCGCCAGCCCCCCGGCCCCGCTCCCTACGCACCCCCTGCCGGGATAGGGTGCCTGACCGCTCTCCCCATCGCCAGCCCCCCGACCCGCTCCCTACACACCCCCCGCCGGTACAGGGTGCCCGCCGGCTCTCCCCACCGCCAGCCCCCCGGCCCCACTCCCTACGCACCCCCCACCGTGACAGGGTACCCGCCAGCTCTCCCCACAGCCAGCCCCCCGGCCCCGCTCCCTACGCACCCCCCGCCGGGACAGGGTACCCGCCGGCTCTCCCCACCGCCAGCCCCCCGGCCCCACTCCCTACGCACCCCCCACCGTGACAGGGTACCCGCCGGCTCTCCCCACAGCCAGCCCCCCGGCCCCGCTCCCTACGCACCCCCCGCCGGGACAGGGTGCCCGCCGGCTCTCCCCACCGCCAGCCCCCCGGCCCCGCTCCCTACGCACCCCCCGCCGGGACAGGGTACCCGCCGGCTCTCCCCACAGCCAGCCCCCCGGCCCCGCTCCCTACGCACCCCCCGCCGGGACAGGGTGCCCGCCGGCTCTCCCCACAGCCAGCCCCCCGGCCCCGCTCCCTACGCACCCCCCGCCGGGACAGGGTGCCTGGCCACTCTCCCCACTGCCAGCCCCCCGGCCCCGCTCCCGACATGCCCCACAACTGGCAACTCCCAGACCCCTCCCCACAGCTCTGCCCCACCCCAACACTGAGGAGCACCACCCCCCAGCTCTGCCCCCCCACAAACCGGCCCCTCCCCCCAGCTCCGCCCCCCCCACAAAACACTCACGGGCCCCTCCCCCAGCTCTCCCCCACCCCAACACTGAGGGGCACCACCCCCCAGCTCTGCCCCCCCACACAAACACTCATGGGCCCCTCCCCCCAGCGCTGCCCCCCCACAAACCGGCCCCTCCCCCCAGCTCCGCCCCCCGCACAAAACACTCACGGGCCCCTCCCCCAGCTCTGCCCCCCCCCACACTCACGGGCTCCTCCCCCCAGCTCTGCCCCACCCCAACACTGAGGGGCGCCACCCCCCAGCTCTGCGCCCCCCCAAACCGGCTCCTCCCCCAGGCTCTGCCCCCCCACACTCACGGGCCCCTCCCCCCAGCTCTGCCCCCCCGCGCGCGGCCCCTACATGGCGCTCCCGGCCACTCCGGAGCCCGTCGCCGCCCCCGGCCCCTCAGCGCCGCCCGGCCCCCGCCTCCGCCATCTTCCCGGCAGCCCCCGCGCCGCGCCAGCCCCGCCCCGGCCGGCTCCGCCCCGGGAGGCTTCTGCATATGCTAATGAGGGGGCGGGGCACCTGGCGGAACTCGCGGCCACAGGCACCGGCGCGCCTCAACGGGGATTGGCCGACGCCTGCGTGACGTCAGCCGCCCCCCCCAGGGGAGACCTGGCTCCTCTGGGAGGGGGGGAGTCACCCCTCCCCCACCCCCCCCGCTCCCCCAGAGATCCCTCCCCCCCACCACGCACCCCCCTCCCTCCCCCCAGACATCCCCCACCCCCCCATGCACCCCCACATCCCCCCTCCCCCCACACATCCCTCACTCCTCCCCACCATGCACCCCTCTCCCTCCCCCAACATCCTCCCCCCCACCCCACCCCCCACCATGCACCCCCCAGTCCCTCCCTCCCCCCACACATCCCTCACTCCTCCCTCCCCCCACCCCCACCATGCACCCCCAGTCCCTCCCTCCCCCCAACATCCTCCCCTCCCCCCAGACATCCCCCACCCCCCATGCACCCCCCACATCCTCCCCTCCCCCAGAGATCCCTCACCCCACCCCCCACCATGCACCTCCCCTCATTCCCCCCAGAGATCCCTCACCCCACCCCCCACCATGCACCCCCCTCCCTCCCCCCAGAGATCCCTCACCCCACCCCCCACCATGCACCCCCCTCCCTCCCCCCAGAGATCCCCCCCACTCCTCCCTCCCCCCACCATGCAGCCCCCACTCCCTCCCCCCACCATGCACCCCCCACTCCTCCCTCCCCCCAGAGATCCCTCACTCCTCCCCCACCATGCACCCACCCGCACCATGGACCCCCACTCCTCCCTCCCCCCCACATCCTCCCCCCACCCCCCACCATGCACCCCCCCTTCCTCCTCCCAGAGATCCCTCACTCCTCCCCCACCATGCACCCCCACATCCTCCCCTCCCCCCAGAGATCCCTCTCCCCACCATGCACCCCCTCCCTCCCCCCAGAGATCCCCCCACATCTCCCACCCCACCCCCACCATGCACCCCCCAGTCCCTCCCTCCCCCCAGAGATCCTTCCCCCACCCCCACCATGCACCCCCCTCCCTCCCACATCCTCCCCTCCCCCCAGAGATCCCTCACTGCTCCCCCACCATGCACCCCCAGTCCCTCCCTCCCCCCAGAGATCCTTCCCCCACCCCCAACCATGCACCCCCACTCCCTCCGTCCCCACCCCCGAGAGAGCCCTCACCCCACCCCCCACCATGCACCTCCACTCCCTCCCCGCCCCCGAAAGATCCCTCAACCCCCCCCACCATGCACCCCCTCACTCCCTCCCCCGAGAGATCCCCCACTCCATCCCCTCAGAGATCCCTCACCCCACCCCCTACCACGCACCCTCACTCCCTCCCCCCAGAGATCCCCCACCCCCACCATGCACCCCTCCCCCACTCCCTCCCTCCCCCACATCCTCCCCTCCCCCAAGAGATCCCCCACTCCCTCCCTCCCCCACATCCTCCCCCCAGAGATCCTTCACCCCACCCCCACCATGCACCCCTCCCTCACTCCCATCCTCCCCTCCCGCCGAGATCTGTCACCCCTCCCTCACAACCTGTCCATCCCCCACTCCCTCCCTCTCACCATCCCCTCCCTCAAGAGATCAGTCATCCCACCTCCACCATGCACCCCTCCCCCACAACCTGACCCTCCCACCAAGAGATATCACCCCACCCCCCATCCCCCTCCCCCACAGCCTGCCCTTCCCCCACTTTGCTCCCTCACTTCTTCCCCACACCCTCCCGCAAAACCCACCCCCACACTTCCTTGGAGAGATCCAGCTCCTCTGGGACCCCCATCACCTGGCTCCCCTCCCCTTCCCCCACAACACATCCTACCCCCAGCTGGAGAGACCAGGGATCCAGCTCCTCTGGGGTGGCTTCAGCTGGCCCCCACTCCTCTCCCTGCACAGACACTTCACACCCTCACTGGAGGGAGCAAGGAGCCATCACCCTGTCCTCCTGCACCTCCACACACTGCATCCCTCCCCCGTGCCCCCTCCTCCTCCACCGCCCCCTCCCTGGAGAGACTGGGCAGGCAGTTCCTCTGGTCCAGCAATCACTCTGCCCCCCTGCCCCGGAGAGAGCAGGGAGCCGGCTATTCTGGTCCAGCAATTACCATGCCTTTCCCCTGTGCCCCCCATACACATCTCCCCTGCCCCACTCTCCACTCACTCACTCCCCACACCCTCCCCCAACACACACCAGCCAGAGGAGATTTTAGTCATTCATGGGTTTTAATTTTAAAAGAAGCATTAATGAGAAACATGCTCCACTGAACCAGGCCCCATCACCCCCCAGGAACCCTAGGGGGCAGGACAGGCAGTGCCCTGCCAGCTGGGCCCCCTCCCCAAAGGGCCAGACCATGCAGTCAGCCCCTGCATGAGCTGCAGTGTCCCCCCACCTCCACTCAGGCATCAGCTGTGGGCCCAGCCAGAGGGCCCAGGGGGTGAAGAGCTCTGCCTTCAGGGCTCTCCCCTTCTTGGAGGCACTGCTCCCCCGTGCAGCCATGGGCTAATTGATCACCAAGGTGCAAGGACAGCAGGAGGTCCAGGACTCCACACAGCAAGGAAAGTGTGAGAACGAGAGAGAGTGCGTGTGTGTATGTGTGTGTGAGAGAGAGAGAGAGCGGGCGCACACTGGAGTGTGCAGGGGAAAGAAGGGCACGCAACAGCACCTGGACTGTATGCCAGTGTGTGGGTGAACAAGCATTGAGCACGAGGGCCCAGTCTGTGCACAAGCACGTGCAAAGAGCAGATGGGGGGGCAAGTGGAGTCTGGGCAGATTCCCTATTTGCACAGCACAACTCCTCAGCGGCAGGTGCTGGCAGAGGAACCGGTTCAGGAGGAGACCCTAGCCTGTCCTGCAGAGCTGCTTGATCCTTATAACCAAGAAGTCCCCTCTCCTTCCTCAGAGGCAGGAAGAAACTGCCCCCTTGTAACAATTAAGGATCTGACTCCCACCCTGACAAAAACCACCCCTGAGTGCCATTGTGGGAGGGGGTAACCTCACTGGACTGCAGCATCCCTCCTCTCAGCCACCAGGTGGAGTGGGGGGTATGGGACTCGGAAATAGGGGCCACAGTCACTGCCCCTGCCCTCCTGCTGGGCATCAGGACTCATGCTACAACAGCAGACTTGGGTCCCTGTGGACTTGGGGGGGTCTCTGTCATCAGCCCCACCAAAACGGCTGAGCAGTACAGCCCAGTGGCCCGGGCCGGCGGGCTCTGCCCAGAATGGCATGGGTTCTCCCGGCTGGCGGGGTTCGGAGGCTCCGTGGGCAGCGTTATCTGCGGTACAGAGCGAAGGCCATGAAGCTGAAGAGCAGGGTGAGGCCAGCCAGGCAGGAGGTGGCGGTGGCGGTGAAGACATGCCGGTATTGCAGCTGGAAGTACCACAGCACAGCCAGCATAAGCACAAACAGCGGCAGCATCAGGCTGCCCACGTTGAGGGCTGTGTGCACAGGGTCAGCAGTGGCCCGGAGGCCAGCGGCCATGGGGGCTGGGCCATGCTGGGAGACATGGCAGTGCAGAACGCTGTTGTGGGTGAGGTGCAACGCAGCCAGGCTCTGAGCATCGTCCCGCAGCAGCTGGCCCTGGTAGATCAGACGCACCTGGTGCTCCTGGCCTGGGAAATGGGCCCTGAGGTGAAAAACACAGGGAGGGAAATGTCACAGTCACAGACAGAGTCCACCATCCCTACCCTAAGAACATCAAAACAGCTACACTGGCTCAGCCCAATGGTCCAGCTAACCCACGGTCCTGTCTGCTAACAGGGGCCGGTGGCAGGTGCTTCAAAGGGAATGAATGCAATAGGGTGATTTATCAAGTGATCCATTCCATCATCCTCTCGCAGCTTCTGGCAATCAGAGGGTTAGGGACACCTGGAGCATGGGGTTGCGTCCCTGACCATCTTGGCTAATAGCCATCGATGGATCAGGAACTGATCTAATTCTTTTTTGGACCTAGTTATAGTTTTGGCCTTCACAACATCCTCTGGCAAGGAGTTCCACAGGTTGACTGTGTGCTGTGTGAAGAAATACTTCCTTTTGTTTGTTTTAAACCAGCTGCCTATTAATTTCATTGGGTGACCCCTCGTTCTTGTGTTATGAGGAGGAGTAAATAACACTTCCTTATTCACTTTCTCCACACCCGTCATGATTTTATAGACCTCAATCCTATCGCCCCTCAGTCGTCTCTTTTCCAAGATGAACAGTCCCAGTCTCTAATCTTCTCCTCAAATGGAAGCCGTTCCACAACCCTAATCATGTCTGTTGCTCTTCTCTGTACTTTTTCCAATTCTAATAAATCTTTTTGAGATGGGGTGACCACATCTGCACGCAGTATTCAGGGTGTGGGCATACGATGGATTTATATAGAGGCAACATGATATTTTCTGTCCTATTATCTATCCCTGTCCTAATGATTCCCAGCATTCTGTTCGCTTTTTTGACTGTCGCTGCACATTGAGTGGATGTTTTCAGAGAACTATCCACACTGACTCCAAGATCTCTTTCTTGAGTGGTAACAGCTAATTTAGACCCCATCATTTTATACGTAGAGCTGGGATTATGTTTTCCAATGTGCATTACTTTGCATTTATCAACAGTGAATTTTGTCTGTCATTTAGTTCCCAGTCACCCAGTTTGGTGAGATCCCTTTGTAACTCTTCACAGTCTGCTTTGTATACAACCTCCTCCATAAGGCTCCATACCCCCATTTCGGGGGGGCTTGGCTGTGCCCAACTCCCCATGCATCTCCATTCCGGGAGCCTGAATGCAAGCCCCCCGCCACCGATCCATATCCATCCCCATCCCCAGGCACCTGGCTGCACAGCCTTCCCCCACATATTCCCTTCCATGGTCTGTCATTTTGCTGCGTGCTCTCTTTGTCCTAGCAGTGTCCCATCATGGTCTCCCCAGGCCAGTCTGTGCTCTTGTGCCAGGGTGTGTCCCACACAGCACCCATCACCCTGGTCTGTGGATCTGTGACCAATGGCACCAACGGTGCTGCCTAAGCTACACGTATGAGCTGACGCACACAAGCCTATCCCCCTGGGGAGGGATGGCAGCAGAAAGCAGTCCAGGCTCCAAGCCGCGTCCAGCACGTTCAGTGCAGGAGAAAGGAGGGCAAACTGAGGTTCAAGGGATGCCAGAGCCCCCAGATGGGGAGGGCAGAGGCAAGGAGGAGAGGGGGAGCCTGCCTGGCTGTGAGGCTGTGCTCCAGAGCTCCATCTCCTCCCCACAGCTTGCTGCTGCGTGGCTTCTCACCTCTTCAGAGAGCCGACGGTGTCCTCTGGGCACACAGTGGCCAGGCGCTCCGTGTCGTTCAGGAACTTCAGCCTTAACACTATGGTGCGGTCCGTGGGGCTACTGTCTGTAGCCTCGGGGCTGGCACCTATGTCTCCAGGGGGCTGCAGGGGGTACTGTGGAGATCCAGGGCTGGCCCGGTGCCTCAGCCCTGGAGCAATACCGTCAGGCCCATCTGGCATGGCACCTGCTGAAGACTCCGCTTCTTCCTTGGGCTCCCCTGCCGCTGGGGTTTGCATGCTTGTTTCCCTCGGCCCATCCTCCAGCAGGCTCTCTGTCCCAAGCTGCCCAGCTGCCAGAGGGGGGGAAGCAGCAAAGACCTGGTCTCCCCGCTCTGAGGTGTGCGTAGAGACCCATGCAAGCGCCAGCACCAGCAGGATGAGCAGCAGGGCAAAGAGGATGGTGACTTCGTCCCCCACGCCCTCAATCAGAGCCATGGCAGCTGGGCAGTGCTGGGCACAGCAGGATTACCAAACTGCAGAGGGACAAAACAGCAGCAATGAGCCCTGGGAGCCAGTATCCTAGGCACACACCCTCCCAGACAGTGCTCAGGAGCACGGCAGGCCCTCAGCTTCCCACCCAACAGGGACTCTCTCCGGGTTGGGCCCGGCCCACAGGGCACAACATTAATGCCCCAGGGAGGTAGGTCCTGGAGACACCCCCATGCACCTGGGCAGTAAGTGCAGGGTTCAGCCGAGTTAGAGGGATGCTGAGCCCAACAGGCCTAGATCTCTGAGCCTATTTGTTCGCATCACCCTCCCCGTTCGACTCCCTTCCCACTGTCCCCACTCAGGTAGCGCAGTCTAGCTAAGGCTGCCTAATGCTTCCCACTAGCTGCCCCTTTTCAGTTGCTCCTAACTTTGCAAACTTCAACTGTTTTTATTTGGGGAGGGGGGGAAGGAGAGACAGGCTGTGTGTGCGGTGGGAGAAGAGACAGACAGGTACATGCTAGGAGACAGGGACAGGCAGGG